>NC_092245.1:2059733-2659733 GCF_036320965.1 Panulirus ornatus | reverse complement strand
GTGGCAGATATAGGGTGTTTTGGTCGAGGTGGTGTGCAAAGTGAGAGGGTTAGGGAGAATAATTTGGTAAACAGAGAAGAGGTAGTAAAAGCTTTGCGGATGATGAAAGCCGGCAAGGCAGCGGGTTTGGATGGTATTGCACCGGAATTTATCAAAAAAGGGGTTGACTGTATTGTTGACTGGTTGGTAAGGCTATTTAATGTCTCTTTGACTCATGGTGAGGTGCCTGAGGATTGGAGGAAGGCTTGCATATTGCCATTGTACAAAGGCAAAGGGGACAAAAGTGAGTGCTCAAATTACAGAGGTGTAAGTTTGTTGAGTATTTCTGGGAAATTAAATGGGAGGGTATTGATTGAGAGGGTGAAGGCATGTACAGAGCATCAGATTGGGGAAGAACATTGTAGTTTCAGAAGTGGAAGAGGTTATGTGGATCAGGTGTTTGCTTTGAAGAATGTATATGAGAAATACTTAGAAATGCAAATGGATTTGTATGTAGCATTTATGGATCTGGAGAAGGCATATGATAGAGTTACTCTGTGGAAGGTATTAAGAATATATGGTGTGGGAGGCAAGTTCTTAGAAGCAGTGAAAAGTTTTTATCGAGGATGTAAGGCATGTGTGCGTGTAGGAAGAGATGAAAGTGATTGGTTCTCAGTGAATGTAGGTTTGCAGCAGGGGTGTGTTGTGTCTCCATGTTTGTTTAATTTGTTTATGGATTGGGTTGTTAGGGAGGTGAATGCAAGAGTTTTGGAAAGAGGGGGAAGTATGCAGTTTGTTATGGATGAAAGAGCTTGGGAAGTGAGTCAGTTGTTGTTTGATGATACAGCGCTGGTGGTTGATTCATGTGAGAAACTGCAGAAGCTGGTGACTGAGTTTGGTAAAGTGTGTGGAAGAAGAAAGTTAAGAGTAAATGTGAATAAGAGAAAGGTTATTAGGTACAGTAGGGTTGAGGGTCAAATTGGGAAGTAAGTTTGAATGGAGAAAAACTGGAGGAAGTGAAGTGCTTTATATATTTGGGAGTGGATTTGGCAACGGATGGAACCATGGAAGCGGAAGTGAATCATAGGATGGGGGAGGGGGCGAATATTCTGGGAGCCTTGAAGAATGTGTGGAAGTCGAGAGCATTATCTCGGAAAGCAAAAATGGGTATGTTTGAAGGAATAGTGGTTCCAACAATGTTGTATGGTTGCGAGGCGTGGGCTGTGGATAGAGTTGTGCGGAGGAGGGTGGATGTGCTGGAAATGAGATGTTTGAGGACAATATGTGGTGTGAGGTAAGTAATAATAGGGTAAGAGAGATGTGTGGTGATAAAAAAAGTGTGGTTGAGATAGCAGAAGAGGGTGTTTTGAAATGGTTTGGTCACATGGAGAGAATGAGTGAGGAAATATTGACCAAGAGGATATATGTGTCAGAGGTGGAGAGAACTAGGAGAAGTGGGAGACCAAATTGGAGGTGGAAAGATGGAGTGAAAAAGATTTTGAGTGATCGGGGCCTGAACATGTAGGAGGGTGAAAGGCGAGCAAGGAATAGAGTGAATTGGAACGATATGGTATACCGGGGTCGACGTGCTGTCAATGGATTGAACCAGGGCATGTGAAACGTCTGGGGGTAAACCATGGAAAGTTCTGTGGGGCCTGGATGCGGAAAGGGAGCTGTGGTTTCGGTGCATTATTACATGACAGCTAGAGACTGAGTGTGAACGTATGGGGCCTTTATTGTTTTTTCCTAGCGCTGTGTCGCACATATTTGGGGGGAGGGGGTTGTTATTTTATGTGTGGCGAGGTGGCGATGGGAATGAATAAAGGCAGACAGTATGAATTATGTACACGTGTATATATGCATATATATTTATACGGTGCGATGTATTGGTATGTATATTTGCGTGTGTGGTCGTGTATGTATATACATGTGTATGTGGGTGGGTTGGGCCACTCTTTCGTCTGTTTACTTGCGCTACCTCGCTAACGCGGGAGAGAGCGACAAAGCAAAGTAAAAATGCATAAAAATAATATACATATATATATATATATATATATATATATATATATATATATATATATATATATATATATATATTGTTAGGGAGGTGAATGCAAGAGTTTTGGAAAGAGGGGCAAGTATGAAGTCTGTTGTGGATGAGAGAGCTTGGGAAGTGAGTCAGTTGTTGTTCGCTGATGATACAGCGCTGGTGGCTGATTCATGTGAGAAACTGCAGAAGCTGGTGACTGAGTTTGGTAAAGTGTGTGAAAGAAGAAAGTTAAGAGTAAATGTGAATAAGAGCAAGGTTATTAGGTTCAGTAGGGTTGAGGGTCAAGTCAATTGGGAGGTGAGTTTGAATGGAGAAAAACTGGAGGAAGTGAAGTGTTTTAGATATCTGGGAGTGGATCTGGCAGCGGATGGAACCATGGAAGCGGAAGTGGATCATAGGGTGGGGGAGGGGGCGAAAATTCTGGGAGCCTTGAAGAATGTGTGGAAGTCGAGAACATTATCTCGGAAAGCAAAAATGAGTATGTTTGAAGGAATAGTGGTTCCAACAATGTTGTATGGTTGCGAGGCGTGGGCTATGGATAGAGTTGTGCGAAGGAGGATGGATGTGCTGGAAATGAGATGTTTGAGGACAATGTGTGGTGTGAGGTGGTTTGATCGAGTAAGTAACGTAAGGGTAAGAGAGATGTGTGGAAATAAAAAGAGCGTGGTTGAGAGAGCAGAAGAGGGTGTTTTGAAATGGTTTGGGCACATGGAGAGAATGAGTGAGGAAAGATTGACCAAGAGGATATATGTGTCGGAGGTGGAGGGAACGAGGAGAAGAGGGAGACCAAATTGGAGGTGGAAAGATGGAGTGAAAAAGATTTTGTGTGATCGGGGCCTGAACATGCAGGGGGGTGAAAGGAGGGCAAGGAATAGAGTGAATTGGAGCGATGTGGTATACCGGGGTTGACGTGCTGTCAGTGGATTAAATCGGGGCATGTGAAGCGTCTGGGGTAAACCATGGAAAGCTGTGTAGGTATGTATATTTTGCGTGTGTGGATGTATGTATATACATGTGTATGGGGGTGGGTTGGGCCATTTCTTTCGTCTGTTTCCTTGCGCTACCTCGCAAACGCGGGAGACAGCGACAAAGCAAAAAAAAAAAAAAAAAAAAAAGAAATATATATATATATTATCATTCCCTGGGGATAGGGGAGAAAGAATACTTCCCACGTATTCCCTGCGTGTCGTAGAAGGCGACTAAAAGGGGAGGAAATCCTCCCCTCTCGTTTTTTTTTTTTTTTAATTTTCCAAAAGAAGGAACAGAGAAGAGGGCCAGGTGAGGATATTCCCTCAAAGGCCTAATCCTCTGTTCTTAACGCTACCTCGCTGAGGCGGGAAATGGCGAATAGTGTGAAAGAAAAAGAATTTATATATATATATATATATATATATATATATATATATATATATATATATATATATATATTATAAAAGACACCCATAATGAGATTTACAACCACAATAGTGTTGATGTAAACTAACTCAGAAACCACTTCAAAGAACAAAAACGAAAAATTACACTAACATCTCTCAAACACTGCCGCCTCTGTGTATGATTCAGGAAACAATACTCTGACTTTTCTGTTGGGTTCAAAATTAAACGATCGTAGAACAAGTTAAGATGGTCGTGTCTCCCAAGCAGCTGTACCGAAAGCACGCTCTTTCCTTGGCAAGTATCATCGTTTTCTGTTGAACCTCGTCACGGTGTTGGCCAACGCTCGGATTAAGATCGAAAATAGGAAATAAAGTTTGTGTTGCAAGCTTCTTCTGTCGTCATGAGTCTCTCATTACCAGAATGGGTGTTACGGTGTTATGGAAGCGATGTGGCACAGGCAGTTTGCTGACGATTTGCGCAAAGCTTTTTTCAGAGAGAGAGAGAGAGAGAGAGAGAGAGAGAGAGAGAGAGAGAGAGAGAGAGAGAGAGAGAGAGAGAGAGAGAATCATTCTTGGAAACCTGATAACAATGTATTTAACAACAATAGAAACTAGAATAAACAGTGGAATTAGACCCTTGAAAAACAGCAGCTCTCTGTCTTACATGTGTAGAGTGTTGCATTGTTACGTATGTAGATGATGTATTGTTACGTATGTAGACAGTTGTATTGTTACATGTGTAGATTGTTGCATTGTTACGTACGTAGATGATGTATTGTTACGTATGTAGACAGTTGTATTGTTACATATGTAAAGTGTTGTATTGTTACGTATGTAGATGATGTATTGTTGCGCATGTAGACAGTTGTATTGTTACATGTGTAGAGTGTTGTATTGTTACGTATGTAGATGATGTATTGTTACGTATGTAGACAGTTGTATTGTTACATGTGTAGAGTGTTGTATTGTTACGTATGTAGATGATGTATTGTTACGTATGTAGACAGTTGTATTGTTACATGTGTAGAGTGTTGCATTGTTACGTACGTAGATGATGTATTATTACGTATGTAGACAGTTGTATTGTTACATGTGTAGAGTGTTGTATTGTTACGTATGTAGATGATGTATTGTTATGTATGTAGACAGTTGTATTGTTACATGTGTAGAGTGTTGCATTGTTACGTACGTAGATGATGTATTGTTACGTATGTAGACAGTTGTATTGTTACATGTGTAGAGTGTTGTATTGTTACGTATGTAGATGATGTATTGTTACGTATGTAGACAGTTGTATTGTTACATGTGTAGAGTGTTGCATTGTTACGTACGTAGATGATGTATTGTTACGTATGTAGACAGTTGTATTGTTACATGTGTAGAGTGTTGTATTGTTACGTATGTAGATGATGTATTGTTATGTATGTAGACAGTTGTATTGTTACATGTGTAGAGTGTTGCATTGTTACGTATGTAGAGTGATGTATTGTTGCGTATGTATAGTGATGTATCATTACTCACGTAGAGTAATGCATTGTTACATATGCAGAGTAGTGATGTATTGTTACGCGTGTAGAGTGTTGTATTGTTACTTGTTTAAAGTGTTGCATTGTTATATGTGTGTAGAGTGTTGCATTGATACGTGTGTGGAGTGTTGTATCGTTACATGTGAGGTGTTGTAATGTTACGTGTTTTGGGCAGTGCATTGTTACGTGTGTACAGTGTGGCATTGATACGTGCGTAAAGTGCTGCATTATTACGAGTGTAGAGTGTTGTACTGTTACATGTGTAGTGCTGTAATGTTACGTGTTGGGTGTTGTAACTTTACAACTGTAGAGTGTTGCAACGCTATGGCTGTAGAGTGTTGTAATGTTACGTGATTACTATTGTGTGTTACGGGGAGAGAGTTTTACACTCGTGTGACCCCGTCTCTTAACCTTGTGTATGTGTATCAAACATACATACAATGATAGGGTTGCTTACTGATGACACAAAACACGATAAGAAATACATGGAATGTGCAAATAGCGAAGCAGTATAATTCGAAAACAATGTAACAAAACTGTCACCAAAGTCCGAGAGGAAGGAAGAAATCATTATGCTTACTGCCCAACAGAAACGAGGGGCCTTCCGAGAGGTCACAAATCAAGTACATCAATAAGGCCCTTAACATCATGCACAGACACCACACCACACCAACTAGCCAAGCGAGTGACCATACCACCATTTAATGCATCAGGACCCATCAACCATACCACCATTTAATGCATCAGGACCCATCAACCATACCACCATTTAATGCATCAGGACCCATCAACCATACCACCATTTAATGCATCAGAACCCATCAACCATACCACCATTTAATGCATCAGGACCCATCAACCATACCACCATTTAATGCATCAGGACCCATCAACCATACCACCATTTAATGCATCAGGACCCATCAACCATACCACCATTTAATGCATCAGGACCCATCACCGGTGCAGACCAGAGAAATTATACAAATATAACAGAAACACTGAATGGTGATGAATTTGACAACGAAGAGGTAGCAAGTTTGGACGAGACAGATTTATACAGCAACGACCGGTAGAAGGAGAATGAATGGGCATACAAGCAGATAGAAGGGCGGTGGAAAGCACTGGGGATGAGTAACAGCCTCTGTGAAAGCAGGCAATATAACACTAGTGTCTTTGTGTGTCTGAACTGGGCATTTGACGAGGAATGCAGACGAGACAGGGGTCTGGCCGTGAGCTCCCTCCGTCGTGATGTCATGGGCCTGTATTTGAAGTCTCTGGGCAAGGGCGACACTTGATTGTTCCTAAAGTAACTAACGTAGAGAGAACATGGATGTTGAACAGTGAAAACAGTGATATACAGTCTACAGCGGAAGAGGATGAAAATAGAAAACTGCTTACGTCAAGTTCTTAGTATAACGTAAACTCATGAACAATAGTGAATGTTTATTATCTCTCAGCGCAGAACGAACGGAGTTATGCGTTTTGTCTCAGTGGAACTACGTCATCAAGGTGCTTATAAGGTTGTGTCACTCGGGATTTGTCGATCTAACACTAGAGGAAACCTATGAACATAACGAAGAAGCGCACAGAGAAAGACGAAAGTTGTGTACCAGAAAACAAATGGCGTATAACAATTCCATGTTCAAGGAAGGTCTCAGGTAAGAACAGATGTTTACAGAAGACGGGAATAAACATAGCTATCTGTCAGAAATGAAATTAGGTGATGTAATGAAAAAATTGTTAGAAGTGTCATCGAGGATAATGTGATATAAAGTACACCTTCAAATGGACGTCAGGTCGCAAACTTTAGGGAGCAAAGGAGAGGTATGGACAAAAGGATGAGTGAACTTGAAAATGTCTATCATTATAGAACAATGAATGAGCTTGTTCTTCATATAAACAAGTAGGTCCACTAATCAAGATGACAAGGAGCTAGAATGAAACATCAACTATAAAAGGAACGAGTTAAGAAATCCATGGAAGCAGCTAACATAAGCAAAGGGAAAGTTACCAGTCACCGAGAAGGCTTCGTGTGCTAGGGTGAGGAAGCTGAGGATGTAGCTGTGTTAGCGTGTGGCGTGATGAGGCCTAGGACATGGTAAGCCAATCAGTCAGGTGGAGACACAGTGGCATGGCCAGCGAGGTGAGGAGTGACCTGCGGATAATTAAGTTTTGTGCCGGCGTATCTTCGCGTCTCTCTATGCAGGACATAATGTTGAAATAATAAAGCTCAAATGCTCTTATCTATGTCTTTTCATAACACCAGTCTACATAACTGTCATATGGATTACACACACACACACACACACACATACACACACACACACACACACACACACACACACACGCACGCACACATATATATATTCACTTCCAGCACCAGGAGTTCCTTCTCTCTTTATGAGGCTCCTGCATTACTCAGGAATGCTTCATAAGTGGTTGGCGGAACGACAACGATACGTGTGGATTTTCTTTGATGTGTATCAGAGTTGGTCACTGTGGGTCTTGTGATTCACAGCGCTGAGGAAGTAGTGTCAGTTTCCAGTTTGTCTTTTAGAGATTAGATTCGAGATAGTGTTACAAGGTTCCGCCTGCAACAGTTTACACCGCGAGTGGGGATAGGGGAGAAAGAATACTTCCCATGTATTCCCTGCGTGTCGTAAAAGGCGACTAAAAGGGGAGGAACGGGGGGCTGGAAATCCTCCCCTCCAGTCTTTTTACTTTTCCAAAAGATGGAACAGAGAAGGGAGCCAAGTAAGGTAAGGCTCAGTCCTTTGTTCTTGAGGCTACCTCGCTAACGCGGGAAATGATGAATATATATATATATATATATATATATATATATATATATATATATATATATATATTATCCCTGGGGATAGGGGAGAAAGAATACTTCCCACGTATTCCCTGCGTGTCGTAGAAGGCGACTAAAAGGGAAGGGAGCGGGGGGCTGGAAATCCTCCCCTCTCGTTTTTTTTTAATTTTCCAAAAGAAGGAACAGAGAAGGGGGCCAGGTGAGGATATTCCCTCAAAGGCCCAGTCCTCTGTTCTTAACGCTACCTCGCTATCGCGGGAAATGGCGAATAGTATGAAAAAAAAAAAAAAAAATATATATATATATATATATATATATATATATTATCCCTGGGGATAGGGGTTTAAGAATACTTCCCACGTATTCCCTGCGTGTCGTAGAAGGCGACTAAAAGGGGAGGGAGCGGGGCGCTGGAATTCCTCCCCTCTCGTTTCTTTTTTAAATTTTCCAAAAGAAGGAACAGAGGGGGGCCAGGTGAGGATATTCCAAAAAAGGCCCAGTCCTCTGTTCTTAGCGCTACCTCGCTAATGCGGGAAACGGCGAATGGTTTAAAAAAAAAAAAAAAAATATATATCCTTGGGGATAGGGGAGAAAGAATACTTCCCACGTATTCCCTGCGTGTCGTAGAAGGCGACTAAAAGGGGAGGGAGCTGGTGGCTGGAAATCCTCCCCTCTCGTTTTTTTTTTAATTTTCCAGAAGAAGGAACAGAGAAGGGGGCCAGGTGAGGATATTCCCTCTAAGGCCCAGTCCTCTGTTCTTAACGCTACCTCGCTAATGCGGGAAATGGCGAATAGTATGAAAGAAAGAAAGAAGAATATATATATATATATATATATATATATATATATATATATATATATATATATATATATATCTTTTTTTCAAACTATTCGCCATTTCCCGCGTTAGCAAGGTAGCGTTAAGAACAGAGGACTGGGTCTCTGAGGGAATATCCTCACCTGGCCCCCTTCTCTGTTCCTTCTTTTGGAAAATTAAAAAAAAAAAAACAAGAGGGGATGATTTCCAGCCCCCCGCTCCCTCCCCTTTTAGTCGCCTTCTACGACACGCAGGGTATACGTGGGAAGTATTCTTTCTCCCCTATCCCCAGGGATATATATATATATATATATATATATATATATATATATATATATATATATATATATATATATATATATATATATATATTGGGGTTACATACACACTTCGACCTTCAACCAAATCTCGAGAGAAACCTTCAACCTCTGGGTTTTCTACTCGATTTTTTTTTTTTGCGAGCTGACGAGATGCCTTCCTCTCACGAGGCTTCTTGCTCTTCTTATGTTCTTTTGCTTCCGTGCGTTTGAACTCTCTTTGGAGTTTACAGTCTTTAAGTGACGATTGGTAACTTTTCCATCGGGTAAGGTAGTCGTGGATTTGAGTACGGCAGTCATGCTTTCGGGTACGGGAATCGGGCTATCGGGTCCGGTAGGCTTGCCCCTGCGTTTTGCCGTCTTGCTCTGACGTCCGGTTGTACTGGTCTCGGGTACGGTAAACTTTACCTTGGGTCCGGCAGTGGCACAGACACCTTGAAGGTCAAGTACGCTCTTAGGTCCGGCAAGTCTTACCCTTGCCCTTCTGTCTGCTTTTCTTACGCAGACGTCCGCTAGCACTAGCCTTGGGTAGGGTAAACTTTATATATATATATATATATATATATATATATATATATATATATATATATATATATATATATATATATATCCCTACAAGGTTTCCGACCTCGTACCCTTTGTGCTGTATCCCGATAAGCTAACCACTCAATTATGCCGTCGATGGCGTGCCCAGCTACCACATAAATGGTAAGTAGTTTGATTTCTTGCAGTTAAAAGGTAATATGTGTTATATGAAAGTGCGCGTTCAATTGCATTATATATACAAATCATATGTTTGGGCATACAAAAACATCAGTTTTATCTTTATTGACATACTATATAAAAATGTCAGTTTTATCTTTATTGAAAGACTCCTTTTTTTATTAATTTGCCACATGCCATATACGTACCATTTCTTGAAAAAATGAAGACTGTGTGAATGTGAAATGTGAATTCAAGATGTATGAAATTTTCTTTTTTTTTGTTTCGCTCATTTGACTAACAGTGAACGTCTTTATTATGAAGTATATCAAAAGCGACTCAATTGCAATTTGTCCCAGTATTCCTTACGAGTGTTTGTCTCATCTTCTTGGTGGTACGTAGTGCCGTGAACAGCACCGTTACGTAACGCTTCTTATGTCGTCACGCACCGCATTGACCCCTAGAGGCAAGACAGTGCCCTCGATCACGTACACCTTATATCGTTACGGACTGCATGTTGACCCCACAAGTAATCTATTCCCTCCCTACCTTTACGTACCGTACCTTACGTCGTCACGTACCGCACTGCACCGTGAACCTGACAGGTGAGGTACTCCTTCATTTCCAGGTTTGATCTGACCTTCAGAGGTGAGTGATCATCCCACAGTCAGATCTCAGGGTGATGGAATCCTTAATCAACAGAAGAAAAGGAACTGCTGACGATCACTCCTGCGCACCGGAGACATACCGTGGGCTAGTCAGTCTCCGGCCTCTCTCTCTCTCTCTCTCTCTCTCTCTCTCCTCGTTCATTCTTCAAATGTAATTTTCCCACGTCCTATTTATTCAGAATGAGCGTGTTTGAACTCAATATCAGGAGCCAGATTATTGGATCGTCCCCAGCATGGCTATATCAGAACTTCTCCAGTCTGATTGTGCCTGCTGGCGAAGTTTGCGCCTCAAATATTGAGTTTCCCGACTTAACAGGAACTGAACGAGGCCGCTGTAAGTGGACCTGTGTGCACCACTGGTGGGAGCAACTCGCCCAGCTGAGGTCTTTCCGGCTAAAAGCATTTGTGATGCAATTATCTATCGGCGTAACGACTTCACCTGCCTTCGCTGCTCCTGCAGACATTCGTACTTACCTCACAAGAGGTGGCACTGCCTGCAGCATGAGGCTTTCTGGGCATACAAGGACACCTTACTGAGAGCCACGCGCGAGAGAGATGGTATAATAAAACCCCAAAATCGACAGACTGATAATACTTCGGCAATCACTGATTACAGATGGAGGCAAGACATGATTCTCCCACACCTGAAGTGGAGACATGACCGCTGATGGACCGACGCGCAAGAGGTGACCTCAGTCACCAACGTGCAGGAGGGGCAGAGAAGACTGGTGACCTCAGTGACCAACATGCAGGAGGTGCAGAGGAGACTGGTGACCTCAGTGACCAACGTGCAGGAGGGGCAGAGAAGACTGGGGACCTCAGTGACCAACGTGCAGAGAAGACTGGTGACCTCAGTGTATGAGAGAAAATCTCTACATCTGGATGAAATGTGAGGGATACACAGGAGATGAGGGTCTCGAAGGAAAGGATGCACAGAACAGAGGGAGGGAAGCAAGACCGAGGCCCTCTGTGAGGAAGGATTTAACGTAAAGGATACACATGAGATTAAGACATCAGGAAGGGGAGAGATGGTGGATGAGGGGATCACTCTGGAGGGACAGACTGCTCATCACGAGGCTTGTTATGCATTGCGTTTTCAGCCACTTCAGTAATGTAAAATCCCAGGTTATGATACCAGTGTACCCCAGCGGTCAGGATCAGGGGTTAGGACCGCTGTGTCAGGAACTCCCCGTTGAACCCCTTTGAAAGGAAACAAGTGAACTCAATCTTATCCTCAAGACTATTATAGAATCCTATTGCTAAGTGGTAGGAACCGTTAATCTTGAAAGATGGTACCGGCATTTATTTACCCTTTTTTCTTATTTGTTTGATATGTTCTTACACATAGATATATTTGAACAACGAGAGGAGTGAGGAAGAGAGACAAGGGTTTTGGGAGGAGTTGAGTGAGTGTGTTAGCTGTATCGATGAGAGAGATCGAGCAGTAGTGATGGGTGATCTGAATGCGAGTGGCAGCTGAGGACATTACTGGGAGGGAATGGAGTACCCAGAGTAGATGAAAACAGTGAACAGATTGTGGAGTGTGTGCTAAAAATGTATTAGTGATTGGAAATATCTTGTTTCTTTTCTTAAAAAAAAGGAACATACATCGGCATACATGGGTAAATGGAGTAAGTTGACAGGCTCGCTAAGGAGAATGACTTCAGGTCTGAATCTAGGATGTGGGTATGCTGACAGGGGGAAGGTAGTGGGTAAGGACGTCAAGAGCCAGCACGGGCGCCGGAGCTAACAACCTCTCTCGGCTCCTCTTCTGATGGAGGGTTGGGGTTGGGGTGGTAGCAGTGTTCGTATGGGACCCTTTTCCCTCATTTCTAACTATTCCTTTTTAAAGCTTCCAATGAAGGAGATCCACATTAGAACGGCAGTATCTTCATTAACAAAGAAAATCGCATATAGTGCATTATATAACGAATACGAAGTGAGGATGAGGGTTTTCGCTTTACCTTTAATATCGTATTGATAGGAAATCAATTGGAACTCTTGTCCACGCACTGGGCTAGCGACCCCCACTTCCCACCCACGTAACCACCGACACACACACACACACACACACACACACACAAATATCTCATTATCGCGCCTCTGATCAATTCTTCAAATGTTCATGCAATCTAGTTCGCGGTTCAGCATATATGCACTTGCACGTTCTTATCGACAGTTATTACCTACTTTAGGATGAACACAGTGACACTTATTAATCTGAGTTGGCAACAATGCACGTGGGGCCGTCCAGCTGGTAGAGTGGCTGGTTTTCACACTACCAGTTCTTGGCGATGTCTGCATCCCGGATTATCTGTAGGTACATTAAGAGATGACATCTACCTGACAGCTCAATTAACTCAGACTCGTACTCTGGCTCTCTTGTCTGGATATATAATTGTGAGACAGAGCTTTTCTGGTCCTCGCGTCTGTGGCTGTTATCAGATTCAGTCTTTACATAACATACTGCATATTCTAAACGACCGCATTCCCCTAAAGTTAAAAGTCGTGTTTAAAACACTGTCCTCACATACTGTGGATCATTATGAACTGAATGTCTGAATATATTTCTTAACCCCAGCCAGGAGACAATGAGATCTAGCTCAGCTTCTGGGAATGATTGAGAGCCACAGAAGAAGCTAGCCAAATTAAAGGGATATTTACCCTACAAAAGTCCAAAAATATTGGACCAAGATGTACCCTTGAATGTCATGGTATATACAGGATCCAAACAGTTTCAGGCATGACTGGGCGGGTTTTCTTTGATAGATTATCCAGTGATGTGTATGTAGAGTCCAGTGATGTGTATGTAGAGTCCAGTGATGTGTATGTAGAGGGAACCCACCATGACTGATCAAAACAAAGCGAAGTTATATTAACCGAGAGATACGTAATTTATCAAAACCACACTTTTTTTCAGGTGCAACATGTGCCAGAGGACACTTGGCTGTGGTCTTCAGGGCAAAATGGATGTTGAAGAACATAGAGTGATGCTCACAAATCAGGGTTGAAAACATTGTTGTTATAAGCCAAATTCAGCCTCACTCCTCAGACACAGGCTCTGGCATATGTTATAACAGTCCTCGTCCCTATTAATTGTTTTAATATGTACACCCTCAGCTTGACTTCACACAGACACAATGGACCACCTGATTTCCATTCATTTTCTTCTAACCACTGCCTTCATAATCTCCACATAGATAGACTGTTCATTAATGTGATGATAACACATACGCAGTATCATTCTGTTGGTCATGGTTTATGGTACAGAAAATGCTGGATGAGTGTAGTGATGGGTACTGCTCTTAAAAAAGACTATTATAAGAGAAGATCTGAACGATATTGTACAACATGTAATCATCTTGTGATCATTGACGTGGCTTAATGGTAAGAGTTTTTCACTTGGTCTCCTTTCATATCTGGGAGTCTAGTTATGGCAATTTGCCGGTGGCACTTTCGTTGCAGGTTACCAGAACTGAACTGAAAGTTATGAACTTTCTAGCCTAGGACATCCTTACTATGGCAGTGTCTGCTCGTCTGGCACCGTTACTACCTGCCATCATCCCAAACAGCGACATTATGTATCCACATGAAGTAAGACATCCAGGATAGTGGGGCACTTGCACCATACTACGAAGAAAGCCTGCTTCTTAAAAGGTAGAGGGAACCATTTGCATCGGCCATTGATGGATGTGGTGAAAATAACATTCACTTGGTATTGTCAGAAATTCCCAGACCTGTGCTTGATAATTCGGAAGGTGGATGAGGTAGTGGCTGCTCACCAGGCATCATGATCGAACTGCTTCAGCACAGCCATGGTCAATACCAGTGTCAAGATGGGCAGCCACATTTCCATCAAGACCCGTATAGAAGATTGT
Organism: Panulirus ornatus; assembly: GCF_036320965.1. Lineage (NCBI taxonomy): Eukaryota > Metazoa > Arthropoda > Malacostraca > Decapoda > Palinuridae > Panulirus > Panulirus ornatus. Next base: position 2,645,599 of record NC_092245.1, on the reverse strand, counting down.
AACACTGCTGTCTTCGTTGTGGAGTGGTGTCCCTTGTCCCTATCATGCTGTCCATAACACTGCAGATAAAGCTGGATGTCACGAGGAAGATCTCTGTGGCACACAAGGAAAAACCATGCTCGGAGACCACTATGCCTTCTGTGACCAGGGATACAGAATGATCCTGAAACAGATCAACGTGAGGTGGTGGAATCTTGAAACCGCACAATCAGTGTAAATCTCAAGTAACATCCAGGTCTACAAACCTACCCCCTGTCAATGAACGTATCTACACCACGCTTTAAGAGGCTAGAAACGGCACTCAACAACAAAGTGAATGACCTGCGCCTGATGGTCTGCGCCGATGTCCCACCAAACTTCACACATTTCAACCAATTTCTTGAGCGTGGCGATCACTGTATCTGTATCCTTGAAGATCAGTGCAACAGATTCCTGCAGAAGCTTCCAACACAGTTTGTCAAAGTGACAGTCATCAGGGGAGCAGACAAGCTCTCTCTGGGGTCAACTTTACCGAGGAAGACAACCAAGTGGATGACTGTGATCGAGCTGTTGGCTTCGTCCATGAGCAAAAAGTTAAGGCACGTGGAAAAACATGGAGCCATCAGCCCAGATGACAGGCAGAGGTTCTACAGAGTAACCAGACGCTATTTAAAGCGTGTTACACAGTATATACGACCAACCACATGCCTCTCGATGATGAAGTCCTTCATCACGCACAAAATGTGTGGACCAGTCAGTTGTTGACACCTGCACCTTCAGTGAGGTTGAATTCCTCATCAGTCGCTTCAAATCACATTTCAGTCCCGATGAAGGGTATGAAATGCACATTGAATATGTCGACCTACAACTTCAACCACAGGAGAACATCCCCATCCATGTGTGGGATGATGTACGAGTCAGTGACGAGGATGACATTACTCACTAACGCCTGGATGTCATCTTAGAAATACTTCTCAGGAAAGAAGAATGTTGATGGTAAGGTACGTTACCCTCTACTCTCTACAGCTGCAAAGGCAGTTCCCATTCTAATGCAGAAAAGAAAGTGTTTTCTTTGGTGACCAAACTGACATCTATTATCACTTGAATTAGCCTGACCAGAATCTTAAAAGCGTTTGCCAAATTCAACCTAACAAAGGACATTCTGGCAGCTGTCAGGAAAGCAACGTGGGATCACAACAACGCCCACTCATTTCACAAAGCACTCGCTGGGCTGGTGTAGACTTTCTAGCTGCTGTTGCCCAAGATAGAATGCTTCTAGCTATCCCAGAAATTTTCACTCCACGCCACAAATTCAGCCAACGTACAATGCATTAATTGCCATTCATCATGGTCATCTAAACAAGTGACTCTCTCGGGTGCTGTGAACTTCCAGCTATTGCAGCCGGACGCTAATGATGATATGTTTCTCTCTTGTGTTCGTAGTCAGTTTCCTAAACGTTGCATTGCGTCTATTCAAACAATTCATGTACATTTGTATCAATCAACAAATACCCACACTACACCCAGAATATAACCACAATTTTATCGTGGAAAAGGAAATCATCACAATGCAGGATATGATCTCTGTTATTATAAAAGTTATCCTGGGGAGATTGCCACTCTGGCAGACCCCACTTCGCTGTATGGGAAGATGTGAGGGGAACAGCGGTACCTAACCTAACCTAACCTAACCTAACCTAACCTAACCTAACCTAACCATGTAAAGTTGTGATGTACTTAAAAAGCTTACGACTTTCAGTTCAGCTCTGGTAACAAGCAAGGGAAAGTGCCTCCAGTAAACCATGTACTATATTCCCAGGCATTAAATGAGACCAAATGAATACTCATCATTAAGCCACATCAGTGAACACATGATGATTACATGTGGTACGTACAATGTTTTTCAAATCATCTTTTATGTAGTTTTTTTCTAAAGTGCCCAACAGTGCCATCACACAGCAATTTGTGTATCACAAACCATCACCAACAGAATGATAAACTGCGTATCTATTCTCACCATAACAATGAACAGAGTCTATGTGGAAATAGGAAGGCAGTGGTGACATAAAATGAATGGAAATCAGGTGGCCCATTGTGTCTATGAAGTTAAGCTAAAGCTGCACATATCAAAACAAATACTGGGAACAAGTGCTAGTATATCGGTGTGAGGAGTGAAGCTGATTTTGGTGTGTAACTGCAATTCTTTCACTCTGGCCTTGTAAACTTCACTATTAACATGGCCATCAACACTCCTTTTGCCCTGAGGACCATAACCAAGTGTCTTCTGGCACATGTTACAGCTGAAAAGTATGGTTTGATAAATTACACATCACTCAGTTGATGTACGCTTACTTCGCTCTGTATTGATGCGTCACTGGTGAGTTCCATCGATAAACACATCACTGGGCAATCTGTTAAAGAAAACCTGGACAGTCGTACCCGTGTAACTGTTTGGATCCTCTATAATACATGATACAAGAAGGAAGATCGTGTTCAACTCTTACTGGAATTGTTTCGTTTTGAGGAGAACCCCTGAATAACTTAGCTTCTCTGCAAATGACATGCCTTTACTCTAGAAAATGATGTTTATTTACTCAGGCACAATCAACAGCTAATCACAGCAGTTTGGCACTTGCCATGCACATATTACCGCAGTGATAGAATTCTCCAAATGAAGTCTATGAAGTTAGCCTGTGTTTTGTCGTCATTCGTAGCTCAAGCAAGTGCCAGGGGAAGCTGGAGGCAGCAAGAGGTCTTAATGTAAAAGTAACCTTTAGGAGTATATTGAATCCTAACAATAAGTATCGTGATTTCCTCTCCAGAGAACGGTCCTGATGAGCATCTTGCTTAATGGATGAATTCGCCAACGAATGAATGCCTTACGTCCAGGGAAAAGCGATCCTCTTGCTATGTCCAACTAAGCCTTTGTTCATTCATACATGGCTGTGATTAGCCAGCAGCCTGAACCTGAAAACTAGTGGAAATATCAGGTACTGAAATATGCCAATCATTGTACTGGTTGGCTTTATCTACCGGTCACAAAAGATCAGAGAGGCTTTTCATGAAAAATTCCCGTTGAGCTACACCATCAAACTAACTCACAAATAACAATGATTTTACTTTACGAAGATGGAACATCAGGTGAAAAATGTCGTGATCCTTTTCTGTCTCAAGCACATAATTCGCACGGTTGATCAGTAGAATATTTAACCTCAAATGTCATCTGTTCCCAGTTTATCCGCCCTTATCTGAAGGAACCAATGGTTCCCACACTCACTATGGTCATGTATTGCTACCTGTATCCCTTTCGTGGTTACGGTTATGTGCGGACACAGGAGATGCTCTCTAGTTGCTTAGCTTTGTCTCATGGAGATTACTGGCTGTTAAGACCCTACGTACTACAATGATGGTTGCGATAAACGTGGCGACGTAGTGTGTGATATCATTATTGTAGCATCGTACAGACAACTGGATGGCCAGACAGCCAAGAAATCGATCGGTATTTCATACCTTTGGTGCCACCTAGGCTTGGGGTCAGCCCCCGGCACCTGCGCAATGCGAGTGAGTTTTCGACACATTAGTGTGGGAACACGACACGTGCACCTGACTACAAGATGTAACGGGCAAAGAAATGCAGGGCATTGGACCTGAAGCTATCGGAGTAAGAACTTTCCCCAAGAGGTGGAGACGGCAGCTGCATGTAAGGTGGCCAAGTTCAAGCTCCCAAGGGAACTTAGCAAGGATATACCAATAAAGTTATTGAAGTTCATTTCGCAGAAACATAAAGAAGTAGATCTTTTGACACATTATAATCTCAAAGGATCATCCAGTTGTAGTGCCAAAAGAGGAACCCCGGATGTTCTAAAGTTTAACATCAACTGGCAGGAGAGAAAACGGGCCCAGTGAAACTAAACAGCCACAGGAAGGTGACCAAGACGATTTTATAGGGATACACCGTGGGTCACGCTATCAGTGTGTTGGAGAAGCTGCCTTAGGTACACACGGTAAAATATAGTATCTTACGACTTTTTGTGTGAAACAATATGACGCCATGGACGAAGAATTCTGAGAAATGCTCATTAGTCTGGCCTCACACAGAGATACATGCTTTCACGATATTGCAAAATGCCGATTGCTAGCGATATTTCCTGTCATTTTACATTAATTTCATATATCACAGGTAATAACTATTAAGCTGGGTTACCATAAGTATTAGGAAATCTGTCTCACATACAACTCCCGCAGTGTAGCGGTTAGCGTACCTGACCATGACCATTTGCGGGCGGCCCAGGGACGAGCGCATATGGTTCAATTCCTGGCTGCGGCAGTCGGTCCACGGTCATCGTAGCGTTTCATCCCTTTCTTGGGATCGGTCGATAAAATGGGTACTTGGCTCAGGCCCGGGTGTATATACATATATATATATATATATATATATATATATATATATATATATATATATATATAGCAATTGAAAATGTGAAGGAAAATAGTGAAATTGGAGAAAAATGTAGCTTAGACATTGAAGCTTATTGATACAGTGGTTAATTTGATGAGAACTGCTATTGACGTTTGTGTAAATAGATTATACATTTCCTTTTTTCCATAGCCAGAGGTTGAACCATTATGTGACATTCATTTTTTTTTCATTCATTTCAAGCTAGAAGTTTCAGTTTTCTAAATTGTTTCTTACATTTTTCATATGTATATATATGTATGTGTGTGTGTGTGTATATGTGCGTACGTATGTGTATGTGTGTGTATGTGTATATGTATATATATATGTATATTATCCCTGGGGATAGGGGTGAAAAAATACTTCCCACGTATTCCTCGCGTGTCGTAGAAAGCGACTAGAGGGGACGGGAGCGGGGGGCCAGAAATCCTCCCCTCCTTGTATTAACTTTCTAAAATGGGAAACAGAAGAAGGAGTCACGCGGGGAGTGCTCATCCTCCTCGAAGGCTCAGAGTGGGGTGCCTAAATGTGTGTGGATGTAACCAAGATGTGAAAAAAGGAGAGATAGGTAGTATGTTTGAGGAAAGGAACCTGGATGTTTTGGCTCTGAGTGAAACGAAGCTCAAGGGTAAAGGGGAAGAGTGGTTTGGGAATGTCTGGGGAGTAAAGTCAGGGGTTAGTGAGAGGACAAGAGCAAGGGAAGGAGTAGTAATACTCCTGAAACAGGAGTTGTGGGAGTATGTGATAGAGTGTAAGAAAGTAAATTCTCGATTAATAAGGGTAAAACTGAAAGTTGATGGAGAGAGGTGGGTGATTATTGGTGCATATGCACCTGGGCATGAGAAGAAAGATCAAGAGAGGCAAGTGTTTTGGGAGCAGCTGAATGAGTGTGTTAGTGGTTTTGATGCACGAGACCGGGTTATAGTGATGGGTGATTTGAATGCAAAGGTGAGTAATGTGGCAGTTGAGGGAATAATTGGTATACATGGGGTGTTCAGTGTTGTAAATGGAAATGGTGAAGAGCTTGTAGATTTATGTGCTGAAAAAGGACTGATGATTGGGAATACCTGGTTTAAAAAGCGAGATATACATAAGTATACTTATGTAAGTAGGAGAGATGGCCAGAGAGCGTTATTGGATTACGTGTTAATTGACAGGCGTGCGAAAGAGAGACTTTTGGATGTTAATGTGCTGAGAGGTGCAACTGGAGGGATGTCTGATCATTATCTTGTGGAGGCTAAGGTGAAGATTTGTATGGGTTTTCAGAAAAGAAGAGTGAATGTTGGGGTGAAGAGGGTGGTGAGAGTAAGTGAGCTTGAGAAGGAGACCTGTGTGAGGAAGTACCAGGAGAGACTGAGTACAGAATGGAAAAAGGTGAGAACAATGGAAGCAAGGGGAGTGGGGGAGGAATGGGATGTATTTAGGGAATCAGTGATGGATTGCGCAAAAGATGCTTGTGGCATGAGAAGAGTGGGAGGTGGGTTGATTAGAAAGGGTAGTGAGTGGTGGGATGAAGAAGTAAGAGTATTAGTGAAAGAGAAGAGAGAGGCATTTGGACGATTTTTGCAGGGAAAAAATGCAATTGAGTGGGAGATGTATAAAAGAAAGAGACAGGAGGTCAAGAGAAAGGTGCAAGAGGTGAAAAAAAGGGCAAATGAGAGTTGGGGCGAGAGAGTATCATTAAATTTTAGGGAGAATAAAAAGATGTTCTGGAAGGAGGTAAATAAAGTGCGTAAGACAAGGGAGCAAATGGGAACTTCAGTGAAGGGCGCAAATGGGGAGGTGATAACAAGTAGTGGTGATGTGAGAAGGAGATGGAGTGAGTATTTTGAAGGTTTGTTGAATGTGTTTGATGATGGAGTGGCAGATATAGGGTGTTTTGGTCGAGGTGGTGTGCAAAGTGAGAGGGTTAGGGAAAATGATTTGGTAAACAGAGAAGAGGTAGTGAAAGCTTTGCGGAAGATGAAAGCCGGCAAGGCAGCAGGTTTGGATGGTATTGCAGTGGAATTTATTAAAAAAGGGGGTGACTGTATTGTTGACTGGTTGGTAAGGTTATTTAATGTATGTATGACTCATGGTGAGGTGCCTGAGGATTGGCGGAATGCGTGCATAGTGCCATTGTACAAAGGCAAAGGGGATAAGAGTGAGTGCTCAAATTACAGAGGTATAAGTTTGTTGAGTATTCCTGGTAAATTATATGGGAGGGTATTGATTGAGAGGGTGAAGGCATGTACAGAGCATCAGATTGGGGAAGAGCAGTGTGGTTTCAGAAGTGGTAGAGGATGTGTGGATCAGGTGTTTGCTTTGAAGAATGTATGTGAGAAATACTTAGAAAAGCAAATGGATTTGTATGTAGCATTTATGGATCTGGAGAAGGCATATGATAGAGTTGATAGAGATGCTCTGTGGAAGGTATTAAGAATATATGGTGTGGGAGGAAAGTTGTTAGAAGCAGTGAAAAGTTTTTATCGAGGATGTAAGGCATGTGTACGTGTAGGAAGAGAGGAAAGTGATTGGTTCTCAGTGAAAGTAGGTTTGCGGCAGGGGTGTGTGATGTCTCCATGGTTGTTTAATTTGTTTATGGATGGGGTTGTTAGGGAGGTAAATGCAAGAGTTTTGGAAAGTGGGGCAAGTATGAAGTATGTTGGGGATGAGAGAGCTTGGGAAGTGAGTCAGTTGTTGTTCGCTGATGATACAGCGCTGGTGGCTGATTCATGTGAGAAACTGCAGAAGCTGGTGACTGAGTTTGGTAAAGTGTGTGGAAGAAGAAAGTTAAGAGTAAATGTGAATAAGAGCAAGGTTATTAGGTACAGTAGGGTTGAGGGTCAAGTCAATTGGGAGGTGAGTTTGAATGGAGAAAAACTGGAGGAAGTGAAGTGTTTTAGATATCTGGGAGTGGATCTGGCAGCGGATGGAACCATGGAAGCGGAAGTGGATCATAGGGTGGGGGAGGGGGCGAAAATTCTGGGGGCCTTGAAGAATGTGTGGAAGTCGAGAACATTATCTCGGAAAGCAAAAATGGGTATGTTTGAAGGAATAGTGGTTCCAACAATGTTGTATGGTTGCGAGGCGTGGGCTATGGATAGAGTTGTGCGCAGGAGGATGGATGTGCTGAAAATGAGATGTTTGAGGACAATGTGTGGTGTGAGGTGGTTTGATCGAGTGAGTAACGTAAGGGTAAGAGAGATGTGTGGAAATAAAAAGAGCGTGGTTGAGAGAGCAGAAGAGGGTGTTTTGAAGTGGTTTGGGCACATGGAGAGGATGAGTGAGGAAAGATTGACCAAGAGGATATATGTGTCGGAGGTGGAGGGAGCTAGGAGAAGAGGGAGACCAAATTGGAGGTGGAAAGATGGAGTGAAAAAGATTTTGTGTGATCGGGGCCTGAACATGCAGGAGGGTGAAAGGAGGGCAAGGAATAGAGTGAATTGGAGCGATGTGGTATACCGGGGTTGACGTGCTGTCAGTGGATTGAATCAAGGCATGTGAAGCGTCTGGGGTAAACCATGGAAAGCTGTGTAGGTATGTATATTTGCGTGTGTGGACGTATGTATATACATGTGTATGGGGGGGGGGTTGGGCCATTTCTTTCGTCTGTTTCCTTGCGCTACCTCGCAAACGCGGGAGACAGCGACAAAGTATAGAAAAAAAAATATAGCAAGGATACACCAATATATATATATATATATATATATATATATATATATATATATATATATATATATACATATATCGTTAATGAGATGGCGTTGATTAGGGCCTCAGCTGCCCGTGCCGTCTCAACTAACAAAAAAATCACGCTTACTAACCTCACCGAGACAAAACGTATTGATCATTATGAAAATCCTCGTGCCCTCAGGGAAAATACATTTCTTTTTCTTTTTTACGGTGTGTCCAGCGGACAGAGCGGACGACTGTGGGTAAGGACAACATCCCAAACAACGAGGTGACCCTCCACTGGCTCAGAGAGTACCGGAGAGAGCAGAGGTAGGATACTAAGAGTATTTCGAACACCGAGCCTGCGTTACAGAGCCGATAACGTGTTACAAGTGTCAGAGGTTCGGGCATGAGAGGGAGAGACGCGAGGAGTAAGCCACAGTCGACGGGCCAGTGAACGGAAAAGGCTACCAAGTACCAATCAAGAGTCGGAGCAGGCTGCATGATCCAACTGCTTCAAGGCTCGAAACTCTCTGACGAGGCCACGAACGAAGCTTGATAGTGAGCAAGATCATACGAGACAGCGGTTCATCCTTGCTTCACAGCCTCGAATCGCTGCCTGTCTCCAACCACGCCAGCAGTTTATGTAAACCCTCGAACTGTTCGAGAATTTCCCACCTCTCGCGGCGAATGAAACAGAGACGAACGGCGCCTGAAACTAAATTTCAGAATGAAGAGTATGGAGAAAAAAATATGGTGAGGGCCATCGAGAACTAATCACAGACTGAGAGAATTCAAACAATAGTTTCCAGGGGAGAGGTCGATAGACGGTGCAGTGAATGACTCACGACCAAAGCACCTGAAGACCACACTTTATGAGGAAAGCGCAAACTGATTTGGGATCGCTCGGAACAAACAGAAGTTCTACAAGAGAAGAACACACGAGTTCATCAACAGATGCAGGCAGGATATGAAGGAAGAAATTAATTACCTATGGAGTCTAACAAACATACTACTCGATATCATCCCACATCGACGTAGGCAAGTGCAGCAGACAGCGTCAGCAAGAAACTAGAACAGCATACCAGTCCTCACTTACAATTGTACGAAAGCTCAAGTTCACACAAACTCTGGCACGCACGCAACGTTGTCGTTGGGTTTCAGGCAAACGAAAACAACACAGTAGCGAAAGATAAACACCCTTCGTACCCGGTACAAATAATACTCCAACTTTCACCTAAGGTTTGAATGGATTCGGGACGAACATCATCGGCAACAGTGGAACCGCTACTGAAAGTGATGGAAGACAACGGAGTGAGTCTTTTTGAGGAAGAGACAGAATTACAAGATCACTATTACTACCCTGGTCACTCATCAAGAACATCCAGAGTGCAAAAAATTCATGAAGGTAAGAGAGTTACACCAGACAACACACAACCTTTAGCGGAAGTAACAGTGATAGAAAGAACATGGAGTGAGCATGTTCATGTAGCCGACACAGATACAGCATACGACACATAACCCAACATACTTCTCAAGATGGCGAAGTGGAATAAGCTGGATCTTGAACGGAAAATCTACCTCCTTCTTGAGGTAGTGACAAGGAACAGATGTAGTACTACTGCACAAACACGTCTACGCAAAGGTGTTATTCAGCTCGCCAACTACTAACACTCTCGACTACACACAGTACCTGGCAAGTTAGGTTGTACGATCTTCGTTACGTCTGTTATCCCACGTACGTATGTGGGATAATGCGATGTCCAGACTGTGTAACTTCATTTACAAAATGCGTCAGTCCTCATATATGATAACATTCATACGCAGAGTGAGGCAACCACAGCGTTATATGACCTATCATCTCCGCCTAAGGATCGTTCATTATTCTGGTAACTGCCTGTCCTCCAGCTCTGTGACAACCACATGTAAACACTGTCAGAACACACACAGTCAGCGCCTTGGACGAAATCCCTAGACTTCACCCTTGTCGGGCCAGACATTTCTACATAGATCAGACAGGGCGTTCTAGATCCTGCTTTTGCATCTGCATCGGTATAGGATACCCCAGCCTCACTGGCAATCGTAAACCATCATTACAACATACCTGCGAGTAGAGTTACGTGTACAATCGCCACACTGTCCTGCACAACCTTAGGTGGAGTATGAGAGAGGCAAAAGTGAGATCTGTTCAAAGAAAACCTGGAGTCTATTATATACACTATGTCTCCCCCGCCCCAACGAATGATGATCGTTGGTCTGAGGTGGACTTTACCACGGCCGTTACCCAAGTTACAAATTCTTCTGTTCCATCGAAAAAAGTTTTTCGCGTTACGTAACGTCGAGGTTACAAGACTCATCGCGATGCAGAACTCTGTCGTTGGACTACGTAGGAAATACACAAGTGAAGAACTGTACGCTCAGCTTGGAAAACTTAAGAAATTGAAAAAAAAGAAAGAAAATGGGAAGTCAAAACTTAGATATGGTCTGAGTGGTATGAAAGTTTCGTTATCGAATGGCCTGAGCTGATCACCACAAAAAACAATAAGAATATAAGAATTGCTTAAGTAGAAAAAAAAAAAGTCACCCCCCTACAAGCCCACAAGGCTCCAGTAGGCCGAACGGCAACTTAAGTGGAGGAATTTGCGTCTTAAGTGCGCATGGCAACTATCGCATCACCACTGCACGTTGGCGGGAGGAACTAACACTACACAGAAAGTGACTAGGCTAACACTCTGTGGGACGATCACCTCCTTCACCATGGCTGAACTTTGTAGTCAACAAACTTCATTTTCTGTCACGTATACAACATGAGAGAAAGACATAACTTACGGTTGCGAGGGACGTAAGGTCAGACATTGCCCCTGACCAGGACATGGTCACGTATCCAGAGCTTAGTAACCTAGATGCTGCAAGGGGAACAGCTCACATTATAGGTAAACTACCAGAGGTTTGTGTGCTGACGCAGCACCTGCCTCTTAGTCAGGTGGGACGGGTAAACTGAGACCAATAAGAGTGGCGGAGCGCATGATACTTTGCCCGACTCAAGTGGTCAATACGTAACTCTTACTAAACCATCTGTGTAGTTTGTTAAAGGCTCAGGCACTGCTCATGCCTTCGGATTAGCGGCTCCGTATCTAACATATTCTAACGTCTAACATATGTAACGTTGAAGATATTCTAACATCCTTGATCACCTAACTGATAGAGAACTCTGGGTAAGGATCCAAGGACATTTTATTTTTTTTCACTACGGGACATTAGATAACTGAACACCACAAGGAGGAGTTTTAAGTCCCACATAGTTCAACATGATAATGGAAGAACTCATTAAAACTACATTACCTGATATTACCCACCTCCTCAGCTATATGGACAACTTAGTGCTTCGTAGATGTAAGCTTTATGCTCTACGCAGTGTATACTCGTAAAAATAAAGAGACGAGATGCCTTGATCTAGGATCAAAGATCTCTTATGATGATGAGGATCCATGACTGCAAGATGTAAATCTTAACAGGGTAACATTCAGGATGTATGGATCAACAAACGGCGAAACATTGATGAGAACATAATGGAACGAACAGCAGAGAAGTTGTAAACCTGACGAGAGCTGTAAGGTATAACATGACCGTGTACTCTGGATATACTCCACCCAACACCCGAAGTAAAATCTCTCGAGACAATACAGAACGCGACAATGACAAGTTATTAAAGGATCTGTGCTAGAACAAAAAATATTTGCGGAGAAACACACCGGCAGTCCATAGTGTCAAGAGCATAAGGCCTCACTTCTTTCCTGGTATCTAAGATACTTAAAAAATGTGAGATGAGTCAGTCCTTGCGAGGAGGACCCATTCACAGCATGAGAAGGCCTGCACAACAGCAGAGTAAGACAGTCTCAAGTTCCTAGCAGTTCACACCGACCTACGTGACGCTGGACCGGATCTCCCACTTCGAAGGTTACCCCGAACCTCCTCCTCCTCTCTCTCTCTCTCTCTCTCTCTCTCTCTCTCTCTCTCTCTCTCTGTCTGTCTGTCTGTCTGTCTCTCTCTCTCTCTCTCTCTCTCTGTCTCTCTCTCTGTCTCTCTCTCTCTCTCTCTCTCTCTCTCTCTCTCTCTCTCTCTCTCTCGGCTCCTGTTGCTGAACTACCATCATCCAGCCGGCAGCCAGCATGTCTGGGCAAAACCCTTTACAGTTTGAATGAAATGCTAAATCTACCATCGACCATAACCTTCCCCCAAATTCGGTGGTTTATCATAGTTCTATGGATCAACAGTCCTGCCTGCTACTGCGTCTTTTAACTCTCCTCTTGCCTCTCTCTTGAATTTTCAAACTAACAATGCATGTACACCACAGGCAGAATCAACTGCCATTAAGATGTTTCTTTAACATATTACAGCTCAAAATCACTGTTTTGAAAGCTTGCAATTCAAACGTTGAAACACAGCAGCCCTACTGACAGTGTTAACTTAAATCACAAATATAGTTTAATGATCCGTAATATGTAATGTTCTCAACTGCTTTTCTAGCTATGCAGATCTATATGGGACTGAGGTTACTGACACCTTCGCCAAACGAGGAACACAACAACAGACGGGCGAGAAACGAGTCCCAGCGAGTTTGAAGTCAACGAGGCGAAGGTTCAAGTGTGGCTCGAGGAGGCGTCGCCCGCTTGAGTACCAGACAATCCTCTACAAAATTTCTTCCCTCAGCCGCCTGGTTTAAGGTCGTTACTGACGACCAACCATCAGCTCTTGGCGACAGGACGACCAGAGGTGAGGAGAGTCTCTGACACAGTCGTCGCCTAGATTATCCCTGTGCTTGGGAACTTAGGCTCGCTGAGGACGGCAAGTATTGTAGAAATGGCGGCCATATTTCAACAAACATGTTCTGTATCATTACATACTACACTGTGATTTATCACATCATGCAAGACTATCTTACTGAAACTGATCTGAACATGTTGCAAATTGTCTGTTGCAAAGGTCATCTTTCTCGCTTCCACATTGCATTCATGTAAAGTTGAAGGAGGTTAACAGAGTTGAAGGATTGCGGTTATAACCTGGGCCACTATTCAGGTCCTACAATGGAAGGATAAATCATGAATAATGCAAGATTTTGCTGAATCAAATTCTTTATATTGTAACTATACAATGTTATCAATTCTTATGACTGTATAATGTCACCTTATCCCAGTAATATTCTGATGTTGGTAATAATCATATGATTTGTTTACCTCGGGAACTATAGAGCCACTGCACTACAATGAAGCAGTTCCATGCACAGTACAGGGCAGACCTTCTCTATACACGAACCTATAAAAGAGCCAAGATTACCTGGGGAAAACTGAAGACAAAGACGACCATCATTCTAAGCATGATAAACGAGAGAGAAAAACGACCTCACAGCAGCAGGCCAAAGATGAAAAAAAAATATCTCGAAAGAACAGATGAGCCTCAGCCTATCTCTGTACAGCTGAAGTGAATATGAGAAAAGAACATAGTAATCAACAAATCACAAAATGCAACACACAGATGGAACATAGAGAAACAAAACAAGCACACATAACACCATTTAGATAAAAGGGACTAGTTGCAAAATGCACAGAAATAAAATTTCTAGTAGGTTCATGAACTGAATTCATGTAAGATGATGTAATTCATTCATTTTACACAACACACACATTCACTTACGAGGCCACTACGCAACAGGTGCTCACGGGCAGCCCCGTACCAGTAATGGCAATTCCGAGCATACACACACACACACACACACACACACACACACACAGACCCGACCTGTGCCAGTAATGGCAATCCGAGCACACACAACCGATCTGGGCCAGTAATGGCACACCCGAGAACAGGTTGTCACTGACAAAGGAACCGCTCCAAGCTTAGACTTGGCGGATTTATAAACACACACACACACACACACACACACACACACACACACACACACACACACACACACACACTGTAGATTTGGTAATTTTACAGTTTCATCTCCAAAGAAAATTTCTGGTGAGTGACGATATACGTATCTCTCTAATGAACCTTACCTTACCTTACCATACGTATCCACAGGATGAGTGTTCCTATCCGTGGTCTAATAAGAAATAGATCTATCGACTGCATATAACAGGAATTTCCTAACTTTTGTGGGGCGTATACTTAAAAAAAGAAATACGGTAAATCTCTTGATTTGATTGTAGTAACGCTAATACTTTATGTTCCTGTAAGGGTCATTCGCATTTTGATCTGTCATTCTGTTTGTCTTAACTTCTTTCCACCAGTTGTATGAACTGAGTTACTGTTGGCATATTCCTTGTTTTCAATGGAGAGGAAATGTAAATTTTCTCACTATTGTAACTGTGATCTCTAATACTATTGCTCATGTCAATACTTGTTTTGAATTGTAAATGTTCATAGATAACTGCTGCGCTATGTAAAGTGCAGTCTGTGTGATGTATTTTATAATGAAATTATAATGAAATTATACATAATGCAACATGTCAGCTGTAAGTATAATCAGTTCACAAATTATCCACACAACTGTTAACCAGAAAAAATGGAATGACACTTCTTGGTGATTCAGATGATGATAACTGCCATTAATCAAATCAAATGATCATAACGAGTGAGTCGGATTATAAGCTAAAACTCAAATCTCTGAGGAGAACGAAGGAAAACGAAATTCAAGAACGACCCAGTGGATCTTTGAGTACCCGGTGAACTTGAAATTGGCTCCAACGCTCCTACATTCAAATGCCTGAGTATTGCGTCATTATTTGAACGTCTACGATATGCTTTATTTAAATGGTTCTGGTTATCTGAATAGTTCATAATAAGGGGTTCAATAAAGCGATATTTCGGACAGTCCTTACATCGCTAGCACGTCTTCATCAAATGCAAATTTACCAAGAAATGGTGTCCCCACCATACCCCAGGAAATACGAAAGGTGGTTTGACATGCTAAAACTTTTTTTTTAACTAGCTAAACTTGGTAATTTGCTTATCCGTGTACCTTCATTTTAAGCTAAAACTTCATAAAATTGAGAACATGAGATTCAAAGGAATTCGTTTGTGGGTGAGGAGATGATATTAGAAACGCTATACGACAATAACTTCAAAATCCTCACAAAGCGGGTGTGGCCTTCCAGATGGAATGAGAATATGTAAAATGCACAAAAATCTTCCACTGCAAAACTAATGAAATGCATGGGCAACGTTATCACATCTAACTGAAGAGAAACATAATGAAACTTAACCAAACCCAACGTCACCTTAACCAAACCAAACCAAACCTAATCTAGGAGGATCGTAAAGTGACGTAGCATCAACCTAGCTCTGACCTAAAGTAACAAAGTAAACTTACCTTATTTCGGAAGATATGACACTGCAGCCGTTTGCCGAACTGTGTTTCGAATTCAACCATCGTCCTAACACCTCCGATTTTATCCTTTTTAAAGTCATAATAATTTCACAAGTAGCTCTCGTCAAAAAGCTGTATCAATCGATCACAGTAATTTTCTAAATCCTTAATATCACTTACTAAATGCTCGTCTGTGCTGCTGCGTTTCGCCAAGGCGTCTGAGGGCAAATGTGAAGGGTGGCGGTGTAAGGAATGTCCACTTAGGAGGCACAACTGGCACGTACTTGTACCTATTTGAAAAGACATCCCTAAATTCGACCCCTACGTCATCTATTGGTAAGTTAGTGCATTACTTAAAGACAACAGTTAGGTTACACTATGATTTTCTGAGTATCATAGGAAAACTATTTCAGGCTTAACGATAAGTGCCTTTAAAACCAATAGAAACAATCTAATTCGTATTAATTGAAACAAATATCTTTTGTAAAGATAATGCACCACACACACACACACACACACACACAACCACACACACACACACACACACACACAAACAGATCAGTACTTGCATATATTAGTTGTACGGTTCTCTTCCTTTAAGTATATGAACAAAATATTTCAGTTTTATGGTAAGTAAATCAAATGCCTCCTTTATTGAACTGTGACTGTTTGAATAATGGTGTGGGATCTTTAGGACAATAAGGGTGAGACAAAAAAATCAGATTAGATGTAGTCATTATTATAGAAATGAAAAGTGGTATTTCACCATACTTGCTTATAACAAATCATAACAATCAGTCATAATCCATTAGTAGATTTTACAAGTTGTAAAGAGCAAATTATTTCACGCACTCACAAGAAACATAAGAAGTCATTACCCAGGGGATCTTCCTACACAACGAAAACCAACACGTTCCACCAAAATCCACGAAGTTTCACCGAAAGCAAATAGGATTACAGTACAACACCTGAAATACGCCTGTAATACTGAAGGAGACCCATTCGAATTATGTGGAAGTTAACAAGCAATTCACAATCAAGCAAACAGAAGTACAGATCAGAGCAAGAGAGCATACAAGCAACTAAAGATAAACAAGAAATATAAACAATGCAATCAATATGGTTACGTCATAACAACGACAGTAGCGCCATCGCATCATTGTGCTTCCCACCTGAAATACATAGATACCAAATGTCGCCTTTAAGGAAACGCAAAAACTTGTACTGTTTCCTAATTGGAGATTCCATGTTGGTGAGTGGGCGAGGCAACACACAGCAACGTGTAAACACCGCTATCAGCTCGTCAACTATTGAAAGGTGTCTACAAGTTGAAGCTCGACATTGCACTCCCGATATCACCGTCTTGCTTAGGATATTATACATTACACCTTACCCATCACCGTCAGGCAAACTCTCATTCAATACACTCGTCAACGTCAAAAGATTTTCTTTCTTTCATGTAGATTTTTGCAGTTGTGTGTTGTATACTCTGTAGCATTCGTACAACGTGCTAAACCTGGTTATTTTTTTTTTCACTCCCTCGATTATCAGGTCGTAGCTGTTCTAAGCTGGAATCTTTTACTGTAAGTTTTTGATAAGTTTAAGACAAGAGAAGAAGTTGGGGGTGTCCAACAAGGTCGTTTGCCGCAAGCGCTCTTGCCGCCTCTCGACGCCAAAGTTCTATGGCAACCATTTTGGCGTGATCCTCACCAAAACAGGTGAATGTTGTCTTCTGTAACATATATCTATTATTCTTGCAAATATTTCCATAATACCCTTACAACAGATAAAGTGATAGGACTCAGAGTCAAAATGTACATACATCGACGCCATACAGATGGAAGAAAACGGAATAGGAAGAGGTGAAATGGGAAAACGTACCTGACAGTATTTGTATACGACTTAGAGAATTGAATATCATATTCATATACATAGACAATTTGAGAACCACTTGTTGTGTCTATATACAATGAATTCTTCTAACAACTTCTGCAGCCTATACTCTGTGCCATGAAACAGTGAAGAACCGAAAAATACCTGCAAGTGGCGATTAATTTGGTGGTATGGGTATTCCAATTGATGTTACCGTATCTACACAAGGATATGTGAGGATATTCACTCTCACGGTTCACAACCTGCCAGATGGGAGAGAGATACGCCATACATCACCGGTGGGATGACAGATTCAGTCACTGAATTTGCCTCTCTTTCAGAACTTTCGATGATCCTGATGTTAGGATTTTTCTATGGGTTCCTGCAGCCCAAGGCTGCGCTACTTCTAGTGGCAGGGAAAGGTAGAATTCCTTGGAGTAAGAAATTCTTTTACGAGACTGTATTTCCAGTGATACAGCCTCACTAGCAATGTTTGACGGATAGGGAGAAGAAAATTCAACGAAGAGACGGAGCGTTACCGACAAGATGTAAGGGACTTTACCCACGAGCCAGCAAGCCAGTGATGCACGTGAGTTGCTCATCTGTCAAGTGTTCCTGAACCTAACCTTACATTTACAGTTCACCTCATTTACTACATAGTGTTATCTAACAATGGATAAGACAATGATTAAGACTAAAGAAATAACATAAACCAGGGAATGCTATCGTGTAATCGAAGTAGAGTTGGCTTTCTCACGTGCTCAGCCGCGGTCGGCTGTCGTGACTGCGAGGTCACACACCTAGCATTAGTGATTCGTTTTTGTACGTACATGCATGTACACCTTACATACACTCATGCTTCATGTAATGTATTGCAAAATGAAATAAAAGTAATAGATAAAACCATGAGTAAGACTCATAAACTAAACGTATACAAAGTATGTTATTACAAACTCGACTGTAGTTCTGTAACATCTGAACAAGTCGTGAAGCCTCGATCATGCCCTGTATTCTCGCTGGGTCAGCCTTGAACTTGTTCAGTTGAACACACTGATCTTGCCTGTGACCTTCCCTATAAGGACAAGTTGTAACATTTTGAGCCCACAATACGGATCGGTCCATCACGATTAGTACAATCCTGGAAACTGTAAGCATGTTACACTTACTGTCCTCAAGGAAGTATCAGTTACACACACACACACACACACACACACACACACACACACACACACACACACACACTTCATAAATGGACTTCATTGGAAAAAGATGTGCTCATTATGGCGTAGGTACGTCCACCATCTATATCTTATAAAAGACCCGGGATGAAATACTGAAAAGCGACTCCAATCGAGGTAGGCACTCGTTGAGGTATCAGTTCATTGCACTGACACAGATCAATATTGTATTGTAATGATAAGGGAGAGAAATGATGATCCAACCCTCGCTGTACACAGATACCATACTGTACTCCTCTCGGCCCCAGGATCAACAACGGCAAAGCTGTCATTCTTTTTCTTGTTAGCTGAAACGGCACGGAGAACTGAGGCCCTAATCAAGGCCATCTCATTAACGATATATATATATATATATATATATATATATATATATATATATATATATATATATATATATATATATATATATATATATATAGACATATATATATATAAATATATATATATATATATATATATATATATATATATATATATATATATATATATATATATATATACTATAGCTTGAGCTATAATTAGCTGGATTAACTGTGGACCAACTGCCGCAACCAGGACTCGAACGTATGCGATCGACCCTGGGCGGCTGATGGATGCGTCATGGTCAACGACGCTATCCTCTACATCATGGAGGTCCATGTGGAGAGGGAATGTTCACTGTCTATACCTCGGAAACATCTCTGGTCCGGCAGCCGCTCGGTTCCAATCATTCCGAAACGAAGGACATTTCATTGGATTATTTTCTACCTGTTTTCTACCTGTACCTGCTCAACTTCCTTGCCTTAGCTTGGTGATATCAGAAAGAGATGAGTGCATCCAAATATCTTTTTTTTTCCTTTTTGCTCCTATTTTAGAATTTGATAATACAGGAGGGGAGGACTTCCGTCCCCCTGCGTCCACCCCTTTTAATCGCCTTGTACGAGACGCAGGAGATACGTGGGGTGGTATTCTTCCTCCCCTGTGGTCGAAATTATACATAATAATCACGAGACTACCCTCTCCATGGTGGACCTGATCTGATATGGGTAGGGTGTCTCCGAGGAAGGTCCCAGGTGTGTGTGTGTGTGTGTGTGTGTGTGTGTGTGTGTGTGTGTGTGTGGATCCAGTGATCAACACATGATGGAGGAGGGAAGGACACAGGGAGATGTGATTATAACTTTCAAAATGATACAGTGCTGGGACAGCGGGAGGAACCGATCAACATAAGGGGAACAGGACGGGGCATTGAACCTGACGAGAACTGGATAAGATGTGAGGGAATGCGTGTGTGATGACGGACTGAACATGCTGAGTGGAGGCGGAGTGAGTGCTGGGAATATATAGGAATTAGAGAGAGACAGTCTGATCGAACGTATAGATGGGTAATAACTCACACACACACACACACACACACACACACACACACACACACACATAAGGTAAGGTGTGTGTGCGTGTGTGTGCATACACACACAAGAGTAAAGGCATGGTACATATATACAAAGTTAAGAAACGGGACAACAAGGGTATAGAACTCCCCTTAACATACAAATAATGATCACAAACAGTATTAACATACGGGCCTCCGTGGTGTAGCAGTAGAGTTTCTGACCGTGAGTCAGAATCGGACCAGTATGGGTTCGAATCCTGGACTTCGCAGCCAGGCCACATACAACCCAAGTTTTCATCCTTCCTTGGGGCTGCTCGATAATTGGGTGGGTAATTGGCACGCTAGTGTGTGTG
Organism: Panulirus ornatus; assembly: GCF_036320965.1. NCBI lineage: Eukaryota > Metazoa > Arthropoda > Malacostraca > Decapoda > Palinuridae > Panulirus > Panulirus ornatus. Next base: position 2,625,306 of record NC_092245.1, on the reverse strand, counting down.
TGTGTGTGTGTGTGCACATAAAAGTAAATACATAGCTAATTCATACAATTTTAAGAGACGAGCAACACAAGTGGAAAAGTATCTTCCTGTAACACAAATTATATCCACAAACAACAGAATGATAATCACATACAGTCAACTTATACCTCTGTAATTCGAGCATTCACTTTTATGGCCCTTGCCTTTATACAAATGCACTATACATGCATTCCGTCAATTCTGAAGCACCTCATCAGTGAAGGAAGCAAGTGGGGAAGTCATAACAGGTATGGATGAAGTGGTCAAGTGATTATTTTGAAGGATTGCTGAATGTGTTTGATTTGGTGGAAGTTGGGAGTTTGGATCGGGATGGTATGCAAAGTGAACATGAGAGCCATGGAGAGTGGTTTGTTGAAAACAGGTGGCGAAAGCCTCATGGAAGATGAAACATGGCAAGCAGGCTGGAGTGGATGGTACTGGTCGAATTTCTTAAGAAAAGGGATGAAAGTGTTGTTGATTAGTTTGTAGATTTCTAGTGAATTTGTGAATCAATGAGAGGTACCTGAGGACTGGCGGAATGTATGTATGGTGCCTCTGTATAAAGGCAAGTGAGGAAATACGTTAGTGTTAGAGCTAAAAATGTTTGTTGAGTGTACTTGAGAAGTTGTATGGAAAAGTAGTGATTGATAGGTTAGTGGCATGCACAGACCATCAGACTGGGGATGAATAATGTGGTTTCAGGAGTAGTAGAAGATGTGTGGATCAAGTATAAATACTTAGAGAAACAGAGGGAATTTGTATTCGACATTTATGGATCTGGAGAAAGCATAAGAGAAGGTTGACAGAGATGCTTTGTGGAAGGTGTTACGAGATTACTGTGTAAAATTAAAGCTATTGGAAGAGATAAGGAACTTTTATTAAGAGAGTAAGTCATGTGTGCGAGTAGGAAGAGAGGATGATGGGAGGATCCAGGTGAAAGTAGCGTCGGCCGTAGGGATGCATGATGTCACCATGGCTGTTTGATTTGCTTGTGGTTAGGGTGGTCAGGGAGAAAAACTAAAAGGTCTTGGAGAGGGAGGCAGGTATGTATTATGCAGGGGGTAAGTGGGCCTGGAAAGTGAGTCAGTTATTGTTTGCTGATGGCATGGCACTGGTGGCATATTCGCGTAAGAAATTGCTGACGTTGGTTGCATTACTCCAGTCAATACTAGAGTAATGCCACCTCAGTTATTAACTTTAACTCCAGTACCACGAGAAACATCATTGAATCTTCTCTTATCAAATACACAAAGAATTATAATCTTGATATTAGTGATGGTCTATACAAATTGAATAACTTTAGTGTTGATAAAAATTGTAAACAATTCACCTTCTTGTCCACATAATAGTTTATGATACGCTCGTTGTCAGTCTTGGACAATCGCATCTTTACCAAATGGCGTCCTAGCTACGTCTCTTCGCTGGATATCAACTAACTGTTATATTTCTCTCTTGTGTCTCCCCTGATGATGTGATTATTACACGAAAGTACACTTGGGAACTTATCGTGTTTCATTTTCCCCGTGGACTCATAGCAACATACTTGATCACGCTCGAGATTGTGATCCTTTCCAATATATATATATATATATATATATATATATATATATATATATATATATATATATATATATATATATATGTATGTATATATATATATCACACTGCTCTTCCCCAATCTGATGCTCTGTACATGCCTTCACCCTCTCAATCAATGCCCTCCCATATAATTTGCCAGGAATACTCAACAAACTTATACCTCTGTAATTTGAGCACTCACTCTTATCCCCTTTGCCTTTGTACAATGGCACTATGCACGCATTCCGCCAATCCTCAGGCACCTCACCATGAGTCATACATACATTAAATAACCTTACCAACCAGTCAACAATACAGTCACCCCCTTTTTTAATAAATTCCACTGCAGTACCATCCAAACCTGCTGCCTTGCCGGCTTTCATCTTCCGCAAAGCTTTTACTACCTCTTCTCTGTTTACCAAATCATTTTCCCTAACCCTCGCACTTTGCACACCACCTCGACCAAAACACCCTATATCTGCCACTCTATCATCAAACACATTCAACAAACCTTCAAAATACTCACTCCATCTCCTTCTCACATCACCACTACTTGTTATCACCTCCCCATTTGCGCCCTTCACTGAAGTTCCCATTTGCTCCCTTGTCTTACGCACTTTATTTACCTCCTTCCAGAACATCTTTTTATTCTCCCTAAAATTTAATGATACTCTCTCACCCCAACTCTCATTTGCCCTTTTTTTCACCTCTTGCACCTTTCTCTTGACCTCCTGTCTTTCTTTTATACGTCTCCCACTCAATTGCATTTTTTCCCTGCAAAAATCGTCCAAATGCCTCTCTCTTCTCTTTCACTAATACTCTTACTTCTTCATCCCACCACTCACTACCCTTTCTAATCAACCCACCTCCCACTCTTCTCATGCCACAAGCATCTTTTGCGCAAATGGATTTGTATGTAGCATTTATGGATCTGGAGAAGGCATATGATAGAGTTGATAGAGATGCTCTGTGGAAGGTATTAAGAATATATGGTGTGGGAGGCAAGTAGTTAGAAGCAGTGAAAAGTTTTTATCGAGGATGTAAGGCATGTGTACGTGTAGGAAGAGAGGAAAGTGATTGGTTCTCAGTGAATGTAGGTTTGCGGCAAGGGTGTGTGATGTCTCCATGGTTGTTTAATTTGTTTATGGATGGGGTTGTTAGGGAGGTGAATGTAAGAGTTTTGGAAAGAGGGGCAAGTATGAAGTCTGTTGGGGATGAGAGAGCTTGGGAAGTGAGTCAGTTGTTGTTCGCTGATGATACAGCGCTGGTGGCTGATTCATGTGAGAAACTGCAGAAGCTGGTGACTGAGTTTGGTAAAGTGTGTGAAAGAAGAAAGTTAAGAGTAAATGTGAATAAGAGCAAGGTTATTAGGTACAGTAGGGTTGAGGGTCAAGTCAATTGGGAGGTGAGTTTGAATGTAGAAAAACTGGAGGAAGTGAAGTGTTTTAGATATCTGGGAGTGGATCTGGCAGCGGATGGAACCATGGAAGCGGAAGTGGATCATAGGGTGGGGGAGGGGGCGAAAATTCTGGGAGCCTTGAAGAATGTGTGGAAGTCGAGAACATTATCTCGGAAAGCAAAAATGGGTATGGCTGAAGGAATAGTGGTTCCAACAATGTTGTATGGCGCGAGGCGTGGACTATGGATAGAGTTGTGCGCAGGAGGATGGATGTGCTTGAAATGAGATGTTTGAGGACAATGTGTGGTGTGAGGTGGTTTGATCGAGTAAGTAACGTAAGGGTAAGAGAGATGTGTGGAAATAAAAAGAGCGTGGTTGAGAGAGCAGAAGAGAGTGTTTTGAAATGGTTTGGTCACATGGAGAGAATGAGTGAGGAAAGATTGACCAAGAGGATATACGTGTCGGAGGTGGAGGGAACGAGGAGAAGAGGGAGACCAATTTGGAGGTGGAAAGATGGAGTGAAAAAGATTTTGTGTGATCGGGGCCTGAACATGCAGGAGGGTGAAAGGAGGGCATGGAATAGAGTGAATTGGAGCGATGTGGTATACCGAGGTTGACGTTCTGTCAGTGGATTGAATCAAGGCATGTGAAGCGTCTGGGGTAAACCATGGAAAGCTGTGTAGGTATGTATATATGCGTGTGTGGATGTATGTATATACATGTGTATGGGGGTGGGTTGGGCCATTTCTTTCGTCTGTTTCCTTGCGCTACCTCGCAAACGCGGGAGACAGCGACAAAGCAAAAAAAAAAAAAAAAAAAAAAAAAAATATATATATATATATATATATATATATATATATATATATATATATATATATATATATATATATATATATTTTCTTTTTCTTTCAAACTATTCGCCATTTCCCGCGTAAGCAAGGTAGCGTTAAGAACAGAGGACTGGGCCTCTGAGGGAATATCCTCACCTGGCCTCGTTCTCTGTTCCTTCTTTTGGAAAATAAAAAAAAAAGACGAGAGGGGAGGATTTCCAGCCCCCCGCTCCCTCCCCTTTTAGTCGCCTTCTACGACACGCAGGGAATACGTGGGAAGTATTCTTTCTCCCCTATCCCCAGGGATATATATATATATATATATATATATATATATATATATATATATATATATATATATATATATATATATATATATTCATTTACTATTTATTTATTTTGCTTAGTCGCTGTCTCCCGCGTTAGCGAGGTAGCGCAAGGAAACAGACTAAAGTATGGCCCAACCCACCCACATACACATGTATTTACATACACATCCACACACGCAAATATACATACCTATACATCTCAATGTATACATATATATACACACACAGACATATACATATATACACATGTACATAATTCATACTGTCTAACTTAATTTATTCCCATCGCCACCTCGCCACACATGTAATAACAGCCCCCTCCCCCCTCATGTGTTCGAGGTAGCGCTAGGAAAAGACAACAAACGCCACATTCGTTCACACTCAGTCTCTAACCGTCATGTAATAATGCACCGAAACCACAGCTCCCTTTCCACATCCAGGCAACACAGAACTTTCCATGGTTTACCCTAGCTTCACATGCCCTGGTTCAATCCATTGACAGCACGTCGACCCCGGTATACCACATCGTTCCAATTCACTCTATTCCTTGCACGCCTTTCACCCTCCTGCATGTTCAGGCCCCGATCACTCAAAATCTTTTTCACTCTATCTATCCACCTCCAATTTGGTCTCCCACTTCTCCTCGTTCCCTCCACCTCTGACACATATATCCTCCTGGTCAATCTTTCCTCACTCATTCTCTCCATGTGACCAAACCATTTCAGAACACCCTCTTCTGCTCTCTCAACCACACTCTTTTTATTTCCACACATCTCTCTTACCCTATCATTACTTGATCAAACCACCTCACACCACATATTGTCCTCAAACATCTCATTTCCAGAACATCCACCCTTCTCCTCACAACTCTATCCATAGCCCACGCCTAGCAACCATACAACATTGTTGGAACCACTATTCCTTCAAACATACCCATTTTTGCTTTCCGAGATAATGTTCTCGACTTCCACACATTCTTCAAGGCTCCCAGAATTTTCGCCCCCTTCGCCACCCTATGATTCATTTCCGCTTCCATGGTTCCATCCGCTGCCAGATCCACGCCCAGATATCTAAAACACTTTACTTCCTCCAGTTTTTCGCCATTCAAACTTACCTCCCAATTGACTTGACCCTCAACCCTACTGTACCTAATAACCTTGCTCTTATTTACATTTACTCTCAACTTTCTTCTTTCACACACTTTACCAAACTCAGTCACCAGCTTCTGCAGTTTCTCACATGAATCAGCCACCAGCGCTGTATCATCAGCGAACAAAAACTGACTCACTTCCCAAGCTCTGTCAACCACAACAGACTGTATACTTGCCCCTCTTTCCAAAACTCTTGCATTCACCTCCCTAACAACCCCATCCATAAACAAATTAAACAACAATGGAGACATCACACACCCCTGCCGCAAACCTACATTCACTGAGAACCAATCACTTTCCTCTCTTCCTACAAGTCCATATGCCTTACATCCTCGATAAAAACTTTTCACTGCTTCTAACAACTTGCCTCCCACACCATATATTCTTAATACCTTCCACAGAGCATCTCTATCAACTCTATCATATGCCTTCTCCAGATCCATAAATGCTACATACAAATCCATTTGCTTTTCTAAGTATTTCTCACATACATTCCTCAAAGCAAACACCTGATCCACACATCCTCTATCACTTCTGAAACCACTTGATAACTACTTGATAACAAGTAGTTGTGATGTGAGAAGAGATGGAGTGAGTACTTTGAAGGTTTGTTGAATGTGTTTGATGATAGAGTGGCAGATATAGGATGTTTTGGTCGAGGTGGTGTGCAAAGTGAGAGGGTTAGGGAAAATGATTTGGTAAATAGAGAAGAGGTAGTAAAGGCTTTGTGGAAGATGAAAGCCGGCAAGGCAGCGGGTTTGGATGGTATTGCAGTAGAATCTATTAAAAAAGGGGGTGACTGTATTGTTGACTGGTTGGTAAGGTTATTAAATGTATGTATGATTCATGGTGAGGTGCCTGAGGATTGGCGGAATACTTACATAGTACCATTGTACAAAGGCAAAGGGGATAAAGGTGAGTGCTCAAATTACAGAGATATAAGTTTGTTGAGTATTCCTGATAAATTATATGGGAGGGTATTGACTGAGAGGGTGAAGGCATGTCCAGAGGATCAGATTGGGGAAGAGCAGTGTGGTTTCAGAAGTGGTAGAGGATGTGTGGATCAGGTGTTTTCTTTGAAGAATGTATGTGAGAAATACTTGGAAAAGCAAATTGATTTGTATGTAACATTTATGGATCTGGAGAAGGCATATGATAGAGTTGATAGAGATGCTCTGTGGAAGGTATTAAGAATATATGGTGTGGGAGGCAAGTTGTTAGAAGTAGTGAAAAGTTTTTATCGAGGATGTAAGGCATGTGCACGTGTAGGAAGAGAGGAAAGTTATTGGTTCTCAGTGAATGTAGGTTTGCGGCAGGGGTGTGTGATGTCTCCATGGTTGTTTAATTTGTTTATGGATGGGGTTGTTATGGAGGTGAATGCAAGAGTTTTGGAAAGAGGGGCAAGTATACAGTCTGTTGTGGTTGAGAGAGCTTGGGAAGTGAGTCAGTTTTTGTTCGCTGATGATACAGCGCTGGTGGCTGATTCATGTGAGAAACTGCAGAAGCTGGTGACTGAGTTTGGTAAAGTGTGTGAAAGAAGAAAGTTGAGAGTAAATGTGAATAAGAGCAAGGTTATTAGGTACAGTAGGGTTGAGGGTCAAGTCAATTGGGAGGTAAGTTTAGATGGAGAAAAACTGGAGGAAGCAAAGTGTTTTAGATATCTGGGAGTGGATCTTGCAGCGGATGGAACCATGGAAGCGGAAGTGAATCATAGGGTGGGGGAGGGGGCGAAAATTCTGGGAGCCTCGAAGAATGTGTGGAAGTCGAGAACATTATCTCGGAAAGCAAAAATGGGTATGTTTGAAGGAATAGTGGTTCCAACAATGTTGTATGGTTGCTAGGCGTGGGCTATGGATAGAGTTGTGTGGAGGAGGGTGGATGTGCTGGAAATGAGATGTTTGAGGACAATATGTGGTGTGAGGTGGTGTGGTCGAGTAAGTAATGATAGGGTAAGAGAGATGTGTGGAAATAAAAAGAGTGTGGTTGAGAGAGTAGAAGAGGGTGTTTTGAAATGGTTTGGGCACATGGAGAGAATGAGGGGGGAGGGGGTTGTTATTCCATGTGTGGCGAGGTGGCGATGGGAATAAATAAAGGCAGACAGTATGAATTATGTACATGTGTATATATGCATATGTCTGTGTGTGTATGTATATATATATATATGTATACATTGAGATGTATAGGTATGTATATTTGCGTGTGTGGACGTGTATGTATATACATGTGTATGTGGGTGGGTTGGGCCATTCTTTCGTCTGTTTCCTTGCGCTACTTCGCTAACGATGGAGACAGCGACAAAGGAAAATAAATAAATAAATAAAAAAAAATACATACATATATATATATATATATATATATATATATATATATATATATATATATATATATATATATATACATACATATATATAAAGCTTAAAAGTGTTTTTCTAGTGCAATTATCGAGCCATTGAAATTCAATTGGGCGGTAAACAGAGACGAATGAGAGCTGTAAGGCCAAGAAGTTAACAGAAGTAAACAATACAACTCATTTGAGAGTTGTATTTTCTAGACAAATTGATTACGAGGGACTACAGGTTGTAGACACCAGCCGGTCGCGTGCGTGGGACATGTGGAGAGCCTTTTGTCTCCACAAACTGAGACACGATTGTTCTCTGTAATTACAACCGTCCACAGTGAATGGGAGACCTCCAGGGGTGTGGGGGGGCTATGGGGGTTAGAGGAAGGTGGCAGCTGTCGGAACACAACAAAGGAAAGACTCGGGTTTGTTACTGTAAGAACGTGACATCCTGCACTTGCACCTAACATGAATCTATCAATTTTTCCCCACTCAGGTCGAATGTTTCAGTCACGGACGGACCTCCTCATGAATACTAGGCAGTAAATGACACTTAAGTGGTAAAAAAAGAGAAGTGGACATGAGAGAATGGGAAAAATCCAAAACGTTTGATAAGAGGTGAGTGGTGCCTGTTAGAGAAGACATGAGAACGCAGAGAGTTCCAGAGCTTAGCCGTGTAGGGGAAGAAAGAGACATCACAATGGCTCAAATTTGTTATCAACACCCTCACAGTTATCATGTGATGCAGTGGCAGGACGAGTATTACGCGGTCTAACTAATGGCGAGGGCACACGAGCGTATACTAGTTTTCTGGATCAGAGAGGGAAAAAGAAACAACACTGCGGCTCAGGACAATTGTCAAGTTTTAATGTCAAACTTGGACAGTCGGTAAGTTGGACTGCTTTGTATTCGACTCTCTCCATTAAATGTGTAGCGCTAGAACCTCCCCAGGTGCGCGAACAGGATTACACACCAGGACGAACCAATCCTTTGTGTAATAAGAGCAACTGCTCGGAAAATGAATTTTCAGGGACCTAAACATGATCCTGGTGTCTTTGAGGCAGACATAGCTATTTGCGTAATACAGGATTCCCGAAACAAACTAAATGTTACGGTGATATCAAGTACGTTTATCGCGATGAGTATTGGAATAGAAGGGTCATTAAGAAGACAAGAAGAATGTTAAAGACTTTATAAAGAGAAGTAGGGGGACTATGTAGGCAGTTGTGGCAAGATGAGACATAGATCGAGCAGAGGATGTAGCAGGTATAAGAGAAATGGAGAAAAGCATAATTCAGTCATCACTCTTTGAGTGCGTTTTAGTAGTCTTTTGAAGACAAAACAATCGCTCAAGAAAAAGGAGGAGGAAGAGCGTAGGAAACAGGACAGATGCCTTACGGGACACCGCTGTTGATAGGGTAAAAGACAGAATTCTTCCAGTAAAAGGAAACGTGATGAATCGGGCAGAGGGAACAGGATGAGGGAGGAAAACTGAATGAGGGGAGTTTAGAGATCAGCCTCCCTCCCTCGGGTGCCACACTCTGCTGAAGGCTTCAGATATCTCAAGTTACAACGTAGGATTCCATTATGTCTGATTCAGAGGATGACTAGACGTCAATACTCTACGAGAGATAGGGATATCACCCGTGGATCTCGACTTGCGATAGCCATACTGGTAATCAGGGTGAGAGAGAGAGAGAAGACTATGAGACTCGCAAGGCTTAAAGAAATGGGAGATGAGATTCAAAGAATTTGTATACAGTAGAGGTTAGAGCAATACGACTCTAGCTGAGATATAGATTGTACGTGTTAAGATTTTGACCCTTAAGCAGAAGCACTGCAAACAAGGAATTGCAGGTTGCACGTTTAGACGTACATTCTTTTAAGATATGAGGAGGGATGTCATATGGTCCATATGTCTTGCTCATGTCCAGAGACAAAAGTACCTTTTGGACTGTACGAAAAGTGATTATGTTGCGTCTAAAGGCCCTAAATTTTGAGGAGATACATCAGAATCTGAGTAAGTCCTCAAGCTACTGCACGTTGACTGTGAAAGCCATTTCAAGGCCAACAAAAACAGCTGAATGCCACCCTAGGCCACCCCAGGCATGCAGAGTACACTTAGTTCTCTAAACTCATTCAAAATAGGCGACCTAGCAGTCTCAACTGGTGATGAAGGCATACATTATGATCAGAGCCCGGCCTCAAAAGCCAACAAAGGCGGCCTTCCAAGTTTGAGAACTATTACTGCTTTATAGCATCCTCTCAACGCCGGAGTGACCACATGTCTCAGTTTCTCAATAATCGGTCGTAACGATCATCCGGAAACCATAAAAAAAACAACCATATTGGTATAGATACCTTTTACAAAAAATCTATTTAGTCTTCCCTCCGTGCAGCGCCAGGTAACTCTGCTGTTACATATTATGACGTATTAGTGCCGATGGGCTCCCACCTTCATGTGGCGGCACTGAGAGATGAAGATTTACAGCTATATCAATCGAAATATCTGACTCACACCCATATGGCACTAGACTCGCATTCCAAATAAACCTTTTTTACACGATACAACCTGGATAGTTCGAGCCAACCACAACCAAACCCCCATACACTTTTTCGCGTTTCATATCAACGAAGAATTTGACAACGTCCCCTGACACATTCTAAATCAAATGATACTTGAGATTAGCCACCACAAGAACGAAAAAAAGAAAGGATCAGCCAATTTCATATAGGTGGCCGCTCACCAGAGGTGTTCACAAAGGATTCACTTCCAAAATCCTCAACCTCTGCAATCGAGTCCCCCATGATCTGGCTTCATTTGTTCACATCCGCTCTAGCTGTCGTGTATAAAGCACCGAGGCCGTTGCCCTTTACCCACGTCCCTTCTAAGGTTCCCACTCATCACTTCATAAGCCCTGGGTCAGCCCAGGACATCATCCCTTATAATACATCATTCTAATTCGCTCTATTCCTTGCATGCCTCTCACCCTCCTGCAAGTTTAGACCATAATAACTCAAAATCTCTATCACTCCAGCCTTCTATCCCCTCCATCTCTCCCACCCACCTGCTCCCTCCTCTTCTTACACGACAATCCTCTTAGTCACTCTCTCCGAGAAGGACTCCCTTTTATTGGGCTCCTGCAGCTTCGAGGTTGAGCTTCATATTGGAGAGGAAATGATGGACTCCTCCAGAAGAATGCTTTCGACGTGACTGTTATCCTTTTAGTCCATTCACGATGATCCAGACTCACTAAGGGTAACTTTTTTCGTGTGCTATGTCTATCTATCTATCTATCTATCTATCTATATATATATATATATATATATATATATATATATATATATATATATATATATATATATATCTTTCTTTCTTTCATACTATTCGCCATTTCCCGCATTAGCGAGGTTGCGTTAAGAACAGAGGACTGGACCTTTGAGGGAATATCCTCACCTGGCCCCCTTCTCCGTACCTTCTTTTGGAAAATTAAAAAAAACGAGAGGGGAGGATTTCCAGCCCCCCACTCCCTTCCCTTTTAGTCGCCTTCTACGACACGCAGGGAATACGTGGGAAGTATTCTTTCTCCCCTATCCCCAGGGATATATATATATATATATATATATATATATATATATATATATATATATATATATATATATATATACAAATGAGGGTATAACCACAAAGAAACAGAGAATGCGAAGTGTCATACACTTTATCAAGACGGAGTGAGATGTAACATGAATGACGTCCAGATTACTTAAACTTAACTAGCTTAGAAAACAGAGAAGTGTTAAGCCACGCTTTAATACAGGTATCTGGTATTATCAGACACCTTAGGTTTTCAATCTAAAGAGCTGGATTGGTCTTAATATTTTCCCTAGTAATGGATGCAAATTCGTGAACAAACGCTATACTTCGATTGAACCAAATTAATTTTCTCTTCAGCAAGACTGTTAACATCCTGTATGGCATGACGTCTCAAGGGAAGAGCTGATGAAACTGATACCATAACTATAAAGATAAATGCGACGATCAGTTGGCTTTAAGTCCATGAATAATGTCATTTGCGATTCAGTAGCTCATGAAAAGGATGGCAGGTATTTCTTTTCATCTTGTTTGACTCTAATTTCACTACGCTAACCTCCATGTTTCTGGTCTCCTCTTGTACCCCACTGTGAGAGTCTTGAAAGCATCCTGTGGTTCGTTAATCTCTCTCTCTCTCTCTCTCTCTCTCTCTCTCTCTCTCTCTCTCTCTCTCTCTCTCTCTCTCTCTTCCGTATCTTTTGCTTCACACGCTCCTTTTGATGCAACTGACATTACTGACATTTACTCCTTTCATTCCATGTCCTCTGATTTTCTGAAGAGAACGTGGCAAAGATTTGCTTCTCGTACATCGTTTTGATATTCAGCATTTTACCATTACATAACGAGTGTGAGGCAAAGCCGCTGTGTCGTGTGAGCCTTCAAGCTCCTCATCAGACTTGATCTAAAGGTGAAGAAACCTTGAGAAAGTCTGGTTGAATTTAGGTGTTTTAAGTAATCGACGACACCATACGTACTGTTCACTGAACTTCCGGGGGCGCGGCACCCTCTGAGTCACTGGCTTAACTGCTGTGTGTCGTGCCCGCTTGGTCCGCCAAGGTGCTCTGCCGAACCCTTCCCGAGATGTCATTAGTGAAGATGGGCGTGTGAGGGGGTTGTGATGGCCCTAGCCAGAGGAGGACTTGCTCTTGCTCACGCCTCCACACCTCTTCTGTTCTTTTCCTTAAAAATTGAGGCTGTCCTGGGTCTTTCCTTTATCAAAATGAGGAAAATATTGCGTAAGTTACTCATCTATTTCAGGATGAATGGGATCCACTTCTGTCGTTACGAATCAAACATTGAAATACGTCAAATGTTGTAGCGTCTCCAGGGCGAATAGTATTACAATGGATGGAATTATCACCTGCTGTGTGCTCAGATTCCAGCAGTCAGATACGGTATATCTCTATGCAGCATAATAAACATTGATGTATGAATCTCTTGTGGCCCATTAGGGATGTCTCAGTAACCTTTGTAGATTAGACTCAATTCAACACACATACACACACACACACACACACACACACACACACACACACACACGCACACATTACAGATTCTCTTTAAGACCAATTAGCTACGGTTCTCATACTAAGTTACTGTGACACACATTTAACTGAATGTTCATGAGTCGATAACTGAAAGAAACTATCGCTCCATCCATCTATATCCTTTTTGATATCCATCTCCTCTTTGCTCGCTCCACACCTGACACGCACTGTAATCCTCTTAGTTTCTCCTCATTCATCCTTTTCATATCTTCAAAGCATTTCAGCACAACCTGCTCAACTCTCCCCTCTCTTACAATTGTCATTTCTTACACAATCATTCCTCCTCACACAACATACTGTCCTCAAGCATTAGATTTCCAACACATCCACCCTTTACCGTTCTTTTCCACTATCGCCCATACAACACTGTCAGGATTGCTTACATACATGTATACCATCTTTGTTCTCACAGAATGTGACCTTCTTACACCCTCTTCAGTGCACTCAGGACCTTAACTCCCTCATCCACCACTTCAGCTAACCATAGTTCCATCCGCTACCATGTCCACTTTCATGTATCTAAAACGTTCTACTTCTTCCAGGTTCTTTCCATTCATACTCGCACTCAGATTAACGTTTCTTACCATCTTGCTGATCCTCATAGATTTGTTCTCCATCACATTAACACCAAACTTCCTTTTCTACATACTTAAACTCAGACACCAGCTTCTATAGCCTATCATTCGAGTTTGCCGTTAGAGAAGTGTCATCTGCGAACAGCAATTGACTCACCTTCCAGGTCCCTCCATCCGCAACATATTGTAAACCCGCCTCTCTCTTCAAGACCCTCGCATTTATCTTCCTCACCATCCCATCCATAAATAGATTCAACAACCATGGTGACATCAAATATTCGTGACTTAGACACACCTACACTTGGAACCCACTCATTCACCTCTCCTCGTACTTCTACAGGCGCCTTACAGTCGCAATATATATTCTCTTTTTTATACGTCCTTAGTTCTAATCATTTTCCTCCCACACTATATATCCTAACACCTTCCACAGGGAACCTCAGTCATCCCTACCATACGCTTTCTCCAGATCCATAAATGCCGCACGCAAATATTTGTCCGAGCATTTTTCAAACCAGAATATTTCAGTTAAATACCTGGTCCACACATTCTCCGCCACTCCTGAAGTTACGTTGCTTATCCCGGATCTTAATGTTCTGTGCACCTCCACCTCAATCGTGATTTTCCCGTGCACCTCACAAGACATGCTCAACAGATTATACCTCTGCAATTCGAGAATTTTTATTTTGTTCCACTTTTGTACGTTTGTGATACAAGTGATGTTCTTTGTAGTTCATCTTTACGAAGTATCCTCAGCGGCCACGTCTATTACCGAGTACGTCCAGGTCCGGGTCTGTCTCAGCCACTGTTTGATATACGTTCATGTAACTATCGTACGCTCATGCGCGATGATTAATAATATTTCAGCATTCTACTTAAAGTAGGTCAGCCTGACGCTTCAGTAATTAGTGCGGAGGTCAAAGGTCGTTCAGTTATAGGTCAGAGTCTCTCACAGTCACTATTTGACGTATGCTTAAATAATATCATCTACAGATATAAAGTGATGAACACTTCACCATCCGACCAAGAGCAGGTCATCTTGATGCCTCTGTCACTCTGGCTCTGGGGACCAACGATCAAGGTCACTGTTCCATTTTAAGTTGATTTTGGAGATTTTCCTTGAGGGTTTTCTTCAAAGAGAAAGCTCTATAGTGAGGTCAAAGGTCGTGGTCACTGCTACACTGGTAGATGATTTAGTCTCACCACAATAACTCGTCTGCCAGTATATGGATTTCATTAAAGTTTCCCATAATTTGTTTCCCGTGGGGCAGGAAAGATCCTTATCGATTATGAGGTCACCTCAATCAATCAACTACGCCATTATTACTGTCTTCCTCTCTTTCAGTATTATCACTACCACACCTGCCACCATCTCTGCCACCCGTTTACCTCCCTCATTACCTCCGCTTGTATTACCAATTTCCACCACTCTCTCTCTGTACCATCACTGACGCTGTGTCTCTACAGCCATCTATGCCTATTGCTACCCACTTGCCACTACTACTAATGCCCTCACCCCACTGCCACCACTGCTACAATCTTCTCTGCCACGTTCTTCCACCTCCTAAACCTCCTCAACATCCATCTACTTTTCCACCCTCTTACCACTACCAACAACTCTGTCACAACCTGTCCAAACACCAGTGACTTCATTTCTACCAACCCGTTGTCACCATTTCTACCAACCCGTTGTCACCATTATTACCATCACTTCTGACACCCACCACTACCACGACCCCTATCATCATCTCTGCCACCACCTCTGCCTCGAACGTTGTAATCCCCACTAGCCTTACTCCTCTTAGACACACTGGTCAGGTGGCAATTTCCGGGTAATTATGAATGATAAGAAGAAGCCGGAAGTAGGAAGGAGAAGACAAATGGAGCTTAGCCTCAATCCTGTTAGAGGCTCTCTGATCAGGCATCTACATAAAGAAGATAATGACATGTTTACATAAGGTAAAGCTTACAGTTATGGTCACCACCAGCGAGAATAACTGAAGCTCAGGCTGGTCCAAACAAAGTGGCGCATGGTAGATCAGAAGAGATCCTAGGAAAGTATAAGGTTCTTGTTAGGAAGCGAATAGCAATAGGACGTACGGTCCAGTAGCTCGAAAGAGGATGTTAGTAGGTATATGTACTCAAGCCGAGGGTATTAATAGGACTAATAAGATAGTCTGCAGAGATTTGTTCACGCGCCTGTCTAGTGATAGAAGCCCATTTATTGAGGGACAACTTACATCTGAACACGACTTGAACCCACGAAACAGGTACGTAAGAATATAAGATCAGGTACACATCAGTTAGATCTAAGAAGTGAACCAAAGGTCGAATCAAGAAATAAGGAAATGCGGCCATTTAGAGAAGGTTGTCCAGTCAGTGGAGATGGCCTTGATTAGGCACCCAGCTGCCTGTGCCGTCTCAATTAATAATGATAAGAACTGGAGAAGCTCACGGAGGAAAATACGGGAGAGGAAATAGGTCTAGTAGGAGGTGGAGAGAGTGAGGAGTGAAGATGAGATATGGAACCATTCAACGTAAAGTTGGAGGAAAGCAACGCGACTTTATCATTGTAGGTATATCTGATCGATAAAGGGGAAGGGAAGAGTGAATTAACAGTTGTTAAAGAAGCTTTTAGTTAAGGACCAAAACGATTTATCTAATAAATATGTTAAGTCAGTATACCTTCTTTTTGTGAAAGTGCGTGTGACTACAATAACAGTTTTGCGATGAAACTAAGAAGAAATGGAGAGAGAATGAGAACAGGGAGAATTGTGGCCTATTACTCTCGGCTCCTGATGTGACACGCATCAGAGTGGTTGAGTACCAGAGGGGACGTATGGGGTCTGTCTCGGCCGTTAGTGACTTCTACTGGAGGCATCCTGGTCGCGAAGCACCGGTCACTAAGGCAAGTCGTTGTAAAAGCTGCACAAGGAAGAACACTAAACCCTTCCAAAGTGTCAATGCTGGAGTTTCAAGAGGTAGTTGAAGGTGGGCGTGCCAACTTTCAGAGAACAGTGATGCAAATATAGTGCGTCCAGTTGGAGGGTTGAGGGGTAAGAAGAAATTCGAGAGTGTTAGATTGATGGTCTCATCAATTAGAATCTCGCGATGAGTGTTTAATTAACTTTCCCCACATCGTTCTGGGAGGGAATGGCCGAATCCAGCTCACACCTGCCATATCAGTAGTTTCATTACAGAACCCCAGGAGCCTCCATCCACCTCCCACGACAGTAGTGTGATCATAACGTCCAAGAATTCACCACCCATCTGCCAGAACAGTGGCGCGATTGACAAGGGCCCAGTAACTGCTGCTTACCTATAAGATCACTGATGTGATAACAGAACTCCCTGGCAGCAACACCATGAACGCGGCAGGTCAGGAAAACATCACCCAGCCACCCACCTGCCGAATCAAATGAAATCACAGGGTCCCAGAGATCCCCACCCTACCATTCCAGAGTTGTAGAGAGATCAGAGGGTCTCAGACTCTAGCACTGAAATACCAGAAAAGAACCATGAACCACTACCTACCTGCCATATCATATGGCCTTAGAATCCAGTACCAACCTGTCGGATCAGGTATGTGATCTAGGATCCCCAAACCACCACTTGCCGCATGTTGCCTGGACGCAACTGGTCCTAAAAGAATATCATCCACTTACAGGGTCAATAACATGATCACGAAATCTCTCTAACTGCAGTGACTGCCACAGGCTTACCATAACGCTCTGCCATCCATAGCAGTGATGATTACATGTCTGCAGTGAATATGGTGTAAACACAAGTTTTCATTAACTATCATGTACCTACTGGGTCACTTTATTGATTAAAGGCCCAGCAGCCACCATCCGCCTACTTGGATTAGTAGTGTGAATACACGACCCATCAGCCACCACCCACCTGCTGGGTTAGTGGTATAAATAAAAGGACTAGATTCACTACCCACCTACTGTGTGAATACAGGGCTCAGCAGCCACCATCCACCATCCACCTCCTAGGTTAAAGATGTGAATATAAAGTTTAGCAGCCATCACCCACCTGCTGAGTAAGTGGCCTGAATGCAAAGCCCAGTAGTCAACAACCAGCTGCTGGGTCAGCGGTGTGAATACAAAGCCCAGCAGCCACTTACACAACTCCTCTTCTGTTCTAGTTTGGCAGTATCAAAGAGACGCTCCTCTTCGTCTGTCCCTCACTGTTGTTAAGTGATGAGCATCACACCATTCTCTCATGTACACTCAAGTTTTAGGTGTAAGCATAACCCACTGTATATTTCTAAACTACTCAAGAAATTCGTATTTCGTGAAAAGTTTTCCTTATAGGTGGGGCTTTTGTCATTTTTTTCCAAATAAAATTAAACACAGACGTTCCATATTGAGAAGGATCCCCGTCAAGTGTTCAACTATCCCAGGTCCCCTTCGGTTCTTAGAGCAACACAATACACCACAGACGAGGGGTCCAAACCTTTGTGATCTCCACAATGGCGAGTTCGGGCAGAAATGTGGCCTCGTGAAAGAATAAAATTTTTGTGTATCTGGTTTGCTGTGTCACTCTTTCTGTATATCTCACTTTATTCTGCAGCCACGAGAATTTAGTTCAGTCTGCCTCTGTGGTCTTCTGTGGTCAGCATATGAAGGAAACGTCAGGTATCGTCCATGTTAAACGCAATGATCCAACAGGGTTAGAGAAGATAGAAGCTGCCACCATAGACACCACACTTCGTCACTCCTCACAACCGGTTTTATGAATCATTTGAGACGCATTTCAAATAGAATAAAAAAGATCTCACCGTTACGAACATTGTAGTTCACTGTGTGTGTGCGCTGAACCATACAGAATACTGCAACACACAAGAGGACATAAGCACGTACAAACCGAAACATCTAGATATTCAAGACCTTCGAGAGGAACGTGTCGACAAAGTTACTTAATTATGAGGCAGATGAAGATGTCCAGCTTGGTCCTGATAGCCCAGCAACAATAGACAGGGTAGCATACCACATCATGGCATGATACAGGATTGAAACATTTCCATAATTTACGTCTAGCGGTTAGCATTCCTGCCCGCGAGGCATTAATGAGCGGGCCAGGGTCGAGCAAGTCCTGGCTACGGCAGTCGGTCCACAGTCAACCCAGATGTTCATTCACCCCTAGGAGTTGGTCGATAAAATGGATATCTGGCTCAAACTTGGGTGTGTATATATATATATATATATATATATATATATATATATATATATATATATATATATATATATATATATTTTCTTTTCTTTCAAACTATTTGCCATTTCCCGCGTTAGCGAGGTAGCGTTAAGAACAGAGGACTGGGCCTTTAAGGGAATATCTTCACCTGGCCCCCTTCTCTGTTCCGTCTTTTGGAAAATTGAAAAAAAAAAACGAGAGGGGAGGATTTCCAGCCCCCCCGCTCCCTCCACTTTTAGTCGCCTTGTACGACACGCAGGGAATACGTGGGAAGTATTCTTTCTCCCCTGTCCCCAGGGATGATATATATATATATATATATATATATATATATATATATATATATATATATATATATATATATATATATATATTGTTGACTGGTTGGTAAGGTTATTTAATGTATGTATGATTCATGGTGAGGTGCCTGAGGATTGGCGGAATGCTTGCATAGTGCCATTGTACAAAGGCTAAAGGGATAAAAGTGAGTGCTCAATTACGGAGGTATAAGTTTGCTGAGTATTCCTGGTAAATTATATGGGAAGGTATTGAATGAGAGAGTGAAGGCATGTACAGAGCATCAGATTGGGGAAGAGCAGCGTGGTTTCAGAAGTGGTAGAGGTTATGTGGATCAGGTGTTTGCTTTGAAGAATGTATGTGAGAAATACTTGGAAAAGCAAATGGATTTGTATGTAGCATTTATGGATCTGGAGAAGGCATATGATAGAGTTGACAGAGATGCTCTGTGAAAGGTAATATGAATATATGGTGTGGGAGGCAAGTTGTTAGAGGCAGTGAAAATTTTTTATCGAGGATGTAAGGCATGTGTACGTGTAGGAAGAGAGGAAAGTGACTGGTTCTCAATGAATGTTTATTTGTGGCAGGGGTGCGTGATGTCTCCATGGTTGTTTGATTTGTTTATGGATGGGGTTGTTAGGGAGGTGAATGCAAGAGTTTTGGAAAGAGGGGCAAGTATGCAGTCTATTGTGGATGAGAGAGCTTGGGAAGTGAATCAGTTGTTGTTCACTTATGATACAGCGCTGGTGGCTGATTCGGGCGAGAAACTGCAGAAGCTGGTGACTGAGTTTGGTAAAGTGTGTGAAAGGAGAAAACTGAAAGTAAATGTGAGTAAGAGCAAGGTCTTTAGGTACAGTAGGGTTGAGGGACAAGTCAACTGGGAGGTAAGTTTGAATGGAGAAAAGCTGGAGAGAGTGAAGCGTTTTAGATATCTAGGAGTGGATTTGGCAGCGGACGGAACCATGGAAGCGGAAGTGAATCATAGGGTGGGGGAGGGGGCGAAAGTTCTGGGAGCGTTGGAGAATGTGTGGAAGTCAAGACGTTATCTTGGAAAGCAAAAATGGGTACGTTTGAAGAATTAGTGGTTCCAACAATGATATATCGTTGCAAGGCGTAGGCTATAGATAGAGTTGTGCGGAGGAGGGTGGATGTGCTGGAAATGAGATGGTTAAGAACAATATGTGGTTTGGTAAGTGGTTTGATCGAGTAAGTAATGAAAGGATAAGAGTGATGTGTGGTGGTAAAAAGAGTGTGGTTGAGAGAGCAGAAGAGGGTGTTTTGAAATGGTTTGGTCACATGGAGAGAATGAGTGAGAAAGATTGACAAAGACGATATATGTGTCAGAGGTGGAGGGAACAAGAAGTGGGAGACCAAATTGGAGGTGGAAAGATGGAGTGAAAAAGATTTCGAGTGATGGGGGCCTGAACATGCAGGAGGGTGAAAGGCGTGCAAGGAATAGAGTGAATTGGAACGATGTGATATACCGGGGTCGACGTGCTGTCAAATAATTGAACCAGGGCATCTGAAGCGTCTGGGGTAAACCATGGAAAGTTGTGTGGGGCCTAGATGTAAGGGAGCTGTGGTTTCGGTGCATTATACATGAGAGCTAGAGACTGAGTGTGAACGAATGTGGCCTTTGTTATCTTTTCCTCGCGCTGCCTCGCGCACATGCGGGGGGAGGGGGTTGGTATTTCATTATGTGGCGGGGTGGCGACGGGAATGAATAAGGACATTCAGTATGAATCATGTACATGTGTATATATGTATATGTCTGTGTGTGTATATATATGTATACGTTGAAATGTATAGGTATGTATATGTGCGTGTGTGGACGTGTATGTATATACAAGTGTATGTGGGTGGGTTGGGCCATTCTTTCGTCTGTTTCCTTGCGCTACCTCGCTAACGCGAAAGCCAGCGACAAAGTATAATAAATAAACATAAATATATGTGTGTATATATATATATATATATATATATATATATATATATATATATATATATATATATATATATATATATATATATTGCTAATGAGACGGCCTTGTTTGTGGCCTCAGCTATCATAACAAAAAAGTGTTCACTCTACATGTCCAACACGGTTTCTCCCTACATCTTGCTGCTCTCATCGTTGTTGACTGCACTCTACAGATCTGAAGCTTGGGGTGAACCTGCTATTCGTTACTTTTCAGGATTAAAGTAACATTAGACAAGGAAGCCAGCAGAGACTATCAGTGTAGTACCACAAGTTTAAGTACATTTTTTGTTCTTGTTACTTGTACAGTTACACTTGCATTTAAATACAGTTATTTTTACAGTTACTACGCATTATTCCACCCTTTATATATCAACATTAAAGTAACATTTGAAGAGAAAGGTGGCAGAGACTACTAGTGTAGTCTCGCAAGTTTTATTGTAGTTACTTGTTCATAAAACAAGTGAGAGACGCGGGCGATGGGTGATAGAGAAGACTGGGATGGCTCTCAAGGAATTATTGTTGGGTCTTGAGAGACAGGGTGACGACCGCAAACGTGAGGGTAAACTTAGGAAATTACATAACTACAGTAAGGAGTATTGACATATCCTAGAAAGAGATCGACGCTGACCCATTGGATAAGTTGAGAGGACGTAAACAAGCAACTGGATTACCTTTAACAACTGCTGATCGATCAACTTTTTAGATTACTTTAACTCACAAATGTTGTTGATTCATTGTATGATCAAACAGCGTCCTATACTGGATACTTAAATGTGCTCATATTTCATCTAATTTCAGTTGATAACAATGTTACTCCTGCGCTGTTGCCACTTGCAGAACAGGCTCGCTTCGTGGATCAAACTCAGGTCACTTTACACACCTATAGCACCTAAACATCAACTTTAATGACTTTGCTTGTTTCTGGAAGGGAGTGTAATCCCAGAGGTCATATTATGTCAGCTTGCTTTTGTTCAGGATCGGATTTGTAAACTTACTCAGGTTCAAAATTTTCCCTTCTCATATGAATAATTCTCAAGTGGAATAAGTGATGCAAATACATCCAAATGTTTTAACTTCTGAGGATTATTCCAAAATGGCCTACCTAAGATAGATAACATTTTGAAATCGAAAAAAAAGATGCCACATCCTTAACTTATACCCATTTTATCTTTTGTTGGTATATTCAGTAAATTCATCCTCGTGTAAGTGGATGATAAATGACATTGCGACAGACAGACGTGAATTCATCTCATGAATAATGAACCAACCCTTCATAGAGCCTTTAGATGTTAATATACATATGTACTTTCCAGAGGAAGTGTTAGTTTCTTACATGTGAACTCTCTTTCCACACGTTCCTCACTGCGCCTAGGACCTTAGCCCTCTCACCCATACATTGGCTCACTTCAACATATGTAGTTCCATTCGCTGTTATGTCCAATCCAATTTGAAATCATTCCATTTCGTCCCGGTTCTCTCTATTCAAACTCACACTCCAAGCAACCTGTTTTGTCTTCACTGCAAAACCTAAAAATCTTGCCTTACTCGCATTTATTCTCAAATTTTTCCCTTCACGCATTTTCACAGATTCAGACACCAGCTTTATCCTGCTACGATCGCCGCGTCACCAGCAAACAACAATTTACTCACATCTTTGGCCCTCTTTATACCTGAAACATTGCAAATCTGCTCCTCATTTCAAGACCCTTGCATTCTTTTCCCTTACCGCCCCATCCACAAGCAAATCAAATGGCCATGGTGATATCGCACATCCCCGCCGCAGACACATTTTCACCGAGAACAACGCAACCTCCTCTTTTTCTTCTCGCACACACGCCTTACGCACTTGATAAAGATTCTTCGCTGCTCATAATAGCTTTCCTCCCACACCATATATTCGTAACACCTTCCACAAAGCACCTCTATTATTCCGATGATATTCTTTCTCCAAATTCATAAATGGCACATACAAATCCTTCTGTTTCTCTAAGTATTTCACACACACACACACACATTCTTCAACGCAAGCAATTGTTCCACACACCCTATACCACCCCTGAAACCACATTGTTCCTCCTCAGTCTTAATCACTAATCTCCCATGCAACTTACGAAGTACACTCAGCATATCTTTACCTCTATAAGTCTAACACTTACCTTTGTTCCCCTTGCTTTTATACAAAGGTCCTATACCCACATTCCAGCAATCCCCAGGCACCTCGCCATAATCTATACATATACTGAAAATCTAGCAAACCAATCAAAAACACATTCATCCCCTTTCTTAAGAAATTCATATGCAGTACCATCAACGCCAGCCGACTTGCCACATCTCATCGAACGCATGGCTTTCACCACCTCTTCTCTCTTCACCATCCCACTTGCCGTGACTCTCACACTTCTCACACTTCCCAAACCAATCACCCTACAAATGCCACGTTGCCAAACACTTTCCAAGACTCTGATGATGTGCTCATTACACGAAAAGTACACTTGGGATTTATCGTGTTTCATTTTCCTCGTGGCTATGTGCATACGTACACTAGATCACGCGCACCACTGTGACCTCTTGTGTGCTGAAAAAGGACTGGTGATTAGGAATACCTGGTTTGAAAAGAGAGATATACATAAGTATACGTATGTGAGTAGGAGAGATGGCCAGAGGGCGTCATTGGATTACGTGCTATTTGATAGGCGTGTAAAAGAGAGACTTTTGAATGTTAACGTGCTGAGAGAGGCAGCTAGAGGGATGTCTGATCACTATCTTGTGCAGGCGATAGTGAAGATTTGTAGAGGTTTTCAGAAAAGAAGAGAGAATGTTGGGGGAGAAGAGAGTAAGAGTAAGTGAGCTTGGAAAGGAGACTTGTATGAGGAAGTACCAGGAGAGATTGAGTGTAGAATTGGCAAGACGTGAGAACAAATGACATAAGGGGAGTCGGGGAGGGATAGAATGTATTTAGGGAAGCAGTGATGGCTTGAGCATAAGATACATGTGGCATGAGAAAGGTGGGAGGTGGGCAGATTAAAAAGGGTAGTGAATGGTAGGATGAAGAAATAAGATTGTTGGTGAATGAGAAGAGTGAGGCGTTTGGACGATTTTTTGCAGGGAAGTAGTGCAAATGACTGGGAGATATATAAAAGAAAGTGGCAGGAGGTCAAGAGAAAGGTGCAAGAGGTGAAAAAGAGAGCAAATGAGAGTTGGGTGAGAGAGTATCATTAAATTTTAGGGAGAATGAAAAGGTGTTTTGGAAGAAGGTAAATAAAGTGCGTAGGTAAGGCAAGAGAAAAATGAGAACATCAGTGAAGATGCCAAGTGGGGAGGTAATAACAAGTAGTGATGAAGTGAGAATGAGATGAAGTGAGTATTCTAAAGGTTTGTTGAATGTGTTTAATGACAGAGTGGCAGATATAGGGTGTTTTGGTCGGGGTGGTGTGCAAAGTGTGAGGGCCAGGGAGAATGGCTTAGTAAACAGAGAAGAGGTAGTGAGAGGTTTGGGGAAAATGAAAGCCGGCAAGGCGACGGATTTGGATGGTATTGCAGTAGAATTTATTAAAAAAGGGGGTGACTGTGTACTTGATTGGTTGGTAAGGAGATTCATTGCATGTATGGATCATGGTGAAGTGCCTGAGGATTGGCGGAATGCATGCATAGTGCCATTGTACAAAGGCAAAGGTGATAAAGGTGAATGTTCAAATTATAGAGGCATAAGTTTGTTGAGCATTCCTGGGAATTATATGGGAGGGTATTATTGACTGAGAGGGTAAAGGCATGTACACAACTGATTGGGGAAGAGCAGTATGGTTTCAGATGTGGTAGATGATGTGTGGATCAGGTGTGTGCTTTGAAGAATGTATGATAGAAATACTTAGGAAAACACATGAATTTGTATGTAGCATTTATGGATCTGGGGAGGGCATATGATAGGTTTGATAGAGATGCTTTGTGGAAGGTTTTAAGAGTAGATGGTATGGAAGGTAAGTTCCTAGAAGCAGTGAAAAATTTTCACCAATGATGTATGGCATGTGTACGAGTAGGAAGAGAGGAAAGTGATTGGTTCCCTATGAATGTCGGTTTGCGGCAGGGGTACGTGATGTCTCCATGGTTGTTTAATTTGTTTATGAATGGGGTGGTTAATGAGGTGAATGCAAGGGTTTTGGAGAGAGGGGCAAGTATGCAGTCTGCTGTGGATGAGAGGGCTTGGGAAGTGAGTCAGTTATTGTTCACTGATGATACAGCGCTGGTGGCTGATTCATGTGAGAAACTACAGAAGCTGGTGACTGAGTGTAGTAAAGTTTGTGAAAGAAGAAAGCTGAGAGTGAATGTGAATAAGAGCAAGGTTATTAGGTACAGTAGGGTTAAGGGACAAGTAAATTGGGAGGCAAGTTTGAATGGAGAAAAACTGGAGTAAGTGAAGTGTTTCAGATATCTGGAAGTGGACTTAGCAGCGGATGGAACCATGGAAGCGGAAGTGAGTCACAGGGTGGGGAAGGGGGCGAAGGTTCTGGGAGAGTTGAAGAATGTGTGGAAGGCGAGAACGATATCTCGATAACTACAGAAGCTGGTGACTGAGTGTGGTAATGTTTGTGAAAGAAGAAAGCTGAGAGTGAATGTGAATAAGAGCAAGGTTATTAGGTACAGTAGGGTTAAGGGACAAGTAAATTGGGAGGCAAGTTTGAATGGAGAAAAACTGGAGTAAGTGAAGTGTTTCAGATATCTGGAAGTGGACTTAGCAGCGGATGGAACCATGGAAGCGGAAGTGAGTCACAGGGTGGGGAAGGGGGCGAAGGTTCTGGGAGAGTTGAAGAATGTGTGGAAGGCGAGAACGATATCTCGGGGAGTAAACATAGGTATATTTCAAGGAATAGTGGTTCTGATAATGTTATATGGTTGTGAGGAAGGTGAATGTGATGGAAATGAAATGTTTGAGGACAATATGTGGTGTGAGGCGTTTTGATCGAGTAACCTAACTATACCTCCGCGTTGTACAGTAGCATTCCCGCCTGTGGCACAGGGGTCCCGGGTTCGATCCTGGCTGTTGGAGGTTTGTATGTTCTATGAAGGTGCGCGTTCCTATGCACTTTGTTCGTATTCATATACCTCCGCGTTGTACAGTTAGGTTCGGTAAAATGCTATCTGTTGGCTATGTGCGCCTGTTGGGAAATGACCTGTGTAGACCCCGTTGCTCACCAACGTGAGACGAAGGGTATTCGATTACATAGTATTCGAATAGTTATTTCCCATTAGCCAGGCCCATAGCTTAGCGGTTGCATTCCCGCCTGTGGCACAGGGGTCCTGGGTTCGATCTTGGCTGTTGGAGGTTCATATGTTCTATGAAGGTGCGCGTTCCTATGCATTTTGTTAGTGTGTATAAATATATATATATATATATATATATATATATATATATATATATTATATATATATATATATATATATATATATATATATATATATATCCCTGGGGATAGGGGAGAAAGAATACTTCCCACGAATTCCCTGCGTGTCGTAGAAGGCGACTAAAAGGGAAGGGAGCGGGGGGCTGGAAATCCTCCCCTCTCGTTTTTTTTTTTAATTTTCCAAAGGAAGGAACAGAGAAGGGGGCCGGGTGGGGATGTTTCCTCAGAGGCCCAGTCCTCTGTTCTTAACGCTACCTCGCTGACGCGGGAAATGGCGAATAGTATGAAAGAAAAAGAAGAATATATATATTCTTCTAAGCTTTCTGTGTTGTACAGAATTTGTTACCATATCCAGGGCTCCAAATTAGTAACCTCACCCATTCCTTTTTTTCGTCCTCATGAAAATACATTGTATGTATGGCTTGAGATAAATATTACATCTCACAGCTTTGATGTGCACAGTCTGGCTTTGTATCAAAGTCTCATGAGTAATGTACATCAATCTGTTTTGGTATAGTCTATGTTGATCATTCAGTATATATATATATATATATATATATATATATATATATATATATATATATATATATATATATATATATATATATATATTTTTATATATATATATATACTTATATATATATATATATATATATATATATATATATATATATATATATATATATATATACTTATATATATATATATATATATATATATATATATATATATATATATATATATATATATTTTTTTTTTTTTTTTCTTTGTCGCTGTCTCCCGCGTTTGCGAGGTAGCGCAAGGAAACAGACGAAAGAAATGGCCCAACCAACCCCCATACACATGTATATACATACGTCCACACACGCAAATATACATACCTAAACAGCTTTCCATGGTTTACCCCGGACGCTGCACATGCCTTGATTCAATCCACTGCCAGCACGTCAACCCCGGTATACCACATCGCTCCAAATCACTCTATTCCTTGCCCTCCTTTCACCCTCCTGCATGTTCAGGCCCCGATCACACAAAATCTTTTTCACTCCATCTTTCCACCTCCAATTTGGTCTCCCTCTTCTCCTCGTTCCCTCCACCTCCGACACATATATTCTCTTGGTCAATCTTTCCTCACTCATTCTCTCCATGTGCCCGAACCATTTCAAAACACCCTCTTCTGCTCTCTCAACCACGCTCTTTTTATTTCCACACATCTCTCTTACCCTTACGTTACTTACTCGATCAAACCACCTCACACCACATATTGTCCTCAAACATCTCATTTCCAGCACATCCATCCTCCTGCGCACAACTCTATCCATAGCCCACGCCTCGCAACCATACAACATTGTTGGAACCACTATTCCTTCAAACATACCCATTTTTGCTTTCCGAGATAATGTTCTCGACTTCCACATATTCTTCAAGGCTCCCAGAATTTTCGCCCCCTCCCCCACCCTATGATCTACTTCCGCTTCCATGATTCCATCCGCTGCCAGATCCACTCCCAGATATCTAAAACACTTCACTTCCTCCAGTTTTTCTCCATTCAAACTCACCTCCCAATTGACTTGACCCTCAACCCTACTGTACCTAATAACCTTGCTCTTATTCACATTTACTCTTAACTTTCTTCTTTCACACACTTTACCAAACTCAGTCACCAGCTTCTGCAGTTTCTCACATGAATCAGCCACCAGCGCTGTATCATCAGCGAACAACAACTGACTCACTTCCCAAGCTCTCTCATCCCCAACAGACTTCATACTTGCCCCTCTTTCCAAAACTCTTGCATTCACCTCCCTACCAACCCCATCCATAAACAAATTAAACAACCATGGAGACATCACACACCCCTGCCGCAAACCTACATTCACTGAGAACCAATCACTTTCCTCTCTTCCTACACGTACACATGCCTTACATCCTCGATAAAAACTTTTCACTGCATCTAACAACTTGCCTCCCACACCATATATTCTTGATATATATATATATATATATATATATATATATATATATATATATATATATATATATATATATATATATATATCTTCTTTTTTCTTTCTTTCATACTATTCGCCATTTCCCGCGATAGCGAGGTAGCGTTAAGAACAGAGGACTGGGCCTTTGAGGGAATATCCTCACCTGGCCCCCTTCTCTGTTCCTTCTTTTGGAAAAAAAAAAAAAAAAAAAAAAACGAGAGGGGAGGATTTCCAGCCCCCCGCTCCCTTCCCTTTTAGTCGCCTTCTACGACACGCAGGGAATACGTGGGAAGTATTCTTTCTCCCCTATCCCCAGGGATAAAATATATATATATATATATATATATATATATATATATATATATATATATATATATATATATATATATATATATATATATATTTTTTTTTTTTTTTTTTGCTTTGTCGCTGTCTCCCGCGTTTGCGAGGTAGCGCAAGGAAACAGACGAAAGAAATGGCCCAACCCACCCCCATACACATGTATATACATACGTCCACACACGCAAATATACATACCTACACAGCTTTCCATGGTTTACCCCAGACGCTTCACATGCCCCGATTCAATCCACTGACAGCACGTCAACCCCGGTATACCACATCGCTCCAATTCACTCTATTCTTTGCCCTCCTTTCACCCTCCTGCATGTTCAGGCCCCGATCACACAAAATCTTTTTCACTCCATCTTTCCACCTCCAATTTGGTCTCCCTCTTCTCCTCGTTCCCTCCACCTCCGACACATATATTCTCTTGGTCAATCTTTCCTCACTCATTCTCTCCATGTGCCCGAACCATTTCAAAACACCCTCTTCTGGTCTCTCAACCACACTCTTTTTATATCCACACATCTCTCTCACCCTTACATTACTTACTCGATCAAACCACCTCACACCACATATTGTCCTCAAACATCTCATTTCCAGCACATCCACCCTCCTGCGCACAACTCTATCCATAGCCCACGCCTCGCAACCATACAACATTGTTGGAACCACTATTCCTTCAAACATACCCATTTTTGCTTTCCGAGATAATGTTCTCGACTTCCAAACATTCTTCAAGGCTCCCAGAATTTTCGCCCCCTCCCCCACCATATGATTCACTTCCGCTTCCATGGTTCCATCCGCCGCCAGATACA
Organism: Panulirus ornatus; assembly: GCF_036320965.1. Classification (NCBI taxonomy): domain Eukaryota; kingdom Metazoa; phylum Arthropoda; class Malacostraca; order Decapoda; family Palinuridae; genus Panulirus; species Panulirus ornatus. The sequence continues at coordinate 2,595,925 of NC_092245.1, read as the reverse complement.
CTCCCAGATATCTAAAACACTTCACTTCCTCCAGTTTTTCTCCATTCAAACTTACCTCCCAATTGACTTGACCCTCAACCCTACTGTACCTAATAACCATGCTCTTATTCACATTTACTCTTAACTTTCTTCTTTCACACACTTTACCAAACTCAGTCACCAGCTTCTGCAGTTCCTTACATGAATCAGCCACCAGCGCTGTATCATCAGCGAGCAACAACTGACTCACTTCCCAAGCTCTCTCATCCACAACAGACTGCATACTTGCCCCTCTTTCCAAAACTCTTGCATTCAACTCCCTAACAACCCCATCCATAAACAAATTAAACAACCATGGAGACATCACACACCCTGCCGCAAACCTACATTCACTGAGAACTAATCACTTTCCTCTCTTCCTACACGTACACATGGCTTACATCCTCGATAAAAACTTTTCACTGCTTCTAACAACTTGCCTCCCACACCATATATTCCTAAAACCTTCCACAGGGCATCTCTATCAACTCTATCATATGCTTTCTCCAGATCCATAAATGCCACATACAAATCCATTTGTTTTTCTAAGTATTTCTCGCATACATTCTTCAAAGCATACACCTGATCCACACATCCTCTACCACTTCTGAAACCACACTGCTCTTCCCCAATCTGATGCTCTGAACATGCCTTCACCCTCTTAATCAATACCCTCCCATATAATTTACCAGGAATATTCAACAAACTTATACCTCTGTAATTTGAGGACTCACCTTTGTCCCCTTTGTCTTTGTACAATGGCACTATGCAAGCATTCCGCCAATCCTCAGGCACCTCACCATGAATCATACATACATTAACTAACCTCACCAACCAGTCAACAATACAGTCACCCCCTTTTTTTTTTAATAAATTCCACTGCAATACCATCCAAACCCGCTGCCTTGCCGGCTATGTGAGAAATACTTAGAAAAGAAAATGGATTTGTATGTAGCATTTATGGATCTGGAGAAGGCATATGATAGAGTTGATAGAGATGCTCTGTGGTAGGTATTAAAAATATATGGTGTGGGAGACACGTTGTTAGAAGCAGTGAAAAGTGTTTATCGAGGATGTAAGGCATGTGTACGTGTAGGAAGAGAGGAAAGTGATTGGTTCTCAGTGAATGTAGGTTTGCTGCAGGGGTGTGTGATGTCTCCATGGTTGTTTAATTTGTTTATGGATGGGGTTGTTAGGGAGGTAAATGCAAGAGTTTTGGATAGAGGGGCAAGTATGCAGTCTGTTGTGGATGAGAGAGCTTGGGAAGTGAGTCAGTTGTTGTTCGCTGATGATACAGCGCTGGTGGCTGATTCATGTGAGAAACTGCAGAAGCTGGTGACGGAGTTTGGTAAAGTGTGTGAAAGAAGAAAGTTGAGAGTAAATGTGAATAAGAGCATGGTTATTAGGTACAGTAGGGTTGAGGGTCAAGTCAATTGGGAGGTAAGTTTGAATGGAGAAAAACTGGAGGAAGTAAAGTGTTTTAGATACCTGGGAGTGGATTTGGCAGCGGATGGAACCATGGAAGCGGACGTGAATCATAGGATGGAGGAGGGAGCAAAAATTCTGGGAGCCTTGAAGAATGTGTGTAAATTGAGAACGTTATCCTAGAAAGCAAAAATGGGTATGTTTGAAGGAGTAGTGGTTTCAACAATGTTGTATGGTTGCGAGGCGTGGGCTATGGATAGAGTTGTTCGCAAGAGGGTGGATGTGCTGGAAATGAGATGTTTGAGGATATGTTGTGTGAGGTGGTTTGATCGAGTAAGTAATAATAGGGGAAGAGAGATGTGTGGCAATAAAAAGAGTGTGGTTGAGAGAGTAGAAGAGGGTGTTTTAGAATGGTTTGGTCACATGGAGAGAATGAGTCAGAGGTGGAGGGAACGAGGAGAAGTGGGAGACCAAATTGGAGGTGGAAAGATGGAGTGAAAAAGATTTTGTGTGATCGGGGCCTGAACATGCAGGAGGGTGAAAGGAGGGCAAGGAATAGAGTGAATTGGAGCGATGTGGTATACCGGGGTTGACGTGCTGTCAGTGGATTGAATCAAGGCATGTGAAGCGTCTGGGGTAAACCATGGAAAGCTGTGTAGGTATGTATATTTGCGTGTGTGGACGTATGTATATACATGTGTATGGGGGTGGGTTGGGCCATTTCTTTCGTCTGTTTCCTTGCGCTACCTCGCAAACGCGGGAGACAGCGACAAAGCAAAAAAAAGAAAAGAAAAAAAAAAAAATATATATATATATATATATATATATATATATATATATATATATATATATATATATATATATACTTAGTCTTTCATCCATGTAGGATTCTCTGATATGATTATCACGTACATAACTGAAAGATGTAACGACATCACGAGAAAAGTGAGTGGCTAGCGACCTGGTTTTAAGACACTTGTGGAGTAGTAACGCTGATGAGGGGCCCGAAGTGTGGCGAGCAGAGCACTGAGTTGGATATACTGATGACCCCTCACGAGCCAGGGCAATCTAGGTCGGGGCCTCTGGGAGTGAGAGAATCACCTTCAGGGCAGCCTGGAACAAGTTTGTAGCTTCCAGGAGCCATAGGAGCTGGACAGGGCGAGATTACAGAGTCTAGGAGTAATTTCGGCGGATCCTCTGAGCAGGGAAACATTACCTACGTCTCCGGCCTGACTCAGGAATGTTGTGTAAGTCTTCATATTTCGCATCTCTCCCGACATCCTATATAACAATCTATTACATAATCTCACCCTAGTATCTCTTCTTCTCACGGTGTTTCATGTCGTCCTGAATCCAGTCGCAGTCCCCCACCAAAATATTAAAAAAAAAAAAACCTGGATCTGACTCAAACGTCGAGGATTACACGAACACAATTCTGAACTGTTGGGGATCATTGTAACTCGAGCTGGGATCCCCATGGGAACCTCCTCAGCTTCTCCTTAAACTGGAGTTTTCCGGTTCGTCTCCCGAGATCTGGGTAAGCTGAACAAATCCGGTAATATGAACAAAGTAAGGAAGCTCTAAAGAGAAAGGCTATCCAGTGTAGGAACTTGAAAATAAAACCGACACGATATGAAGATATATATTTCAAGAGAGATTTAACGTTGACTAGTGTCCTTCCTGAGGATGTGTACAAGAGAGTAAAATCACGTGACACATGACACAAGGTAACATGTGGAGGAACGAAACCAAGAGACCAGCACGGGAGCTACGGGTCAGGTCAAGTCAGGTAATGACTAACATGTGATTGGCTTAAAACCAAGAAACTTTGTCAGAAAAGGACATCTTTATATGACCCAATGTATTTCATATTTCCGAATCAATATTGACCTTGCGAACTATGGTTTAAAAGAATTAGCAGATTTTTTGAAATCATCTACCTAGCTGATGATCATTTTTATATTTGAGAAAAAAAAAATACACCATCATTAAAAAAGTCTCCGGAGTTTATACGTCTAAATCATCTTTTGATCCTCAATGTTAGAGGCCTGGACACATCTGAGAGGGCATTCGATGATTCTTTTTTCGTGGAGTCAATTTTCATATGCTACAATTAATCATGCGTAATGAGAGGCATGATCTTTGAGTACCTGTCCACTTCTAAAGTAATTCTAAAGGTTTTAGAAGCTGATCAAGCCTTAAGGACCATGTGTTTTCATTTCCGCGATGGTCAAACTTAGAATTCATACTGGGTCATCATAATTACCATTCCCCTATCCATATACACGAGGAATATTTCAATGATTAATTGTTAACATTTGTTCCTCGTCCATATCTAGTGTGGCACAGATAAGTACGTGATATTTTGTTCCTCTGGCCACATTCGCTTGTCCTAAATCTCTGCTTATGCCGCTGTTTTGTTTACCAAAGGATGATCGTTTTTGTTCCATTGTTAAATGAGTGAAGAACCTATGTGCATTGTGGTATTTCGTCATGTACACAGAACACCTACCTGGTGTAAATTCTATAATCGTTTTCACCTATCAAAAGCCTGCAGTTTGTCTCATAATCATTCCCCTCCATGTTTCTAAAGAGTACTTCTATCTGCAGTCTCGCAAACAATGATTTGCGATATGAAACGAATCATAAAAATTTCTAGGAGTGTGTGTGTGTGTGTGTGTGTGTGTCTGGGGCTGTTGGAGGAAATCGTCAACGGCTGAGTGTAGAACAATCAAGCCCACATTTTACTTTTCGAGTCTGAAACAACTTCGATCATCAGGTGGAAATTGTGAGTCGGTTTGAATAGGAGAAAATATATCTGTGACATCAATTATATGATACTAAAGACAGTATGTATAATTAGTTCTACGTTTGATAACTACTGTGTAATTAGGTGGGACTATGGGACTACGATGTCATGTTCTTAAAATATATTGAAATCAGGAAATATAAAAATTTATAGCAAAAATTTCTTTACGGAACCAAAACGAATCAATCTCTCGTGACGCCTTCTCATGTTATTACCTGACCTTGACCTAACCTGACATGTAGCTTCTGGTCACTACCTGACCATCAAATGACTTAACATGAAGCTCTCAGGTGACTTATCTGACCATGAACTAACATGAAATGTAGTTTTCGGTCAGTACATGACCGTGACCTGACATTACATGACACATACCTCGTGGTCGCTACCTGACCACGACCTGGCATGACATATAGCTTCAGGTCATTATCTGGCCGTGACTTAACATGAGTAAGCTCCTAAGATTTTCGTCGGCTTTCCTTCCATTTTCAATTTTTGGTCACATTTATCGCCATATACACCTCTGAGCCCTGGTGAGAATACATGCGCACAATGGATTTACCTTGAAAAGAAAAGGTTTGTCTATCGAGTTAGGGTACATTTTCAGTCTGAGATTCACAGCTTTCTCCCCTACCCTGAGGGCAAGGGGAGAAAAAGATATTACCTACGCATTCCCTGCGTCTCACAGAAGGCGAGTAAGAAGGTGGTGGGAGTGAGGGAGTGGGAAGTCCTCCCCTCTCATATCATCAGCTTGTACAAGGAAGGAGGAACGAGGAAAGAATCAATTCAAAGACCTTTTACCTCAAAGGCTCAGTAACGTCTGTTCCAGACGTATCCCCGTGTAGGCTGGAAAATCCAGGAAGTACAGACAGAAGAATCATATATTCCATCATACGAAGCAGCGATATTTTTTAGTTTACGAATCAACTTTTAATGAAAATGATATAAAAGAAGGAGAAAATGCAAACAATTCATGCAATACTGTTCAGCCAGAGCGACCTTCATATCCTTCCGCAGGACTGCAGTGTGCACAGAGGTTTGCAAATGTTCGTTATGGTAACAAAGATGGCACAACGATATGAATACCCTATTCATATGCAACTTGTATACGTTATCTATCTAAATATATATATATATATATATATATATATATATATATATATATATATATATATTATATATATATATAAAGATTATGATTTATTTGTTTCAGTATACTTAGTCGCTGTATCCCGCGTTAGCGAGATAGCGCAAGGAAACAGACGAAAGAATGGCCCAACCCACCCACATACACATGTATGTACATACACTCCCACATACGCACATATACATACCTATACATTTCAACGTATACATACATATACATACACAGACATTTATATACATACACATGTACATATTCATACTTGCTGCCTTCATCCATTCCCGTTGCCAACCCGCCAAACATGAAATGTCACGCCCCCCCTCCTCCGCTAGCGCGCGGGTAGCGCTAGGAAAAGACTGCAAAGGCCACATTCGTTCACACTCACTCACTAGCTGTCATATGTAATGCACCGAAACCACAGCTCCCTTTCCACATCAAACCCCCACAAAACATTCCATGGTTTACCACAGACGCTTCACATACAATGGTTCAATCCATTGACAGCACGTCGACCCTGGTATACCATATCGTTCCTATTCACTCAATTCCATGCACACCTTTCACCCTCCTGTATGTTCAGGCCCCGATCGCTCAAAATCTTCTTTTACTCCATCCTTACACCTCCGATTAGGTCTCCCACTTCTCCTCGTTCCGTCCACCTCTGACACATATATCCTCTATGTCAATCTTTCCTCACTCATTCTCTCCATGTGACCAAACCATTTCAATACACCCTCTTCTGATCAAACCACCTCACACCACATATTGTCCTCAAACATCTCATGTCCAACACATCTACCCTCCTCCGCACAACCCTAACTATAGCCAATGCCTCGCAACCATTAACATTGCTGGAACCACTATTCCTTCAAACATACCCATTTTTGTTCTCCGAGATAACGTTTTCGCCTTCTGCCCATTCTTCAACGCTCCCAGAACCTTCGCCTGATACCCCAACCTGTAACTCACTTCCGCTTCCATGATTCCATCCGCTGCTATGTCCACTCCCAGAAATCTAAAAACTCTTCACTTCCTCCAGTTCTTCTCCATTCAAACTTACCTCCCAATTGACTTGTCCCTCAACCTTATTGTACCTAATAACCTTGCTCTTATTCACACTTACTCTCAGCTTACTTCGTTCACACACTTTACCAGACTCAGTCACCAACTTCTGCAGTTTCTCACTCGAATCAGCCACCATCGCCGTATCAGCGAACAAGTGACTAACTTCCCAAGCCCTCTCATCCGCAGCAGACTGCATACTTGCCCCTCTCTCCAAAACTCTTGCATTCATCTCCCTAACAACCCCATCCATAAACAGACTAAACAATAATGGAGACATCACACATCCCTGCCGCAAACCGACATTAACTGGGAATCAATCACTTTCCTCTTTTCCTACTCGTGCACATACCTTACATCCTTGATAAAAACGTTTCACTGCTTCTAGCAACTTACCCACCCTCCCACCATATACTCTTAATACCTTCCACAAAGCATCTCTATCAACTCTATCATATGCCTTCTCCAGATCCATAAATGCTACATCCAAATCCATCTGTTTCGTTAAGTATTTCTCACAAACATTCAAAGCAAATACCTGATCCACATATCCTCTACCACTTCTGAAACCACACTGCTCTTCCTCAGTATGATGCTCTGTACATGCCTTCACCCTCTCAATCAATACCCTCCCATATAATTTCCCAGGAATACTCAACAAACTTATACCTCTGTTATTTGAACACTCACCCTTATCCCCTTTGCTTTTGTACAATGGCACTATGCATGCATTCCGCCAATCTTCAGGCACTTCACTATGAACCATACATATATTGGATATCCTTACCAACCAAGCAACAACAAAGTCGCCCACTTTTTTGATAAATTCAACTGCAATACCATCCAAACCCGCCGCCTTGCCGGCTTTCATATTCCGCAAAGATTTCACTACCTCTTCTCTGTTTACCAAACCATTCTCCCTCACCCTCTCACTTCGCACACCACCTCGACCAAAACACCCTATATCTGCCACTCTATCATCAAACACATTCAACAAACCTTCAAAATACTCACTCCATCTCCCTCTCACTTCATCACTACTTGCTATTACCTCCTCATTAGCCCCATTTACCGATGTTTCCATTTGTTCTCTTGTCTTACGCACTTTATTTACCCCCTTCCAAAACATCTTTTTATCCTCCCTAAAATTTAATGATACTCTCTCACCCCAACTCTCATTTGCCCTCTTTTTCACCTCTTGCACCTTTCTCTTGACCCCTTGCCTCTTTATTTAATACATCTCCCAGTCATTCGCACAACTTCCCGGTAAAAATCGTCCAAACGACTCTTTCTTCTCTTTCAATAACAATCTCACTTCTTCATTCCACCACTCACAACCCTTTCTAATCTGGCCACTTCCCACCTTTCTCATGCCACAGGCATCTTTTGCGCAAGCCATATATATATAAATATTTATATATATATATATATATATATATATATATATATATATATATATATATATATATATATATATATATATATATATATATATATATATATATATATATATTCTTTCCTTCTTTCAAACTATTTGCCATTTCCCGCGTTAGCGAGGTAGCGTTAAGAACAGAGGACTGGGCCTTTTTTGGAATATCCTCACCTGGCCCCCTCTGTTCCTTCTTTTGGAAAATTAAAAAAAAAAAAAAAACGAGAGGGGAGGATTTCCAGCCCCCCGCTACCTCCCCTTTTAGTGGCCTTCTACAACCTGCAGGGAATACGTGGGAAGTATTCTTAATCCCCTATCCCCAGGGATAATATATATATATATATATATATATATATATATATATATATATATATATATATATTTCTTTTTTTTTTCTTATTATTCATTTTGCTTTGTCGCTGTCTCCCGCGTAAGCGAGGTAGCGCAAAGAAACAGACGAAAGAATGGCCCAACCCACCCACATACACATGTATATACATAAACGTCCACACACGCAAATATACATACCTATACATCTCAACGTATACATACATATATATATATATATATATATATATATATATATATATATATATATATATATATATATATATATATATATATATATATATATATCTTTTTCTTTTAAACTATTCGCCATTTCCCGCGTTAGCGAGGTAGCGCTAAGATCAGAGGACTGGGCCTTTTTTGGAATATCTCAACTGGCCCCCTCTGTTCCTTCTTTTGGAAAATTTAAAAAAAAAAAAAAAAAACGAGAGGGGAGGATTTCCAGCCCCCCGCTCCCTCCCCTTTTAGTCGCCTTCTACGACACGCAGGGAATACGTGGGAAGTATTCTTAATCCCCTATCCCCAGGGATAATATAATATATATATATATAATATATATATATAGGGATAATATAGGGATAATATAATATATATATATATATATATATATATATATATATATATATATATATATATATACACATACATATACATATATACACATGTACATAATTCAAGCTGTCTGCCTTTATTCATTCCAATCGCCATCGCCACACATGAAATAACAACCCCCTCCCCCCTCATGTGTGCGAGGTAGCGCTAGGAAAAGACAACAGAGGCCTCATTCGTTCACACTCAGTCTCTAGCTGTCATGTAATAATGCACCGAAACCGCAGCTCCCTTTCCACATCCAGGCCCCACACAACTTTCCATGGTTCACCTCAGACGCTTCACATGCCCTGGTTCAATCCATTGACTGCACGTCGACCCCGGTATACCACATCGTTCCAATTCACTCTATTCCTTGCATGCCTTTCACTCTCCTGCATGTCCAGGCCTCGATCACTCAAAATCTTTTTCACTCCATCTTTCCACCTTCAATTTGGTCTCTCACTTCTCTTCGTTCCCTCCACCTCTGACATATATCCTCTTGGTCAATCTTTCCTCACTCATTCTCTCCATGTGACCGAACCATTTCAAAACACCCCCTTCTGCTCTCTCAACCACACTCTTTTTATTACCACACATTTCTCTTACCCTATTATTACTTACTCGATCAAACCACCTCACACCACATATTATCATCAAACATCTCATTTCAAGCACATCCACCTTCCTGCGCACAACTCTGTCCATAACCCACGCCTCGCAACCATACAACATTGTTGGAGCCACTATTCCTTCAAACATACTCCTTTTTGCTTTCCGAGATAATGTTCTCGACTTCCACACATTCTTCAAGGCTCCCAGAACTTTCGCCCCCTCCCCCTCCCTATGATTCACTTCCGCTTCCATGGTTCCATCCGCTGCCAAATCCACTCCCAGATATCTAAAACACTTCACTTCATCCAGTTTTTCTCCATTCAAGCTTACCTCCTAATTGACTTGACCCTCAACCCTACTGTACCTAATAACCTTGCTATTATTCACATTTACTCTCAACTTTCTTCTTTCACACACTTTACCAAACTCAGTCACCAGCTTCTGCAGTTTCTCACATGAATCAGCCACCAACGCTGTATCATCAGCGAACAACAACTGACTCACTTCCCAAGCTCTCTCATCCACAACAGACTGCATACTTGCCCCTCTTTCCAAAACTCTTGCATTTACCTCCCTAACAACCCCATCCATAAACAAATTAAACAACCATGGAGATATCACACACCCCTGCCGCAAACCAACATTCACTGAGAACCAATCACTTTTCTCTCTTCCTACACGTGCACATGCCTTACATCCTCGATAGAAACTTTTCATTGCTTCTAACAACTTGCCTCCACACCATATATTCTTAATACCTTTCACAGAGCATCTCTATCAACTCTATCATATGCCTCCTGATCCATAAATGCTACATACAAATCCATTTGCTTTTCTAAGTATTTCTCACATACATTCTTCAAAGCAAACACCTGATCCACACATCCTCTACCACTTCTGAAACCACACTGCTCTTCCCCAATCTGATGCTCTGTACATGCCTTCACCCTCTCAATCAATACCCTCCCATATAATTTACCAGGAATACTCAACAAACTTATATCTCTGTAATTTGAGGACTCACCTTTGTCCCCTTTGACTTTGTACAATGGCACTATGCAAGCATTCCGCCAATCCTCAGGCACCTCACCATGAATCATACATACATTAAATAACCTTACCAACCAGCCAACAACACAGTCACCCCCTTTTTTTTTATATCAATTCCACTGCAATACCATCCAAACCCGCTGCCTTGCCGGCTTTCATCTTCCGCAATCCCTAACACTCTCACTTTGCACACCACCTCGACCAAAACACCCTGTATCTGCCACTCTATCATCAAACACATTCAACAAAACTTCAAAATACTCACTCCACCTCCTCACATCACTACTTGTTATCACCTCCCCATGAGCCCCCTTCACTGAAGTTCCCATTTGTTCCCTTGACTTACGCACTTTATTTACCTCCTTCCAAAACATCTTTTTATTCTCCCTAAGATTTAATGATACTCTCTCACCCCAACTCTCATTTGCCCTCTTTTTCACCTCTTGCACCTTTCTCTTGACCTCCTGCCTCTTTCTTTTATACATCTCCCACTCATTGGCATTATTTCCCTGCAAAAATCGTCCAAATGCCTCTCTCTTCTCTTTCACTAATAATCTTACTTCTTCATCCCACCACTCACTACCCTTTCTAATCTGCCCACCTCCCACTCTTCTCATGCCACAAGCATCTTTTGCGCAAGCCATCACTGCTTCCCTAAATGCATCCCATTCCTCCCCCATTCCCCTTACCTCCCTTGTTGTCACCTTTTTCCATTCTGTACTCAGTCTCTCCTGGTACTTCCTCACACAAGTCTCCTTCCCAAGCTCACTTACTCTCACCACTCTCTTCATCCCAAAATTCTCTCTTCTTTTCTGAAAACCTCGACAAATCTTCACCTTCGCCTCCACAAGATAATGATCAGACATCCCTCCAGTTGCACCTCTCAGCACATTAACATCCAAAAATCTCTGTTTTGCGCGCCTATCAATTAACACGAATCTAATAACGCTCTCTGGCCATCTCTCCTACTTACATACGTATACTTATGTATATCTCTCTTTTTAAACCAGGTATTCCCAATCACCAGTCCTTTTTCAGCACATAAATCTACAAGCTCTTCACCATTTCCATTTACAATATTGAACACCCCATGTATACCAATTATTCAACTGTCACATTACTCACCTTTGCATTCAAATCACCCATCACTATAACCCGGTCTCGTGCATCAAAACCACTAACACACTCATTCAGCTGCTCCCAAAACACTTGCCTCTCATGATCTTTCTGCTCATGCCCAGGTGCATATGCACCACTATTCCTTCAAACATACCCATTTTTGCTTTCCGAGATAATATTCTCGACTTCCACACATTCTTCAAGGCTCCCAGAATTTTCGCCCCCTCCCCCACCCTATGATCCACTTCCGCTTCCATGATTCCATCCGCTGCCAGATCCACTCCCAGATATCTAAAACACTTCACTTCCTCCAGTTTTTCTCCATTCAAACTCACCTCCCAATTGACTTGACCCTCAACCCTACTGTACCTAATAACTTTGCTCTTATTCACATTTACTCTTAAATTTCTTCTTTCACACACCCTACCAAACTCAGTCACCAGCTTCTGCAGTTTCTCACATGAATCAGCCACCATATATATATATATATATGGAGGGATGTCTGATCATTATCTTGTGGAGGCTAAGGTGAAGATTAGTATGGGTTTTCAGAAAAGAGGAGTGAATGTTGGGGTGAAGAAGGTGGTGAGAGTAAGTGAGCTTGGGAAGGAGACCTGTGTGGGGAAGTACCAGGAGAGACTGTGTACAGAATGGAAAAAGGTGAGAACAGTGGAGGTAAGGGGAGTGGGGGAGGAATGGGATGTATTTAGGGAATCAGTGATGGATTGCGCAAAAGATGCTTGTGGCATGAGAAGAGTGGGAGGTGGGCTGTTTAGAAAGGGTAGTGAGTGGTGGGATGAAGAAGTAAGAGTATTAGTGAAAGAGAAGAGAGAGGCATTTGGACGATTTTTGCAGGGAAAAAATGCAATTGAGTGGGAGAAGTATAAAAGAAAGAGACAGGAGGTCAAGAGAAAGGTGCAAGAGGTGAAAAAAAGGGCAAATGAGAGTTGGGGTGAGAGACTATCAGTAAATTTTAGGGAGAATAAAAAGATGTTCTGGAAGGAGGTAAATAGGGTGCGTGGGACAAGGGAGCAAATGGGAACTTCAGTGAAGGGCGTAAATGGGGAGGTGATAACAAGTAGTGGTGGTGTGAGAAGGAGATGGAATGAGTATTTTGAAGGTTTGTTGAATGTGTCTGATGACAGAGTGGCAGATATAGGGTGTTTTGGTCGAGGTGGTGTGCAAAGTGAGAGGGTTAGGGAAAATGATTTGGTAAACAGAGAAGAGGTAGTGAAAGCTTTGCGGAAGATGAAAGCCGGCAAGGCAGCAGGTTTGGATGGTATTGCGGTGGAATTTATTAAAAAAGGGGGTGACTGTATTGTTGACTGGTTGGTAAGGTTATTTAATGTATGTATGACTCATGGTGAGGTGCCTGAGGATTGGCGGAATGCGTGCATAGTGCCATTGTACAAAGGCAAAGGGGATAAGAGTGAGTGCTCAAATTACAGAGGTATAAGTTTGTTGAGTATTCCTGGTAAATTATATGGGAGGGTATTGATTGAGAGGGTGAAGGCATGTACAGAGCATCAGATTGGGGAAGAGCAGTGCGGTTTCAGAAGTGGTAGAGGATGTGTGGATCAGGTGTTTGCTTTGAAGAATGTATGTGAGAAATACTTAGAAAAGCAAATGGATTTGTATGTAGCATTTATGGATCTGGAGAAGGCATATGATAGAGTTGATAGAGATGCTCTGTGGAAGGTATTAAGAATATATGGTGTGGGAGGCAAGTTGTTAGAAGCAGTGAAAAGTTTTTATCGAGGATGTAAGGCATGTGTACGTGTAGGAAGAGAGGAAAGTGATTGGTTCTCAGTGAATGTAGGTTTGCGGCAGGGGTGTGTGATGTCTCCATGGTTGTTTAATTTGTTTATGGATGGGGTTGTTAGGGAGGTAAATGCAAGAGTCCTGGAAAGAGGGGCAAGTATGAAGTCTGTTGGGGATGAGAGAGCTTGGGAAGTGAGTCAGTTGTTGTTCGCTGATGATACAGCGCTGGTGGCTGATTCATGTGAGAAACTGCAGAAGCTGGTGACTGAGTTTGGGAAAGTGTGTGGAAGAAGAAAGTTAAGAGTAAATGTGAATAAGAGCAAGGTTATTAGGTACAGTAGGGTTGAGGGTCAAGTCAATTGGGAGGTGAGTTTGAATGGAGAAAAACTGGAGGAAGTGAAGTGTTTTAGATATCTGGGAGTGGATCTGTCAGCGGATGGAACCATGGAAGCGGAAGTGGATCATAGGGTGGGGGAGGGGGCGAAAATTTTGGGAGCCTTGAAAAATGTGTGGAAGTCGAGAACATTATCTCGGAAAGCAAAAATGGGTATGTTTGAAGGAATAGTGGTTCCAACAATGTTGTATGGTTGCGAGGCGTGGGCTATGGATAGAGTTGTGCGCAGGAGGATGGATGTGCTGGAAATGAGATGTTTGAGGACAATGTGTGGTGTGAGGTGGTTTGATCGAGTGAGTAACGTAAGGGTAAGAGAGATGTGTGGAAATAAAAAGAGCGTGGTTGAGAGAGCAGAAGAGGGTGTTTTGAAATGGTTTGGGCACATGGAGAGAATGAGTGAGGAAAGATTGACCAAGAGGATATATGTGTCGGAGGTGGAGGGAACGAGGAGAAGAGGGAGACCAAATTGGAGGTGGAAAGATGGAGTGAAAAAGATTTTGTGTGATCGGGGCCTGAACATGCAGGAGGGTGAAAGGAGGGCAAGGAATAGAGTGAATTGGAGCGATGTGGTATACAGGGGTTGACGTGCCGTCAGTGGAGTGAATCAAGGCATGTGAAGCGTCTGGGGTAAACCATGGAAAGCTGTGTAGGTATGTATATTTGCGTGTGTGGACGTGTGTATGTACATGTGTATGGGGGGGGGTTGGGCCATTTCTTTCGTCTGTTTCCTTGCGCTACCTCGCAAACGCGGGAGACAGCGACAAAGTATAAAAAAAAAAAAAAAAAAAAAAAAAAAATATATATATATATATATATATATATATATATATATATATATATATAATGGAACTATGGGAGCAGAGGCGAGTTATAGGATTGGCGAAGGCTGTAGGAGCATTGAGGAGTATGTGGAAAGATTGATCGCCCTCGAGGAAGGCGAAAATGGGTATATTTGAAGGTTACTAATGCCAGCGATGTTGTATGGATGCGAGGCATACGTTGTATATGAAAATGTACGGAAGAGGGTGAATGTGTTGGAAATGAACTGGGTGAGGACAATAGGTGGTGTGAGGATTATTGGTAGGGTAAGAGAGAGGTGTGGTAAGAAGAAGGGTGTGGGTGAGAGAGCTGAAGAGGGCGAGCTGCAATGGTTGGGACATATAGAGAGAAAGAGTGAAGGAGGTTGATAAAGATGATATATGAGCCGGATGTGGAGGGGACAAGGATAGTAGGAAGATTGAATTGGAGACTGATGAAATGGGTGAATTGGATTTTGAGTGGTCGAAGCCTGAACATACAGGAAGGTAAAAGTTGTACACGGTATAGGGTGAATTTGAGTGATGTGGTATCAAGGGAAGACATGCTGTCAGTGGACTGAACCAGGGAATATGAAGCAGCCTGGGGAAACCTTGGAGAGGTCTGTGGAGCCTACTTATGGATAGGGGGCTGTGTTTTCAGTGTACAGCACATAACAGCCAGAGAGTGGATATGAGCAAATGAGGCCTTTTCTTCATCTGTCCCTGGCACTACATCGCCAACGCTTGAGACGTCTAATAAGTATGAAAGGAAGAAATTTATGTATGTATGTATGTATACCGTTTCTGAAAATATTCCTTTCAGACTTTTTCACTGTTTCCCTTGTTAACAAGGTACCGCCAGGAATACACGAAGAAATGGTCTCACTTACATTCACTTTCTAGTTGGCATATGTAATGCATCGTAAACACAGCCGCCTAACCACAAACAGGCTTCTGACGCTTACTATGCACGTCGCCCCCTGTATAGCGTATCACTCCAATTATTCTATCCCTTGCATACCTTTCTACCTATTGCAAGTTCAGGCCCCGAGCATTCAAAACCCTTTGCAGTCAAAACCATTTCAGCACACTCTTTTCAGGTCTATCAATCATTCTCTTCTTACTACAACACCTCTCTCTTACCCTATCATTTCTTACTTGATCATCCCTCCACACACACACCAAATACTGTCTTCAGACATTTCATTTCCACCACATTCACCCTCTTCCGTACCTTTTCATTTATGGCTCATGCTTCACTCTCATACAACACCGTCGGGACCATTGTACTTTCAAACACGTCCAAATATATGTGCGAGCTCTGCTTTCCACACATTCCCCAATGCATCCGGAACCTTCGCCCCCTTCACTCGCTCTGTAACTCTACGCGATCAAAAATAGGAGAAAAAAAAATTTACCAATTGGAAAAATTGATATAGCTGATTTTGCTGATAAGCTGAAACCTGAACTGTGGGGCAGAGGTAAGAATTGAACATACAAGTCATGGCGCAAAAACTGAAAAGAAAAGAAAGAAAAAATTCAGTGTAAGCGATAAACCATGTTCAGATTTGGCCACGAACAATCCTATAATCTATTATGAACTTGTTCATGGTGGAAATGAACGATGCCAAGCTGGGATTTTAATCAGAGGCTCAAATTTCAAGATGATTCGTAAATGTCGGAAAACCATTCTATCTCCGCCTCTTCTGACCTCACAGATGCAATACCACCGTTGCAAATGGGGATTCGTTGCAACGTTGTTTACTTTTCATGTATCTAACCTAGCTGATATAAATGTAAACGTTATATTTACGTTTTTACTGCACAGCAGATTATTTGAGGCATCAAGATATTTCATCTGCTAATCTGAGCTTGCCTGGATTTCGGGACTGTTTATCATTTATACGTATATATAAATGAAAAAGGGGAAACAGAAGAAGGAGTCACGCGGGGAGTGCTCATCCTCCTCGAAGGCTCAGATTGGGGTGTCTAAATGTGTGTGGATGTAACCAAGATGAGAAAAAAGGAGAGATAGGTAGTATGTTTGAGGAAAGGAACCTGGATGTTTTGGCTCTGAGTGAAACGAAGCTCAAGGGTAAAGGAAAAGAGTGGTTTGGGAATGTCTTGGGAGTAAAGTCAGGGGCTAGTAAGAAGACAGGAGCAAGGGAAGGAGTAGTACTACTCCTGAAACAGGAGAGGTGGAAGTATGTGACAGAGTGTAAGAAAGTAAATTCTAGATTGATATGGGTAAAATTGAAAGTTGATGGAGAGAGATGGGTGATTATTGGTGCATATGCACCTGGGCATGAGAAGAAAGATCATGAGAGGCAAGTGTTTTGGGAGCAGTTGAGTGAGTGTGTCAGTAGTTTTGATGCACGAGACCGGGTTATAGTGATGGGTGATTTGAATGCAAAGGTGAGTAATGTGGCAGTTGAGGGAATAATTGGTGTACATGGAGTGTTCAGTGTTGTAAATGGAAATGGTGAAGAGCTTGTAGATTTATGTGCTGAAAAAGTACTGGTAATTGGGAATACCTGGTTTAAAAAGAGAGATATACATAAGTATACGTATGTAAGTAGGAAAGATGGCCAGAGAGCGTTATTGGATTACGTGTTAATTGATAGGCGCGCCAAAGAGAGACTTTTGGACGTTAATGTGCTGAGAGGTGCAACTGGAGGATGTCTGATCATTATCTTGTGGAGGCGAAGGTAGAGATTTTTGTAGAGATTTTCAGAAAAGAAGAAAGAATGTTGGGGGTGAAGAGAGTGGTGAGAGTAAGCGAGCTTGGGAATGAGACTTATATATTTTTTTTTTTTTTTTTTTATACTTTGTCGCTGTCTCCCGCGTTTGCGAGGTAGCGCGAGGAAACAGACGAAAGAAATGGCCCAACCCCCATACACACGTACATACACACGTCCACACACGCAAATATACATACCTACACAGCTTTCCATGGTTTACCCCAGACGCTTCACATGCCTTGATTCAATCCACTGACAGCACGTCAACCCCTGTATACCACATCGCTCCAATTCACTCTATTCCTTGCCCTCCTTTCACCCTCCTGCATGTTCAGGCCCCGATCACACAAAATCTTTTTCACTCCATCTTTCCACCTCCAATTTGGTCTCCCTCTTCTCCTCGTTCCCTCCACCTCCGACACATATATCCTCTTGGTCAATCTTTCCTCACTCATTCTCTCCATGTGCCCAAACCATTTCAAAACACCCTCTTCTGCTCTCTCAACCACGCTCTTTTTATTTCCACACATCTCTCTTACCCTTACGTTACTTACTCGATCAAACCACCTCACACCACACATTGTCCTCAAACATCTCATTTCCAGCACATCCATCCTCCTGCGCACAACTCTATCCATAGCCCACGCCTCGCAACCATACAACATTGTTGGAACCACTATTCCTTCAAACATACCCATTTTTGCTTTCCGAGATAATGTTCTCGACTTCCACACATTTTTCAAGGCTCCCAAAATTTTCGCCCCCTCCCCCACCCTATGATCCACTTCCGCTTCCATGGTTCCATCCGCTGACAGATCCACTCCCAGATATCTAAAACACTTCACTTCCTCCAGTTTTTCTCCATTCAAACTCACCTCCCAATTGACTTGACCCTCAACCCTACTGTACCTAATAACCTTGCTCTTATTCACATTTACTCTTAACTTTCTTCTTCCACACACTTTACCAAACTCAGTCACCAGCTTCTGCAGTTTCTCACATGAATCAGCCACCAGCGCTGTATCATCAGCGAACAACAACTGACTCACTTCCCAAGCTCTCTCATCCCCAACAGACTTCATACTTGCCCCTCTTTCCAGGACTCTTGCATTTACCTCCCTAACAACCCCATCCATAAACAAATTAAACAACCATGGAGACATCACACACCCCTGCCGCAAACCTACATTCACTGAGAACCAATCACTTTCCTCTCTTCCTACACGTACACATGCCTTACATCCTCGATAAAAACTTTTCACTGCTTCTAACAACTTGCCTCCCACACCATATATTCTTAATACCTTCCACAGAGCATCTCTATCAACTCTATCATATGCCTTCTCCAGATCCATAAATGCTACATACAAATCCATTTGCTTTTCTAAGTATTTCTCACATACATTCTTCAAAGCAAACACCTGATCCACACATCCTCTACCACTTCTGAAACCGCACTGCTCTTCCCCAATCTGATGCTCTGTACATGCCTTCACCCTCTCAATCAATACCCTCCCATATAGTTTACCAGGAATACTCAACAAACTTATACCTCTGTAATTTGAGCACTCACTCTTATCCCCTTTGCCTTTGTACAATGGCACTATGCACGCATTCCGCCAATCCTCAGGCACCTCACCATGAGTCATACATACATTAAATAACCTTACCAACCAGTCAACAATACAGTCACCCCCTTTTTTAATAAATTCCACTGCAATACCATCCAAACCTGCTGCCTTGCCGGCTTTCATCTTCCGCAAAGCTTTTACTACCTCTTCTCTGTTTACCAAATCATTTTCCCTAACCCTCTCACTTTGCACACCACCTCGACCAAAACACCCTATATCTGCCACTCTGTCATCAGACACATTCAACAAACCTTCAAAATACTCATTCCATCTCCTTCTCACATCACCACTACTTGTTATCACCTCCCCATTTACGCCCTTCACTGAAGTTCCCATTTGCTCCCTTGTCTTACGCACCCTATTTACCTCCTTCCAGAACATCTTTTTATTCTCCCTAAAATTTACTGATAGTCTCTCACCCCAACTCTCATTTGCCCTTTTTTTCACCTCTTGCACCTTTCTCTTGACCTCCTGTCTCTTTCTTTTATACTTCTCCCACTCAATTGCATTTTTTCCCTGCAAAAATCGTCCAAATGCCTCTCTCTTCTCTTTCACTAATACTCTTACTTCTTCATCCCACCACTCACTACCCTTTCTAAACAGCCCACCTCCCACTCTTCTCATGCCACAAGCATCTTTTGCGCAATCCATCACTGATTCCCTAAATACATCCCATTCCTCCCCCACTCCCCTTACTTCCATTGTTCTCACCTTTTTCCATTCTGTACACAGTCTCTCCTGGTACTTCCCCACACAGGTCTCCTTCCCAAGCTCACTTACTCTCACCACCTTCTTCACCCCAACATTCACTCCTCTTTTCTGAAAACCCATACTAATCTTCACCTTAGCCTCCACAAGATAATGATCAGACATCCCTCCAGTTGCACCTCTCAGCACATTAACATCCAAAAGTCTCTCTTTCGCACGCCTGTCAATTAATATATATATATATATATATATATATATATATATATATATATATATATATATTCCAGTCGTATATTAGATAGTGATCTGTTAATACTGGAGTCGCTTCTCACCCCACAGCAACAAAGTCTGTGAGTGGCCGGTCCCCAGCGGTACTGGCCGTGTCTGAGGGATCGCGCGAGACGGTGCTAGCTGGAGCAGCTTGCATGGCTGGTCGACGGTATAGTCAGGGTCGCTCCTGAGTCCTGCAGGTGAGCGAACACCGTCCGGGCGAAGAGGACTGCACCCGTGTGTGTACCGTTTTTGATTGCTCGACCGCAGACGAGCGACGCTGCAGGACAAACATGGCCAGACGAGGAGGCCTTACTAGACGTGTCGAAGAAGCCTCCTACCCACATGGTCTTAGCAAGGTAGCAGGAGAGATCTACTCAACGAACGCTTCAATGCAAATTGTTTACAACACTAACATGAGTATTATTGAATTCTACTGTAAGAATGTGGACACACACATTCCCCTACAAGACATTTCGTACACGGGTCACACAAGGCATTATTGTCACCACTTTCTTTTTCATCCTCTAAGTGTTCAACCTCCGAGAACGAGTTAGGGTTCAATGCTATAGTTAGGGTTGAACACTAGCCTAGCCACACATCAGGTAGTAAGACTCTACTTCCAGTTATTTGACTCTGATAAATGTATCCAGCATAATCTTTGTTTTGTTTTACTGCAACCGCTTATAGGTTTCCGTTGTGCGTGTTCTTTAAATTACCGGTGGTCTAACAGATATCCAGGTTAACTCAGGTTTCTAGGGCAACCCAGGGGTTACGATTGTCGAAGGTGTGGGATCATAACTGCGGGCCGAATTCCACAGTGATTCGCAGATAGTAAAAAGCGGAGAAATCCTCCACATGATCCTTGAGCTGAATGCTACAAGCATCTCTGTTATCATTCTAATATCAACGCACGTATCAACGTATCAGCACGGGTGAGAATGTTAATGGATTCAGGAACGTTTGTTGATGCGGTCAGAAACGATCCAGTTAATATCCGTCCGAGAGGAATCACAGGGGAACATTCAAAAACACTTGATGATTTTTTTTTCTTTTAACGTTAGCTGAGACAGCACAGGCAACTGAGGCCTTAATCAAAGCCATCTCATCAACGTATAATAGGGGAGAAAGAATACTTCCCATGTATTCCCTGCGTGTCGTAGAAGGCGACTAAAAGGGAAGGGAGCGGGGGGCTGGAAATTATCCCCTCTCAGTTTTTTTTTTTTTAATTTTCCAAAACAAGGAACAAAGAAGGGGGCCAGGTGAGGATATTCCCTCAAAGGTCCAGTCCTCTGTTCTTAACGCTACCTTGCTAGCTCGGGAAATGGCGAACAGTATGAAAGAAAGAAAGAAGAATATATATATATATATAAAATATATATATATATATATATATATATATATATATATATATATATATATATATATATATATATATATATATATATATTTTTTTTTTTTTTTTATACTTTGTCGCTGTCTCCCGCGTTTGCGAGGTAGCGCAAGGAAACAGACAAAAGAAATGGCCCAACCCCCCCCCCCCCCCATACACATGTACATACACACGTCCACACACGCAAACATACATACCTACACAGCTTTCCATGGTTTACCCCAGACGCTTCACATGCCTTGATTCAATCCACTGACAGCACGTCAACCCCTGTATACCACATCGCTCCAATTCACTCTATTCCTTGCCCTCCTTTCACCCTCCTGCATGTTCAGGCCCCGATCACACAAAATCTTTTTCACTCCATCTTTCCACCTCCAATTTGGTCTCCCTCTTCTCCTCGTTCCCTCCACCTCTGACACATATATCCTCTTGGTCAATCTTTCCTCACTCATTCTCTCCATGTGACCAAACCATTTCAAAACACCCTCTTCTGCTCTCTCAACCACGCTCTTTTTATTTCCACACATCTCTCTTACCCTTACGTTACTTACTCGATCAAACCACCTCACACCACACATTTTCCTCAAACATCTCATTTCCAGCACGTCCATCCTCCTGCGCACAACTCTATCCATAGCCCACGCCTCGCAACCATACAACATTGTTGGAACCACTATTCCTTCAAACATACCCATTTTTGCTTTCCGAGATAATGTTCTCGACTTCCACACATTTTTCAAGGCTCCCAAAATTTTCGCCCCCTCCCCCACCCTATGATCCACTTCCGCTTCCATGGTTCCATCCGCTGACAGATCCACTCCCAGATATCTAAAACACTTCACTTCCTCCAGTTTTTCTCCATTCAAACTCACCTCCCAATTGACTTGACCCTCAACCCTACTGTACCTAATAACCTTGCTCTTATTCACATTTACTCTTAACTTTCTTCTTCCACACACTTTCCCAAACTCAGTCACCAGCTTCTGCAGTTTCTCACATGAATCAGCCACCAGCGCTGTATCATCAGCGAACAACAACTGACTCACTTCCCAAGCTCTCTCATCCCCAACAGACTTCATACTTGCCCCTCTTTCCAGGACTCTTGCATTTACCTCCCTAACAACCCCATCCATAAACAAATTAAACAACCATGGAGACATCACACACCCCTGCCGCAAACCTACATTCACTGAGAACCAATCACTTTCCTCTCTTCCTACACGTACACATGCCTTACATCCTCGATAAAAACTTTTCACTGCTTCTAACAACTTGCCTCCCACACCATATATTCTTAATACCTTCCACAGAGCATCTCTATCAACTCTATCATATGCCTTCTCCAGATCCATAAATGCTACATACAAATCCCTTTGCTTTTCTAAGTATTTCTCACATACATTCTTCAAAGCAAACACCTGATCCACACATCCTCTACCACTTCTGAAACCGCACTGCTCTTCCCCAATCTGATGCTCTGTACATGCCTTCACCCTCTCAATCAACACCCTCCCATATAATTTACCAGGAATACTCAACAAACTTATACCTCTGTAATTTGAGCACTCACTCTTATCCCCTTTGCCTTTGTACAATGGCACTATGCACGCATTCCGCCAATCCTCAGGCACCTCACCATGAGTCATACATACATTAAATAACCTTACCAACCAGTCAACAATACAGTCACCCCCTTTTTTAATAAATTCCACTGCAATACCATCCAAACCTGCTGCCTTGCCGGCTTTCATCTTCCGCAAAGCTTTTACTACCTCTTCTCTGTTTACCAAATCATTTTCCCTAACCCTCTCACTTTGCACACCACCTCGACCCAAACACCCTATATCTGCCACTCTGTCATCAGACACATTCAACAAACCTTCAAAATACTCATTCCATCTCCTTCTCACATCACCACTACTTGTTATCACCTCCCCATTTACGCCCTTCACTGAAGTTCCCATTTGCTCCCTTGTCTTACGCACCCTATTTACCTCCTTCCAGAATATCTTTTTATTCTCCCTAAAATTTACTGATAGTCTCTCACCCCAACTCTCATTTGCCCTTTTTTTCACCTCTTGCACCTTTCTCTTGACCTCCTGTCTCTTTCTTTTATACTTCTCCCACTCAATTGCATTTTTTCCCTGCAAAAATCGTCCAAATGCCTCTCTCTTCTCTTTCACTAATACTCTTACTTCTTCATCCCACCACTCACTACCCTTTCTAAACAGCCCACCTCCCACTCTTCTCATGCCACAAGCATCTATATATA
Organism: Panulirus ornatus; assembly: GCF_036320965.1. Classification (NCBI taxonomy): domain Eukaryota; kingdom Metazoa; phylum Arthropoda; class Malacostraca; order Decapoda; family Palinuridae; genus Panulirus; species Panulirus ornatus. The sequence continues at coordinate 2,572,351 of NC_092245.1, read as the reverse complement.
TATATATATATATATATATATATATATATATATATATATATATATATATATATATATATTTTTTTTTTTTTTCTTTTAAAATATTCTCCATTTCCCGCATTAGCGAGGTAGCGTTAAGAACAGAGGACTGGGCCTTTTTTGGAATATCCTCACCTGGCCCCCTCTGTTCCTTCTTTTGGAAAATTAAAAAAAAAAACGAGAGGGGAGGATTTCCAGCCCCCCGCTCCCTCCCCTTTTAGTCGCCTTCTACGACACGCAGGGAATACGTGGCAAGTATTCTAAATCCCCTATCCCCAAGGATAATATATATATATATATATATATATATATATATATATATATATATATATATATATATATATATATATATATATATATTCATACTATTCGCCATTTCCCGCATCAGCAAGGTAGCGTTAAGAACAGAGGACTGAGCCCTTGAGGGAACATCCTCACTTGGCCCCCTCCTCTGTTCCCTCATTATATGTATTATATATATATATATACATATATATATATATATATATATATATATATATATATATATATATATATATATATATATATATTCATATTTATTTTGCTTTGTCGCTGTCTCCCGCGTTAGCGAGGTAGCGCAAGGAAACAAATGAAAGAATGGCCCAAACCCGCCCACATACACATGTATATACATACATGTCCACACACGTACAGTATACATACCTATACATCTCAATATACACATATATATACACACACAGACATATACATATATACACATGTACATAATTCATACCGTCTGCTGTTATTTGTTCCCATCGCCACCTCGCCACACATGGAATAACAACGACCTCCCCCCTCATGTGTGCGAGGTAGCGCTAGGAAAAACACCAAAGGCCCCATTCGTTCACACTCAGTCTCTAGCTGTCATGTAATAATGCACCGAAACCACAGCTACCTTTCCACATCCAGGCCCCACACAACTTTCCATGGTTTACCCCAGACGCTTCACATGCCCTGGTTCAATCCATTGACAGCACGTCGACCCAGGTATACCACATCGTTCCAATTCACTCTATTCCTTGCATGCCTTTCACCCTCCACCATGTTCAGGCCCCGATCACTCAAAATGTTTTTCACTCCATCTTTCCACCTAAAATTTGGTCTCCCATTTCTCCTCGTTCCCTCCACCTCTGACACATATATCCTCTTGGTCAATCTTTCCCCACTCATTCTCTCCATGTGACCAAACCATTTCAAAACACCCTCTTCTGCTCTCTCAACCACACTCTTTTTATTTCCACACATCTCTCTCACCCTTACATTACTTACTCGATCAAACCACCTCACACCACATATTGTCCTCAAACATCTCATTTCCAGCACATCCATCCTCCTGCGCACAACTCTATCCATAGCCCACGCCTCGCAACCATACAACATTGTTGGAACCACTATTCCTTCAAGCATACCCATTTTTGTTTTCCGAGATAATGTTCTCGACTTCCAAACATTCTTCAAGGCTCCCAGCATTTTCGCCCCCTCCCCCACCCTATGATTCACTTCCGCTTCCATGGTTCCATCCGCTGCCAGATCCACTTCCAGATATCTAAAACACTTCACTTCCTCCAGCTTTTCTCCATTTAAACTTACCTCCCAATTGACTTGACCCTCAACCCTACTGTACCTAATAACCTTGCTCTTATTCACATTTACTCTTTACTTTCTTCTTTCACACACTTTACCAAACTCAGTCACCAGCTTCTGCAGTTTCTTACATGAATCAGCCACCAGCGCTGTATCATCAGCGAACAACAACTGACTCACTTCCCAAGCTCTCTCATCCACAACAAACTGCATACTTGCCCCTCTTTCCAAAACTCTTGCATTCACCTCCCTAACAACCCCATCCATAAACAAATTAAAGAACCATGGAGACATAACACACCCCTGCCGCAAACCTACATTCTCTGAGAACCAATCACTTTCCTCTCTCCCGCGTTAGCGAGGTAGCGCAAGGAAACAGACGAAAGAATGGCCCAACTCGCCCACATACACATGTATATACATACATGTCCACACACGCACAATATACATACCTATACATCTCAATGTACACATATATATACACACACAGACATATACATATATACACAGTTACAAAATTCATACTGTCTGCCTTTATTTGTTCCCATCGCCACCTCGCCACACATGGAATAACAACCCCCTCCCCCCTCATGTGTGCGAGGTAGTGGTAGGAAAAACACCAAAGGCCCCATTCGTTCACACTCATTCTCTAGCTGTCATGTAATAATGCACCGAAACCACAGCTCCCTTTCCACATCCAGGCCCCACACAACATTCCATGGTTTACCCCAGATGCTTCACATGCCCTGGTTCAATCCATTGACAGCACGTCGACCCCGGTATACCACATCGTTCTAATTCACACTATTCCTTGCACGCCTTTCACCCTCCTCCAAGTTCAGGCCACGATCACTCAAAATGTTTTTCACTCCATCTTTCCACCTAAAATTTGGTCTCCCATTTCTCCTCGTTCCCTCCACCTCTGACACATATATCCTCTTGGTCAATCTTTCCCCACTCATTCTCTCCATGTGACCAAACCATTTCAAAACACCCTCTTCTGCTCTCTCAACCACACTCTTTTTATTTCCACACATCTCTCTCACCCTTACATTACTTACTCGATCAAACCACCTCACACCACATATTGTCCTCAAACATCTCATTTCCAGCACATCCATCCTCCGCACAACTCTATCTATAGCCCACGCCTCGCAACCATACAACATTGTTGGAACCACTATTCCTTCAAACATACCCATTTTTGATTTCCGAAATAATGTTCTCGACTTCCAAACATTCTTCAAGGCTTCCAGCATTTTCGCCCCCTCCCCCACCCTATGATTCACTTCCGCTTCCATGGTTCCGTCCGCTGCCAGATCCACTCCCAGATATCTAAAACACTTCACTTCCTCCAGCTTTTCTCCATTCAAACTTACCTCACAATTGACTTGACCTCAACCCTACTGTACCTAATAACCTTGCTCTTATTCACATTTACTCTTTACTTTCTTCTTTCACACACTTTACCAAACTCAGTCACCAGCTTCTGCAGTTTCTTACATGAATCAGCCACCAGCGCTGTATCATCAGCGAACAACAACTGACTCACTTCCCAAGCTCTCTCATCCACAACAGACTTCATACTTGCCCCTCTTTCCAAAACTCTTGCATTCACCTCCCTAACAACCCCATCCATAAACAAATTAAACAACCATGGAGACATCACACACCCCTGCCGCAAACCTACATTCACTGAGAACTAATCACTTTCCTCTCTTCCTACACGTACACATGGCTTACATCCTCGATAAAAAAAACTTTTCACTGCTTCTAACAACTTGCCTCACACACCATATATTCTTAGAACCTTCCAAAGAGCATCTCTATCAACTCTATCATATGCTTTCTCCAGATCCATAAATGCTACATACAAATCCATTTGTTTTTCTAAGTATTTCTCGCATACATTCTTCAAAGCAAACACCTGGTCCACACATCCTCTACCACTTCTGAAACCACACTGCTCTTCCCCAATCTGATGCTCTGTACATGCCTTCACCCTCTCAATCAATACCCTCCCATATAATTTACCAGGAATACTCAACAAACTTATACCTCTGTAATTTGAGCACTCACTCTTATCCCCTTTGCCTTTGTACAATGGCACTATGCAAGCATTCCGCCAATCCTCAAGCACCTCACCATGAATCGTACATACATTAAATAACCTTACCAACCAGTCAACAATACAGTCACCCCCTTTTTTAATGAATTCCACTGCAATACCATCCAAACCTGCTGCTTTGCCGGCTTTCATCTTCCGTAAAGCTTTTACTACCTCTTCTCTATTTACCAAATCATTTTCCCTAACCCTCTCACTTTGCACACCACCTCGACAAAGACACCCCACATCTGCCACTCTATCATCAAACACATTCAACAAACCTTCAAAATACTCACTCCATCTCCTTCTCACATCACCACTACTTGTTATCACCTCCCCATTAGCCCCCTTCACTGAAGTTCCCATTTGCTCCCTTGTCTTACACACTTTATTTACCTCCTTCCAAAACATGTTTTTATTCTCCCTGAAATTTAATGATACTCTCTCACCCCAACTCTCATTTGCCCTCTTTTTCACCTCTTGCACCTTTCTCTTGACCTGCCTCTTTCTTTTATACTTCTCCCACTCATTTGTATTTTTTCCCTGCAAAAATCGTCCAAATGCCTCTCTCTTCTCTTTCACTAATAATCTTACTTCTTCATCCCACCACTCACTACCTCTTCTAATCAAACCACCTCCCACGCTTCTCATGCCACAAGCATCTTTTGCGCAAGCCATCACTGCTTCCCTAGATACATCCCATTCCTCCCCCACTCCCCTTACCTCCTTTGTTCTCATCTTTTTCAATTCTGTACTCAGTCTCTCCTGGTACTTCCTCACACAAGTCTCCTTCCCAAGCTCACTTACTCTCACCACTCTCTTCGCCCCAACATTCTCTCTTCTTTTCTGAAAACCCCCACAAATCTTCACCTTCGCTTCCACAAGATAATGATCAGACATCCCTCCAGTTGCACCTCTCAGCACATTAACATCCAAAAGTCTCTCTTTCGTGCGTGTATCAATTAACACGTAATCCAGTAACGCTCTCTGGCCATCTCTCCTACTTACATACGTATACTTATGTATATCTCGCTTTTTAAACCAGGTATTCCCAATCACCAGTCCTTTTTCAGCACATAAATCTACAAGCTCTTCACCATTTCCATTTACAACACTGAACACTGCATGTATACCAATCATTCCCTCAACAGCCACATTACTCACCTTTGCATTCAAATCACCCATCTCTATAACCCGGTCTTGTGCATCAAAACCACTAACACACTCATTCAGCTGCTCCCAAAACACTTGCCTCTCATGATCTTTCTTCTCATGCCCAGGTGCATATGCACCAATAATCACCCATCTCTCTCCATCAACTTTCAGTTTTACCCATATCAATCTAGAATTTACTTTCTTACACTCTATCACATACTCCCACAACTCCTGATTCAGGAATAGTGCTACTCCTTCCCTTGCTCTTGTCCTCTCACTAACCCCTGACTTTACTCCCAAGACATTCCCAAACCACTCTTCCCCTTTACCCTTTAGCTTCGTTTCACTCAGAGCCAAAACATCCAGGTTCCTTTCCTCAAACATACTAACTATCTCTCCTTTTTTCTCATCTTGGTTAAATCCACACACATTTAGGCACTCTAATCTGAGCCTTCGAGGAGGATGAGCACTCCTCGCGTGACTCCTTCTTCTGTTTCCCCTTTTAGAAAGTTAGAATACAAGGAGGGAAGGGTTTCTGGCCCCCCGCTCCCGTCCCCTTTAGTCGCCTTCTACGACACGTGAGGAATGCGTGGGAAGTATTCTTAATCCCCTATCCCCAGGGATAATATATATATATATATATATATATATATATATTTTTTTTTTTTTTTTTTTATACCTCGTCGCTGTCTCCCGCGGTTGCGAGGTAGCGCAAGGAAACAGACGAAAGAAATGGCCCAACCCCCCCCATACACATGTACATACACACGTCCACACACGCAAATATACATACCTACACAGCTTTCCATGGTTTACCCCGGACGCTTCACATGCCTTGATTCAATCCACTGACAGCACGTCAACCCCTGTATACCACATCGCTCCAATTCACTCTATTCCTTGCCCTCCTTTCACCCTCCTGCATGTTCAGGCCCCGATCACACAAAATCCTTTTCACTCCATCTTTCCACCTCCAATTTGGTCTCCCTCTTCTCCTCGTTCCCTCCACCTCCGACACATTTATATATATATATATACAAATCCATTTGTTTTTCTAAGTATTTCTCACATACATTCTTCAAAGCAAACACCTGATCCACACATCCTCTACCACTTCTGAAACGACACTGCTCTTCCCCAATCTGATGCTCTGTACATGCTTTCACCCTCTCAATCAATACCCTTCCTTATAATTTCCCAGGAATACTCAACAAACTTATACCTCTGTAATTTGAGCGCTCACTTTTATCCCTTTTGCCTTTGAACAATGGCACTAAGCATTCCGCCAATCCTCAGGCACCTCACCATGAGTCATACATTCTTAAATAACCTTACCAACCATTCAACAATACACTCCCTTTTTTAAAGAATTCCACTGCAATACCATCCAAACCCGCTGCCTTGCCGGCTTTCATCTGCCGCAAAGCTTTTACTACCTCTTCTCTGTTTACCAAATCATTTTCCCTAACCCTCTCACTTTGCACACCACCTCGACGAAAACACCCAATATCTGCCACTCTATCATCAAACACATTCAACAAACCTTCAAAATACTCACTCCATCTCCTTCTCACATCACCACTACTTGTTATCACCTCTCCATTTGCCCCCTTCACTGAATTTCCCATTTTTCTCCTTGTCTTACGCACTTTATTAACCTCCTTCCACAACATCTTTTTATTCTCCCTAAAATTCTATGATACTCTTACACCCCAACTCCCATTTGCCCTCTTTTTCGCCTCTTGCACCTTTCTCTTGACCTCCTGCCTCTTTCTTTTCTACATCTCCCACTCTTTTGCATTATTTCCCTGCAATAATCGTCCAAATGCCTCTCTCTTCTCTTTTACTATTAATCTTACTTCTTCATCCCACCACTCACTACCCTTTCTAATTTTCCCACCTCCCACGCTTCTCATGCCACAAGCATCTTTTGCGCAAGACATCACTGCTTCCTTAAATACATCCCAGTCCTCCCCCACTCCCCTTACCTCCTTTGTTCTCACCTTTTTCCATTCTGTACTCAGTCTCTCCTGATACCTCCTCACACAAGTCTCCTTCCCAAGCTCACTTACTCTCGCCACTCTTTTCACCCCAATAACCTCTACAAATCTTCACCTTAGCCTCCACAAGATAATGATCAGACATCACTCCAGTTGCACCTCTCAGCACATCAACATCCAAAAGTCTCTCTTTGGCCCGCCTATCAATTAACACGTAATCCAATAACGCTGTTTGACCATCTCTCCTACTTACATACGTATACTTATGTGTATCTCTCTTTTTAACCAGGTATTCCCAATCACCAGTCCTTTTTCAGCACATAAATCTACAAGCTCTTCACCATTTCCATTTACGACACTGAACACCCCAAGCACACCAATTATTCCCTCAACTGCCACATTACTCACCTTTGCATACAAATCACCCATCACTATAACACGGGTCTCTTGCATCAAAACTACTAACACACTTACTCAGCTGCTCCCAAAACACTTGCCCCTCATGATCTTTCTTCTCATGCCCAGGTGCATATGCACCAATAATCACCCATCTCTCTCCATCTACTTTCAATTTTACCCATATAAATCTAGAGTTTACTTTCTTACACTCTATCACATACTCCCACCACTCCTGTTTCAGGAGCAGTGCTACTCCTTCCCTTGCTCTTGTCCTCTCACTAAACCCTGAATTTACTCCCAAGAGATTCCCAAACCACTCTTCCCCTTTACCCTTGAGCTTCGTTTCACTCAGAGCCAAAACATCCAGGTTCCTTTTACTCAAACATACTACCTATCTATCCTTTTTCTCATCTTGGTTACATCCACACACATTTAGACACCCCAATCTGAGTCTTCGAGGAGGATGAGCACTCCCCGCGTGACTCCTTCTTCTGTTTCCCCTTTTAGAAAGTTAAAATACGAGGAGGGGAGGGTTTCCAGGCTCCCGCTCCCGTCCCCTTTAGTCGCCTTCTACGACACGTGAGGAATGCGTGGGAAAAATTCTTTCTCCCCTATCCCCAGGGATATATATATATACATATATATATATATATATATATATATATATATATATATATATATATATATATATATATATATATATATATATATGAATATATATATATATATATATATATATATATATATATATATATATATATATATATATATATATATATATGGAGAAAAACTGGAGGAAGTGAAGTGTTTTAGATATCTGGGAGTGGATCTGGCAGCAGATGGAACCATGGAAGCGGAAGTGGATCATAGGGTGGGGGAGGGGGCGAAAATTCTGGGAGCCTTGAAGAATGTGTGGAAGTCGAGAACATTATCTCGGAAAGCAAAAATGGGTATGTTTGAAGGAATAGTGGTTCCAATAATGTTGTATGGTTGCGAGGCGTGGGCTATGGATAGAGTTGTGCGCAGAAGGATGGATGTGCTGGAAATGAGATGTTTGAGGACAATGTGTGGTGTGAGGTGGTTTGATCGAGTAAGTAACGTAAGGGTAAGAGAGATGTGTGGAAATAGAAAGAGCGTGGTTGAGAGAGCAGAAGAGGGTGTTTTGAAATGGTTCGGGCACATGGAGAGAATGATTGAGGAAAGATTGACCAAGAGAATATATGTGTCGGAGGTGGAGGGAACGAGGAGAAGAGGGAGACCAAATTGGAGGTGGAAAGATGGAGTGAAGAAGAATTTGTGTGATCGGGGCCTGAACATGCAGGAGGGGGTAAGGAGGGCAAGGAATAGAGTGAATTGGAACGATGTGGTATACCGGGGTTGACGTGCTGTCAGTGGATTGAATCAAGGCATGTGAAGCGTCTGGGGTAAACCATGGAAAGCTGTGTAGGTATGTATATTTGCGTGTGTGGACGTATGTATATACATGTGTATGGGGGTGGGTTGGGCCATTTCTTTCGTCTGTTTCCTTGCGCTACCTCGCAAACGCAGGAGACAGCGACAAAGCAAAAAAAAAAAAAAAAAAAAAAAAAATATATATATATATATATATATATATATATATATATATATATATATATATATAGTATCCCAGTAATAAGGGAGAAAGAATACTTCCCACGTATTCCCTGCGTGTCGTAGAAGGCGACAAAAAGGGGAGGGAGCGGGGGTCTGGAAATCCTCCACTCTCGTTTTTTTTTTTTTAATTTTCCAAAAGAAAGAACAAAGAAGGGTCCAGGTGAGGATATTCCCTCAAAGGCCTAGTCCTCTTTTCTTAACGCTACCACGCTAACGCGGGAAATGGCGAATAGTTTGAAAGAAAGAAAAAGATATATGCATATATATATATATATATATATATATATATATATATATATATATATATATATATATATATATATATATATATTATATATTCACGGTGAAGATATAAGATTTAAGACTATTAAAAGATATCAGTAGTATGAGAGTCCACCATAACTGATGTTTTTCTCTGTCATCGTTATAAAACTAGACATCAAATAATTGTGTAATACCAAAAGTAGTAATAAAGAAAATTTAATGTATCATACCTTTATAATTGTTACAAAGTGATCGAGTGCATGTAATAATTACTGTAATGGATATTTTGCTAGAGGATTATTACTGATCATTTCAGGGAAAAGTATTATCACTTTTGTATGTTAGCTGAAATGGCTCGGGCAGCTGAAACACTAATCAAGGCCATTTTATTAAATGCGACCATGAGTAATGTGGCAGTTGAGGATATGATTGGTGTACATGGGGTGTTCAGTGTTGTAAGTGGAAATGGTGAAGAGCTTGTGGATTTGTGTGCTGAAAAAAGTCTGGTGATTGGGAATACCTGGTCTATAAAGAGAGATACACAGGCATACATATGTGAGTAGAAGAGATTGTCAAAGGGCATTATAGGATTATGTATAATTTGATAGGTGTGTAAAAGATAGAGTTTTGGATGTTAATGTGCTGAGAGGGGCAACATTAGGAATGTTTGGTCATTGTCTTGTGGAGGCGAAGGTGAAGATTTGTAGAGGTTTTCAGAAAAGAAGTGAGAACGTTGAGGTGAAGAGAGTGGTACAAATAAGTGAGCTTGGAAAGGAGACTTGTGTAAGGAAGTACCAGGAGAGATTGAGTGTAGAATGGCAAAAGGTGAGAGCAAATGACGTATGGGTAGCGGGAGAGGAATGGGATGTATTTAGGAAAGCAGTGATAGCTTGCGCATAAAATGCATGTGGCATGAGAAAGGTAGGAGGTGGGCAGATTAGAAAGGGTAGTGAGTGGTGGGATGAAGAAGTAAGATTGTTAATGAAAGAAAAAAAGAGAGGGATTTGGACAATATTTGCAGGGAAGTGGTACAAATAATTGGGAGATGTATAAAAGAAACCGGCAGGAGGTCAAGAGAAAGGTGCAAGGGTTGAAAAAGATTGCAAACGAGAGTTGGGATGAGACAGTATCATTGAATTTTGGGGAAAATTAAAAGACGTTTTGGATGGAGGCAAATAACGTGCCTGAGACAAGAGAATAAATGGGAAAATCGGTGAAGGAGGCAAGTGGGGAAGTAATAACAGGTTTTGATGAAGTGAGAAGGAGATGGAGTGAGTAATTTGAAGGACTGTTGAATGTGTCTGATGATAGATTGGCAGATATAGGGTGTTTTGGTCAGGGTGGCGCGCGAAGTGAGAGGGTTAGGGTGAATGGTTTGGTTAAGAGAGAATAGGTAGTGAAAGTTTTGAAGAAGATGAAATCTGGCAAGTCGGTGGGTTTGGATGGTCATGCAGTGGAATCTATTAAAAAAGGGGGTGACTGTGTTGTTGACTGGTTGGTAGGGATAGTTATTGTATGTATGAATTATGGTGAAGTGCCTGAGGATTGGCGGAATGCATGCATTGTGCCATTGTACAAAGGCAAAGAGGATAAAGGTGAGTGATCCAACTACAGATGCACAAGTTTGTTGAATATTCCTGGGAGGGTATTCACTGAGAGGGTGAAGGCATGTACAGGGCAGCAGATTGGGGAAGAGCAGTGTGGTTTCTGAAGTGGTTGTGGATGTGTGGATCAGGCGTTTGCTTTGAAAAATGTATGTGAGAAATACTTAGAAAAATAATAGATTTCTACGTAACATTTATGGATCTGGAGAAGGCATATGATAGTGTTGATAGAGATTCTTTGTGGAAGGTTTTGCGAGTATATGGTGCTGGAGGTAAGTTGCTAGAAGTGAAAAGTTTTAACCAAGGATGTAAGGCATTTGTACGAGTAGGAAGAGAGGCGAGTGATTGGTTCCCAATGAATGTCGGTTTGCGGCAGGAGTGTGTGATGTCTCCATGGTTGATAAATTTGTCTATCGATGGGGTGGTTAGGGAGGTAAATGCAAGAGTCTTGGATAGAGGGGCGAGTATGCAGTCTGTTGGGGATGATACAGCTCTAGTGGCAGATTCGTGTGAGAAACAGCAGAAGTTGGTGACTGAGTTTGGAAAAATGTGTGAAAGGAGAAAGTTGAGAATGAATGTGAATATGAGCAAGGTTATTAGGCTCAATGGGTTGAGGGATAAGTTAACTGGGATGTAAGTTTGAATGGAGAAAAATTGGAGGAAAATGATTGTTTTAGATATCTGGGAATGGATTTGGCAGTGAATCGAACCATGGAAGCGAGAGTGAGTCGCAGGGTGGGGTAGGGAGTGAATGTTCTGGGAGTGATGAAGAATGTGTGGAAAGAGAGAACGTTATCTCGGAGAGCAAAAATGGGTATGTTTGAAGTAGTGGTAGTTTCAACAATGTTATATAGTTGCGAGGCATGGGCTATAGATAGGGTTGTACGGAGGAGGGTGGATGTGTTGGAAATGAAATGTTTGAGAACAGTATGTGGTGTGAGGTGGTTTGATCGAGTAAGTAATTAAAGGGTAAGAGAGATATGTGGAAATAAAAAAGAATGTGGTGGTTGAGAGAGTAGAAGAGGGTGTGTTGGAATGGGTTGGACATATGGAGGGAATGAGTGAGGAAAGATTGATAAAGAGGATATATGTGTCAGAGGCGGAGGGTTAAAGAAAAAGCGGGAGATCAAATTGGAGATGGAAGGATGGAGGCAAAAAGATTTTGAGCAATCGGGGCCTGAGCACACAGGATGGGTGAGATGCTTGCAAGAAATAGAGGTAATTGGAAGGATGTGGTATACCGGGGTCGATGTGCAGTCAATGGACTGAATTAGGGCATGTGAGGCATGTGGGGTATACCATGGAAAGCCCTGTGGGGCCTGGATGTGGATAGGTAGCTGTGGTTTCGGTTCATTACACTTGATGGCTAGAGACTGAGTGAACGAATGTGGCATATTTTGTCTGTTTTTCTGGCGCTACCTTGATGAAGCGGGGTTAGCGACAGCAGTGGATGAAGGCAAGCAAATATGATTATGTTCATGTGTATATATGTACATGTCTGTGTATGTTTCTGTATGTATATGTTATATGTATATGTTTCCTTGCGCTACCTCGCAAACGCGGGAGACAGCGACAAAGTATAAAAAAAAAAAAAAAAAAAAAAAAAAAATATATATATATATATATATATATATATATATATATATATATATATATATGTGTGTGTGTGTGTGTGTGTGTGTGTGTGTGTGTGTATGAGTTAATGAGCCATATTTCGTCTGTTTTCTGCCGCTACCTCGCTGATGCGAGAAACGGCGATTTTGTATTATAACCTGTGCGCTCGAGCCTGGGCGACGCATGAATGCATCACCGTCAGAAACGCAAACCTATACCATTTAAGTCATTAAAAGTAAAACAAGGAATTTCAAAGTGACTGATCATTTACTTATCATTCATAAAGGAAAATTATTCAGTCAGTAGATGGCAAAAACTACTATATATATCTATTTAATCATTTTGCTTTGTCGCTGTCTACCGCGTTAGCGAGGTAGCGAAAGGAAACAGACGAAAGAATGGCCCAACCCACCCACATACACATGTACATACATACACGTCCACACACGCAAATATACATACCTATACATCTCAATGTACACATATATATAAACACATAGACATATACATATATTCACATGTACTTATTCCCATGTACTTACTCCCATCGCCACCCCGCCACACATGGAATAACATCCCCCTCCCCCCTCATGTGTGCGAGGTAGCGTTAAGAAAAGACAACAAAGGCCCCATTCGTTCACAAACAGTCTCCAGCCGTCATGTGATAATGCACCGAAACTACAGCTCCCTTTCCACATCCAGGCCCCACACAACTTTCCATGGTTTACCCCAGACGCTTCACATGCCCTGGTTCAATCCATTGACAGCACGTCGACCCCGATATACCACATCGTTCCAATTCACTCTATTTCTTGCACGCCTTTCACCCTCCTGCATGTTCAGGCCCCGATCACTCAAAATCTTTTTCACTCCATCTTTCCACCTCCAATTTGGTCTCCCACTTCTCGTTCCCTCCACCTCTGACACATATATCCTCTTGGTCAATCTTTCCTCACTCATTCTCTCCATGTGACCAAACCATTTCAAAACACCCTCTTCTGCTATCTCAACCACACTCTTTTTATTTCCGCACATCTCTCTTACCCTTACATTACTTACTCGATCAAACCACCTCACACCACATATTGTCCTCAAACATCTCATTTCCAGCACATCCACCTCCTGCGCACAACTCTATCCATAGCCCACGCCTTGCAACCTTACAACATTGTTGGAACCACTATTCCTTCAAACATACCCATTTTTGCTTTCCGAGATAATGTTCTCGACTTCCAAACATTCTTGAAGGCTCCTAGAATTTTCGCAACCTCCCCCGCAACCTCCCCCACCCTATGACTCACTTCCGCTTCCATTGTTCCATCCGCTGCCAGATCCACTCCCAGATATCTAAAACACTTTACTTCCTCCAGTTTTTCTCCATTCAAACTTACCTCCTTATTGACTTGACCCTCAACCCTACTGTACCTAATAACCTTGCTCTTATTCACATTTACTCTTAACTTTCTTCTTTCACGCAGTTTACCAAACTCAGTCATCAGCTTCTGCAGTTTCTCATATGAATCAGCCACCAGCGCTGTATCATCAGAGAACAACAACTGACTCACTTCCCAAGCTCTCTCATCCACAACAGACTGCATACTTGCCCCTCTTTCCAAAAGTCTTGCATTCACCTCCCTAACAACCCCATCCATAAACAAATTAAACATCCTAGGAGACATCACACACCCCTGCCGCAAACCTACACACACACACACACACACACACACACACACACATATATATATATATATATATATATATATATATATATATATATATATATATTTTTTTTTTTTTTTTTTTCACACTATTTGCCATTTCCCGCGTTAGCGAGGTAGCGTTAAGAACAGAGAACTGGGCCTTAGAGGGAATATCCTCACCTGACCCCCTTCTCTGTTCCCTCTTTTGGAAAATTAAAAAAAAACAAGAAAGGGGAGGATTTCCAGCCACCCGCTCCCTCCCCTTTTAGTCGCCTTCTACGACACGCAGGGAATACGTGGGAAGTATTCTTTCTCCCCTATCCCCAGGGATATATATATATATATATATATATATATATATATATATATATATATATATATATATATATATATATATATACAACTCGATCAAACCACCTAACACCATTTATTGTCCTCAAACGTTTCACTTTCAACACATCCACCCTGCTCCGCAGAACCCTATCTATAGCCCACGTCTCGCAACCATATAATATTGTTGGAACCAACACTCCTTCAAACATATCCATTTTTACTCTCCGAGATGACGCTCTGGCCTTCCACACATTCTTCATCGCTCCAAGAACCTTCACCCACTACCACACCGTGTGACTCACTTCCGCTTCCATGGTTCCATCCGCTGCCAAATTCACTCCCAGAAATCTATGGATATGTACATGTGTATATATGTGTATATCATAGGGTGGGGGAGGGGGCGAAAGTTCTGGTGGCGCTGAAGAATGTGTGGTCGAGAACATTATCTCAGAAAGCAAAAATGGGTATGTTTGAAGGAATAGTGGTTCCAACAATGTTATATAGTTGCGAGGCGTGGGCTAAGGATAGAGTTGTGCGCAGGAGGGTGGATGTGCTGGAAACGAGATGTTTGATGACAATATGTGTTGTGAGGTGGTTTGATTGAGTAAGTAATAAATAGGGTAAGAGAGATGTGTGGTAATAAAAAGAGTGTGGTTGAGAGAGCAGAAGAGGGTGTTTTGAAATAGTTTGGTCACATGGAGAGAATGAGTGAGGAAAGATTGACCAAGAGGATATATGTGTCAGAGGTGGAGGGACCGAGGAGAAGTGGGAAACCAAATTGGAGGTGGAAAGATGGAGTGAAAAAGATTTTGAGTGATCGGGGCCTGAACATGCAGGAGGGTGACAGGCGTGCAAGGAATAGAGTGAATTGGAACGATGTGGTATACCGGGGTCGACGTTCTGTCAATGGATTGAACCAGAGCATGTGAAGCGTCTGGGGTAAAACATGGAAAGTTGTGTGGGGCCTGGATGTGGAAAGGGAGCTGTGGTTTTGGTGCATTATTACATGACAGCTAGAGACTGAGTGTGAACGAATGTGGCCTTTGTTGTTTTTCCTAGCGCTACCTTGCGCACAGTTATTTCATGTGTGGCGGGGTGGCGATGGGAATGAATAAAGGCAGCCAGTATGAATTATGTATATGTGTATATAGGTATATGTCTGTGTGTGTATATATATATGTATACGTTGAGATGTATAGGTATGTATATCTGCGTGTGTGGACGCGTACGTATATATATATGTGTATGTGGGTGGGTTGGGCCATTCTTTCGTCTGTTTCCTTGCGCTACCTCGCTAACGCGGGAGACAGCGACAAAGCAAATAAATGAAATAAAATCTGTGTACGTATATGTATGTATACGTTGAAATGTATAGGTATGAATATATGAGCGTTTGTGTATATACATGTGTATGTGGGTAGGTTGGGCCATTCCTTCGTCTGTTTCATTGAGCTACCTCGCTCACCTGGGAGACAGCGACCAAGTATAATGAAAAATAAATATATATATCGGTAATAAAGATATTTATCCGTGGGGATAGGGGATTAAGAATACTTCCCACGTATTCCCTGCCTGTCGTAGAAGGCGACTAAAAGGGGAGGGAGCGGGAGGCTGAAAATCCTCCCCTCTCGTTTTTTTTTTTTTTTTCCAAAAGAAGGAACAGAGGGGGCCAGGTGAGGATATTCCAAAAAAGGCCCAGTCCTCTGTTCTTAACGCTACCTCGCTAACGCGGGAAATGGCGAATAGTTTAAAAAAAAAAAAAAAAATATATAACTGAAAGGTTCTTGGTATCAACGAACGAAAGTATCCTAGATCCTACATTGATAAATCTCACAAGTTGGCAAAGAATCATTTTTTTAAAGTTGACCCCAAACCTTCCTTTTGATACCAAGAAGCTTTTTGTTCTCACACTGTGATCATTTTATGTTATTCCCCAAGTTGCTTAAATCCCTGTCAGTTTCACATTACCAAGCAACCAGCAACAAGACCAAACCGGCTGTCACAAAGTTGAGTCATAAGAACATGCTCATGGAAGGCATTATGTGTTCTATGAAACTGCACGTTCATACGCACTATTATTGTGTTCATATACCTCCAAATGCGACATTAAGTTCGGTAAAACTGCTGGCTGCTGGGTAGTGTGAGCCGGACGGGATTTGACCAGTCAGGCTCATAGACATGAGACGAAGGGTTTTCGATTACTTGTAATCAAATAGTCTTATTCTTTTTATGGGCAACATAGCCGGGTGGTTAGTGTCCCCAGCTGCCACACAAATGGTACAAGGCTCGAATCCATGCTGTTGGAGGGCATTATATATATATATATATATATATATATATATATATATATATATATATATATATATATATATATATTTTTTTTTTTTTTCATACTATTTGCCATTTCCCGCATTAGCGAGGTAGCGCCTAGAACAGAGGACTGAGCCTTTGAGGAATTATCCTCACTTGGCTCCCTTCTCTGTTCCCCTTTAGGAAAATTAAAAGAAAAGAAAAATGAGAGGGAAGGGTTTCCAGCCCCCCGCTCCCTCCCTTTTTAGTCGCCTTCTATGACACGCAGGGAATACGTGGGAAGCATTGTTTCTCCCCTATCCCTAGGGATAAATAAATATATATATATATATATGCACTTGGGAACTTGGTGTATTTCAATTTTCCTCGTGGTTATATATATATATATATATATATATGGATTTATGGATCTGGAGAAGGCATATGATAGAGTTGATAGAGATGCTCTGTGGAAGGTACTAAGAATATATGGTGTGGGAGGAAAGTTGTTAGAAGCAGTGAAAAGTTTTTATCGAGGATGTAAGGCATGTGTACGTGTAGGAAGAGAGGAAAGTGATTGGTTCTCAGTGAATGTAGGTTTGCGGCAGGGGTGTGTGATGTCTCCATGGTTGTTTGATTTGTTTATGGATGGGGTTGTTAGGGAGGTAAATGCAAGAGTTTTGGAAAGAGGGGCAAGTATGAAGTCTGTTGGGGATGAGAGAGCTTGGGAAGTGAGTCAGTTGTTGTTCGCTGATGATACAGCGCTGGTGGCTGATTCATGTGAGAAACTGCAGAAGCTGGTGACTGAGTTTGGAAAAGTGTGTGGAAGAAGAAAGTTAAGAGTAAATGTGAATAAGAGCAAGGTTATTAGGTACAGTAGGGTTGAGGGTCAACTCAATTGGGAGGTGAGTTTGAATGGAGAAAAACTGGAGGAAGTGAAGTGTTTTAGATATCTGGGAGTGGATCTGGCAGCGGATGGAACCATGGAAGCGGAAGTGGATCATAGGGTGGGGGAGGGGGCGAAAATCCTGGGGGCCTTGAAGAATGTGTGGAAGTCGAGAACATTATCTCGGAAAGCAAAAATGGGTATGTTTGAAGGAATAGTGGTTCCAACAATGTTGTATGGTTGCGAGGCGTGGGCTATGGATAGAGTTGTGCGCAGGAGGATGGATGTGCTGGAAATTAGATGTTTGAGGACAATGTGTGGTGTGAGGTGGTTTGATCGAGTGAGTAACGTAAGGGTAAGAGAGATGTGTGGAAATAAAAAGAGCGTGGTTGAGAGAGCAGAAGAGGGTGTTTTGAAGTGGTTTGGGCACATGGAGAGGATGAGTGAGGAAAGATTGACCAAGAGGATATATGTGTCGGAGGTGGAGGGAACAAGGAGAAGAGAGAGACCAAATTGGAGGTGGAAGATGGAGTGAAAAAGATTTTGTGTGATCGGGGCCTGAACATGCAGGAGGGTGAAAGGAGGGCAAGGAATAGAGTGAATTGGAGCGATGTGGTATACCGAGGTTGACGTGCTGTCAGTGGATTGAAGCAAGGCATGTGAAGCGTCTGGGGTAAACCATGGAAAGCTGTGTAGGTATGTATATTTGCGTGTGTGGACGTATGTATATACATGTGTATGGGGGGGGGGGTTGGGCCATTTCTTTCGTCTGTTTCCTTGCGCTACCTCGCAAACGCGGGAGACAGCGACAAAGTATAATAAAAAAAAATAAATATATATATATATATATATATATATATATATATATATATATATATATATATATATATATATATGCATAGGGATGAGCCTGCTTTGGAGTTCATATGAATATGGACCTAGAAGCAGTTTAAGAATTTCTGGCACATTATTTTCGAAAGTTTTGTGTAACATAATTGTCGTACATCGTTTTGGCTTCCCTGATAGGACTAAAATTTCATACACAATATCATAATGGTTAACGGAACGTGAAAATTTCGACTCGTTAGATATTTTATCAAATATCTCTGCAATGAATAAAGTTTAATGGTTCAGAAATATGAGCAATAATCCTTCCACGTTTTCTATAAACAATAAAACTACAAAATCCGTATGGAGTTCACACAGAAGTTGAGAAAACAGAAAAGATGAAAAAAAAAAATATTCGGCACTATAGGCATATATCATATGACATTTTACGCGACTGATGCATATGAAGATCCTGAGCCATTACGAACACATTTCCGTTGTGTTCTCCTTCGCTGGATGGTATAGCCGAATTTTAAGCCAGATGTAATGGACGACCCGCGGGCACGGCTAAACGTCCTCATAATGCGAAGGTGGGAATGTGAACGACTCCAGTATCCAGAAGTTCTGCCATGAGGGTTAATATTGCTGGAGTTCACACGAGTTCGCTTCTCACTATTATGGAACAGTCGCTGTGGCCACAAACTGCTGCAATTACACTGGGATTTTATGCCATTATCACATGGGAGGAGTGGTGACTCCCCTGTGATGGTGTGGCAGTAGTGATGACTTCCCTGTGATGGTGTGATGCTGGCGTGGCAGTAGCGATGACTCCTTTGCTAGTGTAGCAGTAGTGATGACTACCGTGCTAGTGTAATGATGGCGTGATTATTACACGAAAGTGCACTTGGGAACTTATCGCGTGTCATTTTCCCTTTGTACTCATAGGAATATATATATATATATATATATATATATATATATATATATATATATATATATATATATATATATACATATATATATATATATATATATATATATATGGAGTGAAAAAGATTTTGTGTGATCGGGGCCTGAACATGCAGGAGGGTGAAAGGAGGGCAAGGAATAGAGTGAATTGGAGCGATGTGGTATACAGGGGTTGACGTTCTGTCAGTGGAGTGAATCAAGGCATGTGAAGCGTCTGGGGTAAACCATGGAAAGCTGTGTAGGTATGTATATTTGCGTGTGTGGACGTGTGTATGTACATGTGTATGGGGGGGGGGTTGGGCCATTTCTTTCGTCTGTTTCCTTGCGCTACCTCGCAAACGCGGGAGACAGCGACAAAGTATAAAAAAAAAAAAAAAAAAAAAAAAAAAAAAAAAAAAAAATATATATATCAGAACAAAAATATTTACAAGTAAATTAATCTAACTTATTTTCCACTGCGCGCCCGAGAGCTGAACCCAGTCTGCTCAGAACAGCAATCAGCCAGCAAACTAATGGGACCAAGTCTATTTCCCTGGAACAGCTATTTAGAGCTCCAGCGTCCCAGCCACTCACTATGGACCTAGCAGGTGAGGGCGGCCGCTCACACTCTGGTGCTGAGAACGTTGCAGATCATCTCACGGGCATCTCGGTAATGTCTCTGCATAATGATCAGTGTTTTCAGGAGGAGAGTATAGGCGGCCTGTCACCCTGCGGGCCTACAGTGAGTGGGCGGGGTGCTGCAGCTGTTGATCTATTCTGGAAAGATAGATTTTGCCCCATCGTGATCCAGTGGTACGCTGTCCGCCTGCTGTTCTCGGTAGCCTGGGTTCGACTTTCATTCCCTTCAGCGTCGAAAACACATCATTTGCAATGTCAATAAGTTGCAAAAAGTTTTCACTAATAGCAAAATATCTGGATTTGGGGCATTAGTTATATTTTCAGTTGTTAAGATAGATGAAAAAATCTAATTCTTCGTCATGACTTCGTTCATATTATTGCACCGCCAATTTAGCCTCGTTTTGGCTAAGATAATCTAATACGCTCTGGTACATATGTTCGATCCCTCCACTATTGTGATCACTATTGTGAAGTTTTACTGAACCTTTCCCAAGCATCCATTATGTCGCTTTGATTAACGACATCACTTCAGATCTTCTTAAGAGTGATGCCAAAGCCACTGAAATATGCAAGTAAAAAATTTGGTATTTTCTCGCGACTTTCATACTGATGAACATTGCAGGCAATGTTGAAAAGCTATTTCAAAAGTGGTTTGTCATGATCACTTATACCAGATTCTTCTCCGACTTTACCATTATTGACGTGATCCTTATTTGTGGTCAGATCTAAGTATAACATCCCGTCACCATTAGGTTTCCCATTTAACTGTATTAGTCCACCCTAAAGCAAATCTCCGTAAAGCCCACATCCCGTGCCATTGGAAAAAGATTCTCCCAGTTTAGATATCAGTGTGTTTGAAATCTCCCGGGACGATAAAATCTTGTTCGTTATACATTTTTGCTTAATAATCATAAAGCCTTTTGTCTATTTCTAGTGTCCTTGCTGGGAGCCTATAAGCTAATCCTTACGAAGCTTATCTTTAATTTCTACAAAAATAGAACCAGTTTAATCAACAGCAACATTTTTCCGTCCAGTATTAACATCAGCTTTAACGTGTTCATTTTTAATGTTGGAGGCTCCAGTCAAAGCCGGGCCTTAAATGAAATAAAAGAGAAAATTGTGAAGCGGAAAAAAAGACAAGGTAAAGTATTTACGAATCTTTAAGGACGTGAAAGACCTGTCATTTGAAATATGCCAGCTCATAGTTATTGGGAAAGACGAGAAGGTAGAGCGTTCCAAAGCTTTCACGTTTAGGGAAAGAAGCAGTTGTCAAAACGGCCCACCCTAGAGTTGAAGATGGTCACACAATAATCATGTAATGCAGCAGCTTGCCAAGTATTACGTGGTCTAGCTAGTGGTCTGGGTACACAAGCAGCTAGTTCTCGAGATCAAACCCCAAAGTAATACCTTATGGAAAAGGGAAAGTGAACCAATATTGCTGTGTAGGGCAAGGGGGGTCAAGTTTGGAGGTTAGCCTGGGGTAGCTTACAAGTCGGATCGCTTTTGACAAGCCTCTGTCAAGAAATGATACAGAGCTAGAGCCACCCCAAATGTGAGAGCAATACTTCATACAGGGACGAAACAATCCATTGTATAAATAGAACAACTGTTCAAAAGTTTCGACATTTAAACAAGACACCCAGTTTCTTAGAAGCAAAGCTAGCAATTCCTGTAATGTGGGGTTTCCAAGAAAGAGTGGATGTTTTATTAATACCAAGTATGTCCATTGAGTCAAGAGGTGGAATTACAGAACCGTCAAAGGAGAGGCGAGAATTGCGAGGCGTCTTCAGTACCGAGATGGGTAGAAATTGGGTCTTGGAGGCATTAAACTTAACAAGATTCAGCCTACCACACTGAGACATCCTGTCCAAGTCAAAGTTTACTGAAGAAGCTGTGTCAAAACGAGATGCAGATGGAGAGAGAAAACAGGGAGTGGAATTGAAGGATGTGGATGAATGTTGACTCAACAGCGTATGAGTGCACTGGATTATTTGTGGAGAGGAATCGTTGAAAAAAGGAGAAAATGTGTATGGGACAGTACAGAACCCTGAGGGACACAGATGTTGATGGAGAAGAGGGAAAGAAGCTGATCCATCAACAACCACAGAGACAGATCGGCTGGAGGAGAAGCTAGATATGAAGGAGCAAAGTGAGAGCGGGAAGTCAAACCCTATCAAAAGCTTTAGATATGTCAAGGGCAACTACATGACTTTCCAAAATATTCCAGGGATGATGACCAGACATTAGTAAGATAAAAAAGAGTGTCACCAGTGGATCTCGCTTCACAGCACCCATACTGGTGATCAGAGGGAAGACTGTGATTTTCGAGATGTATAAGGATATGGGATTTGAGGGAGGATTCAAAGACTTTGGAAATGGAAGACGTCAAAGCAATAGGACGATGATTAAAGGGATCAGAACGGTCACCCTTCTTAGGGAAGGGATGTATCAAGGCGTGTTTCCAAGGAGAAGGAAAAGTTTTGGCTTTTATGCAGAAACGGAACAGACAAGCAAGCACAGGTGCAAATTCAGAAGCACACTCAGTACACGGGGATGGATGCCATTAGGACCATAAGCCTTGCTTGTGTTCAGAGAAAGAAGCGCTTTTCGGACAGTCCGAAAAGAAGTCACGGGAAAGGGCATAGGATTAGTAAGATGAGCATCAGGGGGTGAAAGAATGTTAGAGTCATCCAAGGTGAAGTTAGAGGAGAAACGGACACCAAAGAGAGTTGCTTTGTCAATAGCAAGACTCGACCGTCAACTTTATCTGCTCTATCACTGATATACAGATTGTACCCAGAACTGCATATTCGGCAGGGAAACCTCTATGTTTGTTACTCGACCAAAATTCAGTTGTCTCTAACTGAAAATTTGATACGTAAACACTGTGCATTAGAATAAGATACCCTGGTACATGACTGGGACTTCGTAATTGGTATATGTGTTTGTGTAGCAGTGGCAGTAGGGAGCACGTATACCTGAACCGTTTTTTATACAATGACCAACACGGCACGGGAGAGACATGCTCCATCTAGGCCGTTTCGGGTGAAAGAAAAAAAGTAAAAGTGGCAATCAAGCATGACTCCGCAAGTGTTTGTAGACCTGAACCTTAAAGGAAGAAAACTTGCACGATGAGGGGCAGACGAAAGAAGAAAGAGAATTCCATAACTGAGCAATTCGAGGGAAGAAGCAGGCATCTTAACAGGCAATTTTCGAATAATGTAGTTGTGGCGGTTATGTAGTCCTTCAGGACGCGGCCTCCAACAGCCTGACCAATCAACGGAGCAACACAACAGTGTATCCTCATGCTGAACGACTTCTGATGTAAACGTGGTACATACGTAAAGTAAGATTATTGTCAGAATTTCAACAATGATTTCCAGTTCCTTGAGCATGACGGTAGGGCCCGTGCTTAGGTATGATATCCACCCTTGAATCCGAGCCATAAGGGTATTAAGAATGTTAAATCTTAATAGTATGAAACCCTCTCTCAGTTTTCCCACGTCTATTTCTGACTTAATAAATGCACCTTAATTCCATACTTGATTCCACGTCACCATGATTTAGTTTTGTAAAGACTGACTAACCCCGGCTACACCCCTCTCTACTGACTGTGCCAAAGCCAGCACACCTACGTTAGATAAATGGACCCAATGCAGAGCATACACAGCATTTTACCCTTAAAAGAGCACCCCAGTTTTCGACGAATGGATCCCTTTGTCCGAACAGAAATTAATCAGGCAGCAATTTACACCCATTGTCCCAGATAACTACTCACTCACAAAATACCAGGATCCCACTATCGTTGCTAATCATATCTATACATTTCATAAACCTATAACTCCTCACTCCTAGTCTTTTCATTATCATTGCCTCCTGCATTGGGACAAATAATGGTCTTGTTTCCATTTCCAGACGAAATCTTATCCATTCTGTCTATGAAATGTCCCACCCTGGTCCTAGGAAAACAAAACCTTGTCCATTATTTTTCGAACCTTTCTGACAATAGGCCCTATCCATGTCCGGTCACGCTCTGAAGTTGGATGCATACCTTCATATACCCATAATCACAAACTGTGGTTCGACTCATCGGAGAGACACTACACCAATGTCCACTATGATCAAACTCGCCCATCACAGATATCAGTGATGTCGTAAGTAATCTGGGATTTCTAGAAACTCTGGGAACGTGAACTCATTACTTGACAGTTTGCAAGTGTAATGCTTCAGTGAGATACATGATAAACACAAATGCTTCAGCGAGACACATGATAAACACAAATGCTTCAGTGAGACACATGATAAACACAAATGCTTCAGTGAGATACATGATAAACACAAATGCTTCAGTGAGATACATGATAAACACAAATGCTTCAGTGAGACACATGATAAACACAAATGCTTCAGTGAGACACATGATAAACACAAATGCTTCGGTGAGATACATGATAAACACAAATGCTTCAGTGAGATACATGATAAACACAAATAATGTTGATTAATTCATATGTATTTGATGAGAAACAAGAGTGAATATGCAAGTACAAATAACACAAATATTGCAATAAAGAATAATGGTGTGACAATCAACAGGTTTGCTCCCGAAAACAAGAAATGCTTTTTGACTACTCAAACACTGCATGAAAACATTTCACATTTGTAAAACATACACTGAAATGACCTAATCTAGGCACTAGCTTACTGTATCAGTTGACTACAGTAGGAAAGGATTGTAGATATATGGGAGCAAGACTTGGAAATGGTTGGCTGGTCGTTACTAAGGATGTTAGGAACATGGGGTAGTGAGTGGGAAGAGGAGGAGGTTAAGAAAGCTGACCATGTAAGTACAACCTCTAGGTTAAGAGAGCTGACTATGTAAGTACAACCTCTAAGTAATAATGAATTACATTTGATAAGTATAATTTCTCAAGTATCAAAGATATTGTTCGTAAGCGACACATGCAGGTCACTCTACCATCCATAGATTCTAATGCTTTACTAATATAACTCCACAGTCATAATTCATGGAGCTGTATGCTGCGTATTCTATATATTCCCTATATTATGTAAAGACCTGTGTATCTATAAGTGGAATATGCCAAGGAAATATGAACCATACTCGATCACATTCCAATAACTACTTGATATATATAACTTAGTCAGGTTATGGTGGGGGGACTGCTGACGTAGAACGGAATTATTTTCGTAAATATCTGATAAATGAAAATAAAGTTGCTGGGATTTACCTAATTCGTGAGTCAGGTGAGCAAAAATTGGAAAAACAATTGGAACTGAAAGGATCACAACTGGGTAACGATTAGTCGGATGGTCGTTACATGAGCAGTTACTTCCTTTGACATTTTACTCTATGGTGAACATATCATCAGCACTGATTCTTATTATGCAAATTAAAGTTACAGTTGCACTGGATATCAATCTCTTTTTGTAAAATAGATATTATTTCTGAACTAAATTCTTATGCTTGTTGAATCCGACTAAAAAGATTCTTCCGAGTTTCTCGTTTAAATATACTTTCAGCATAAGACGATTTTAATTAACATTATACCTCATACATACAAAGATACCAAATCTTAAAATCGTATTTCACTGGCGACATTAATTCCCCGGTTATGATGAAACACTGCTTCCTCCCCTCACCGAAAGAGCGAACCACAATCAGAGAGAGTACTGGTGTTGTTGGGTATGCGCCTCACTGTAGAGTGTCACCTGAGTAGCACTAGCAATAAAAAATATTCTCACCTTTGTGTCCAACCTTTCAGGGATGGAGTTACCGTCGTGCCCTGGCTCGTCACGGAGTGTACGGCGTTCATCCTCGAGCGTAGAGAGAGTTACAGCACTTCCCTCTCGCCGCTGTCCTTCTAAAGCCGCACATCACTTCCCTGGTTGACTGTGATTAACCATTTCTCACTTTCGCTCCTCTCTCAGAGCCAAGTCTTCCTCTAGCTGATTATACATTTCTTCCTAGGCTCAGCCTCTCTAAGCCAGAAGAACCCACAGACTCAGTAGTCAGGATCCCTGATTTGCAGTCGAGTTACGACAGACACTTCCTCACACAACCAAGGTCAGCGAGCAACTCACCAATGCTAGGCTGTCATCACCAAAGAACATTCTAAGTTAACTTCCCCAGGTTTGAGTGATGCCAATTTAACG
Organism: Panulirus ornatus; assembly: GCF_036320965.1. Lineage (NCBI taxonomy): Eukaryota > Metazoa > Arthropoda > Malacostraca > Decapoda > Palinuridae > Panulirus > Panulirus ornatus. Next base: position 2,546,150 of record NC_092245.1, on the reverse strand, counting down.
TGAAAAGCTATATCTGGTACCTGTTTTAGTTCCCATCTCAAGGCTAAATGGCACCACAAGAAAATCAGAGGGTCTTTTCTCTTAGTCTGCTTTATTGGCGTTTCTTTTGAGACATTCAGCAAAGACCAGCGATACATGTAGATGGAAAACTGCTATGTCAGCAGAAAAAGTAAAATCATACACAAACATCTTAAGTTCCGTCGATTCCCGATAAAATCTAAAAGGGATAGAGTTGACTGTTACAATACTTTACAATGATATATATTCCTAAAGTAAACATCTGATTATATCACGAAATAACAGCGTCGTTACGTGACAGTAGACAGATTTAATACGGTTTCTCAAACTTCAATTCTCGGGAGGTTCGCACGCACTTCATCATTTGTTTGCGGCCAACCCGACAAGTCTATCGTAACTTTAATTCAAACGATTGCATTGTCTAATGGGCGAGACTCAGCTGATATCAGGACAGCCACCTCAGACAAGCAATCTTCGATTCAAGAGGGTTGGCAGCCCTGCGATCTGCAGACGACGCGATCAACAGACCGAATATACCAAGAGACGCATAGGTTTGCAGGTTAAAGAAAGAACGTAGTCTCGCTGGAGAGAGGCGTTCTGTTACTCAGCAACAAAGAAGCGTTAAGGGGAACGACACACAACACAAAGCCAGTAAATGACACAAGGGAGGAATTTAGACGAATCTCTGAGTCTCTCAGGTCAGCAGCCGGGGAGGCCAAGTAAATACAGAGCAGCATTTCTCCAACAGTTAAAAATAGAATTCAGAGAAGTGTGTAAAGCTCACTGGTGAAGCTCAGCAAATTACGTATGACAAATTTAAGGGCACCGAGAATGACTAGATATTTCTGTAAATTTTAGGTGATACATAGTTATTTTTTCTAAGTATCAAAATTTTATTTTTATGTAGTTATGATTTTCATGGAATGTTTACTGAATGTGGATAAGTGTTCATACTACATACAAATGCAGTATATATATATATATATATATATATATATATATATATATATATATATATATATATATATATATATATATATATTGCTTTGTCGCTGTCACCCGCGTTAGCGAGGTAGCGCAAGGAAACAAACGAAAGAATGGCCCAACCCACCCACATACACATGTATATACATTTACGTCTACACACGCACATATACGTACCTATACATCTCAACGTATACATACATATACACACACAGCCATATACATATATACACGTACATAATTCATATGTCTGCCTTTATTCATTCCCATCGCCACCTCGCCACACATGAAATAACAACCCCATCCCCCCTCATGTGCGCGAGGTAGCGCTAGGAAAAGACAACAAAGGCCACATTCGCTCAAACTCAGTCTCTAGCTGTCATGTAATAATGCACCGAAACCACAGCTCCCTTTCCACATCCAGGCCCAACAGAACTTTCCATGGTTTGCCCCAGACGCTTCACATGCCCTGGGTCAATCCATTCACAGCACGTCGACCCCGGTATACCACATCGATCCAATTCACTCTATTCCTTGCACGCCTTTCATACTCCTGCATGTTCAGGCCCCGATCACTCAAAATCTTTTTCACTCCATCTTTCCACCTCCAATTTGGTCTCCCACTTCTCCTCGTTCCCTCCGCCTCTGACACATATATCCTCTTGGTCAATCTTTCCTCACTCATTCTCTTCATGTGAGGAAACCATTTCAAAACACCATCTTTTGCTCTCTCAACCACACTCTTTTTATCACCACACATCTCTCTTACCCTTACATTACTTACTCGATCAAACCACCTCACATCACATATTGTCCTCAAACATCTCATTTCCAGGACATCCACCCTCCTGCGCACAACTCTATCAATAGCCCACACCTTACAACCATATAACATTGTTGGAACCACTATTCCTTCAAACATACCCATTTTTGCTTTCCAAGATAATGTTCTCGACTTCCAAACATTCTTCAACGCTCCCAGAACTTTCACCCCCTCCCCCACCCTATGATTCACTTCCGCTTCCGTGGTTCCATGCGATGCCAAATCCACTCCCAGATATCTAAAACACTTCACTTCCTCCAGTTTTTCTTCATTCAAACTTACCTCCCAGTTGACTTTTCCCTCAACCCTACTGTACCTAATAACCTTGCTCTTATCCACATTTAATTTCACCTTTCTTCTTTTACACACTCTACCAAACTCAGTCACCAGCTTCTGCAGTTTCTCACACGAATCAGCCACCAGCGCTGTATCATCAGCGAACAACAACTGACTCACTTCCCAAGCTCTCTCATCCACAACAGACTGCATACTTCACCCTCTTTCCAAAACTCTTGCATTCACCTCACTAATAACCCCATCCATAAACAAATTAAACAACCATGGAGACATCACACACCCCTGCCGCAAACCTACATTCACTGAGAACCAATCATTTTCTTCCTACACGTACACATGCCTTATGTCCTCGATAAAAACCTTTCACTGCCTCTAACAACTTGCCTCCCACACCATATATTCTTAATACCTTTCACAGAGAATCTCTATCAACTCTATCATATGCCTCCAGATCCACAAATGCTACATACAAATCCATTTGCTTTTTTAAGTATTTCTCACATACATTCTTCAAAGCAAACACCTGATCCATACATCCTCTACCATTTCTGAAACCACACTGCTCTTCCCCAATCTGATGCTCCGTACGTGCTTTCACCCTCTCAATCAATACCCTCCCATATAATTTCCCAGGAATACTCAACAAACTTGTACCTCTGTAATTTGAGCACTCACTTTTATTCCCTTTGCCTTTGTACAATGGCACTGTGCAAATATTCCGCCAATCTTCAGGCACCTCACCATGTGTCATACATACATTGAATAACCTTACCAACCAGTCAACAATGCAGTCACTCCTCTTTTTAAAAAATTCCACTGCAATACCATCCAAACCCGCTGCCTTGCCGGCTTTCATCTTCCGCAAAGCTTTTACTACCTCTTCTCTGTTTACCAAATCATTTTCCCTAACCCTCTCACTTTGCACAGCACCTCAATCAAAACAACCTATATCTGCCACTCTATCATCAAACACATTCAACAAACCTTCAAAATACTCGCTCCATCTCCTTCTCACATTACCACTACTTGTTATCACCTCCCCATTAGCCCCCTTCACTGAAGTTCCCATTTGTTCCCTCGTCTTACGCACTTTATTTCCCTTCTTCCAAAACATCTTTATATTCTCCCTAGAATTTAATGATACTCTCTCGCCCCAACTCTCATTTGCCCTATTTTTCACCTCCTGCACCTCTCTCTTGACCTCCTGCCTCTTTCTTTTATACATCTCCCACTCATTTGCATTATTTCCGTGCAAAAATCGTCCAGATGCCTCTCTCTTCTCTTTCACTAATAATCTTACTTCTTCATTCCACCACTCACTACCCTTTCTAATCTGCTCACCTCCCACGCTTCTCATGCCATAAGCATCTTTCGCGCAAGCCATCACTGCTTCCCTAAATACATCCCATTCCTCCCCCACTCCCCTTACATCCTTTGTTCTCACCTTTTTCCATTCTGTGCTCAGTCTCTCCTGGTACCTCCTCACACAAGTCCCCTTCCCAAGCTCACTTACTCTCACCGCTCTTTTCACGCCAACATTCTCTCTTCTTTTCTAAAAACCTCTACAAATCTTCACCTTCGCCTCCACAAGATAATGATCAGACATCCCTCCAGGTGCACCTCTCAGCACATTAACATCCAAAAGTCTCTCTTTCGCGCGCCTATCAATTAACACGTAATCCAATAACGCTCTCTGGCCATCTCTCCTACTTACATACGTATACTTATGTATATCTCTCCTTTTAAACCAGGTATTCCCAACCACCAGTCCTTTTTCAGCACACAAATCTACAAGCTCTTCACCATTTCCAACACTGAACACCCCATGTACACCAATTATTCCCTCAACTGCCACATTACTCACCTTTGCATTCAAATCACCTATCACTATAACCCGGTCTCGTGCATCAAAACTACTAACACACTCACTCAGCTGCCCCCAAAACATTTGCCCCTCATGATCTTTCTTCTCATGCCCAGGTGCATATACACCAATAATCATCCATCTCTCTCCATCCACTTTCAGTTTTATCCATATCAATCTAGAGTTTACTTTCTTACACTCTATCGCATACTCCCACCACTCGTGTTTCAGGAGTAGTGCTACTCCTTCCCTTGCTCTTGTCCTCTCACTAACCCCTGACTTTACTCCCAAGACATTCCCAAACCACTCTTCCCCTTTACCCTTGAGCTTCGTTTCACTCAGAGCCAAAATATCCAGGTTCCTTTCCTCAAACATACTACCTATCTCTCCTTTTTTCTCATCTTGGTTACATTCACACACATTTAGACACCCCAATCTGAGCCTTCGAGGAGGATGAGTACTCCCCGCGTGACTCCTTCTTCTGTTTCCCCTTTTAGAAAATTAAAATACAAGGAGGGGAGGGTTTCCAGGCCCCCCGCTCCCGTCCCCTTTAGACGCCTTCTACGACACGCTAGGAATGCGTGGGAAGTATTCTTTCTCCCCTATATATATATATATATATATATATATATATATATATATATATATATATATATATATATAAAGTTTTTATCGAGGATGTAAGGCATGTGTACGTGTAGGAAGAGAGGAAAGTGATTGGTTCTCAGTGAATGTAGGTTTGCGGCAGGGGTGTGTGATGTCTCCATGGTTGTTTAATTTGTTTATGGATGGGGTTGTTAGGGAGGTAAATGCAAGAGTTTTGGAAAGAGGGGCAAGTATGAAGTCTGTTGGGGATGAGAGAGCTTGGGAAGTGAATCAGTTGTTGTTCGCTGATGATACAGCGCTGGTGGCTGATTCATGTGAGAAACTGCAGAAGCTGGTGACTGAGTTTGGTAAAGTGTGTGGAAGAAGAAAGTTAAGAGTAAATGTGAATAAGAGCAAGGTTATTAGGTACAGTATGGTTGAGGGTCAAGTCAATTGGGAGGTGAGTTTGAATGGAGAAAAACTGGAGGAAGTGAAGTGTTTTAGATATCTGGGAGTGGATCTGGCAGCGGATGGAACCATGGAAGCGGAAGTGGATCATAGGGTGGGGGAGGGGGCGAAAATTCTGGGGGCCTTGAAGAATGTGTGGAAGTCGAGAACATTATCTCGGAAAGCAAAAATGGGTATGTTTGAAGGAATAGTGGTTCCAACAATGTTGTATGGTTGCGAGGCGTGGGCTATGGATAGAGTTGTGCGCAGGAGGATGGATGTGCTGGAAATGAGATGTTTGAGGACAATGTGTGGTGTGAGGTGGTTTGATCGAGTGAGTAACGTAAGGGTAAGAGAGATGTGTGGAAATAAAAAGAGCGTGGTTGAGAGAGCAGAAGAGGGTGTTTTGAAGTGGTTTGGGCACATGGAGAGAATGAGTGAGGAAAGATTGACCAAGAGGATATATGTGTCGGAGGTGGAGGGAACGAGGAGAAGAGGGAGACCAAATTGGAGGTGGAAAGATGGAGTGAAAAAGATTTTGTGTGATCGGGGTCTGAATATGCAGGAGGGTGAAAGGAGGGCAAGGAATAGAGTGAATTGGAGCGATGTGGTATACCGGGGTTGACGTGCTGTCAGTGGATTGAATCAAGGCATGTGAATCGTCTGGGGTAAACCATGGAAAGCTGTGTAGGTATGTATATTTGCGTGTGTGGATGTATGTATATACATGTGTATGGGGGGGGGGGGGGGGTTGGGCCATTTCTTTCGTCTGTTTCCTTGCGCTACCTCGCAAACGCGGGAGACAGCGACAAAGTATAATAAAAAAAATAATAAAAATATATATATATATATATATATATATATATATATATATATATATATATATATATTATATATATATACAGGATACGGAAAGGTTTAGAAAATATGTATTTGAATTATCTTTATTCAAGGAAATTATTGATGAATATTTTCAAGAAATGGCTATATAGAATGATTGTGCTTAAATGGAAATAACCATACTATTTATTACAACATCTTTCATTAATTTTGTAAAAATGATAAGTTCGTAAAAATGGTCACTTAAATAGAGTAATACATCTATAATTATATTAACATTACTGTTTGAGGAAATGTTTGAGCATAAAATGCAATATAAATGGAATCCGTCTATTCAGTGACACAGTAATGAATGAATCACTGATGGAGTAATGGATCCCAAAACCATCTTTCATTTCCAATGTTCCCGACATTAAATGTCGTATGTACAATGTCAACATGAGCCTCTACCAATGCGTTCTCGTTCAACCTATTTGGTATATCCGGGATTTCTTCATCAAGAAGCTGAATGGTCACCATTATGGACAGATTTTGAAGAAATGCATAAATGATGATGATTGTCATAGCTTTTTCGAACCTAGTTCGAGACGTCTCTTTAGGACTCAAAAAGCTCTTTCAGTAACATTTCTTGTTCTTATATGTGCAATGTTAAGATGCCTTTCTTTATCACTTTCTGGATTTGGTACAGATTTAGGTAAATACTGTCGGCAAGGAAAACGACTGTCCCCTTCCTCGAGCATGTGACTCTCAGTGACGTACCAAAAATCCTGCTATCATGTGCACTTCCTAGCCAACTTGTTATCATATTCCCAGACCTCAACTTATCATCATAGTAAATCCTGCACGTTAACAAAAAAATGATATCCTTTCCTACAGCAGTAATTTTCATCATCATTCCTCCGGGACCTCGGATTGGTACGTGTGTTCCTTCAGCTCATTCAGTCACTCCTAGCATTACTGCTGTCGCTTGCAAATGGTGAACTAAACCTGCTAAATCTCTTGCCTGAGGGAACATGACTTACGCTATATATTCAGGGGCTAAAACAGCAATTGCTCTTGAGATATGGCCAACATACTGACAGACAGATGTCACAAACTTTGCTATATACTGTACCAATACTAGCAGCTGTAGTTGGAGTGGCCAGTTTTAGCCTGTTAAGAACAGAGGATGTGTTTGTAACTTGAAGGAGGTATGGGATTAATCGTTATATTGATATATGATGTTGATTATATGGCAAAAATAAGCTTCTGATAATATAACGAAAATGACTGAGATGACTACAGTAGAAACCTATGTTTATACAAAGGAATGAATAAAGAATTAAATGACAAATTGCGAACAAATTTTGATTATAATCCCAAGCTATTCGCACACTTTACAATCTTATCAGGCATTGATAATCCACTAATATGAGGTTTCATTCTTGGAGTAATTCTATAAAGATAGCATGGACTAATCCTCCTTTACCACTGAAGAGATGTCAAGACATAAAGCATATCAAAGCAATTATGTAGGTCATTTCTAATGCATCATGCAAACTTTTAATAGCCTATTCTTAATCTCCCACTCTATATGCTTGACTATCTTTATAATTCTACTAGTATTCAGCATCAGACAAGCGCTTTGATTATTTCGAAAGTCGTAAAAGTTTAATTCTTCCGTCTCTTGTTCTAAGCAGCCATCCTCTGTTCCTCAACACTGACGAACACGGAAAAGAATCTGACCGATGTCTGACGACGACCCGTTAGAGCCTTACCTCATCTACTTCGTTTCCCTCTTCTGCCTGCTTAATCTGCACCAGTGCTTCCACCGCTCACTTCCATATTAGATTTAACGTTTCTTCAATAAGTGACAAGATTCAGTGGCGCTGTTTGTCAGTGTCTGAGCATTAAAACTTGGATAGCGACTGCTGCTCACTGTTTACCTTTAAGATCCAGTCTCGCAGTACAGCGCAGTCTTTTAAAAAAGATTCCTTTTGAACTGGTCATGATTTATCTGTCAGGCTATTTGTTATTCATAAACACAGTACGTGAACAATTTTATGCTTCATGATTATGGCATGAATCAACATTTTCCTCCGACTGTCAATACCAATTAAGGTGGGGTTAGCTGTCGGAAGGGGTAGGCCACAACGCAAATTCTAGCGGGGTTCCAATAATATATAATTATGACGGGCACACACGACAAGCTTGATATTTTTTTTCTTTTTTCTTACAAACTGGATCAGTTCGATCAGTCGAGTTGGTCGGAATGTTTCCAGCAAGGATGGGACCCCAGTTTTATGTGGTGTTCTGTCTCGGAGAGGAGTTGAAAGTAAGTTGCTATCCAGGACAGTGGGAATAAATTACCGTCTAATTATGTATTGTTTGGAGGAAAGAAAGGTGCTATTCATTGCGCACCGGAATGCTTTTTACGGACAGAACGCTACGTAAGGTAGGAATAGATCCATTTATCTAGGACAGGTATGTTGGCTTTGGCAGAATAAGTAGAGTTGTAGACGGTACGGGATCAAATAAGGGATATTATGCATTAAGCCCTATTTTTCTTTTTTTCGATAGGAATAGACGCGGGAAGACCGAGAGAGATGCTTAGAAGGAGAGGTCAGCTGGTGGAAGTTGGAGACGATGCAGGGAGGAAAAAAAGGCGGAATGTGGCAGCTTGAGGTGCCTTTCCTGGTAGAACAAGAAAGGTTTCATAGTAGTTTCCCCAGGAGACTTTATTCTTAATTGATTCACAGACGATTTTGATATATTTGGGGAAAACTTTTTTCTTAATCTATGTACAATTGTTAGATGTTCTTCGTCAGATTTAAAAAGATAACTAAAATCCAAATACTTTCTTCTCTGAGAAAGTAGCATTAAAGAAATTCATGAATAACAAACATGACAGAGAAAATCATGTATAAGTACGTGCAGAAACCAGAAGACATCAAAGTAAACGTCTTACGAACCCGTTGTATGTAGAGGAGTCACAGAACATATCAGAGTTTTCCCTTCTATTTCATAACACCTGAAGACTATACGTGCTTACGTTAGTCAGAACATAACAAAAAAAAAAAAAACCTTCCCATGAATACCTGGGTCAGATCCCAATTGGAGAATAAAGCTAAGGTTTAAGCACCTTTTGCAAATATTGGATTAATTTCAAGTGGAAGAAATTAAAGGCTAAAAATGATGACCTCTGATCATGAGGTGATCATTTTTACGTTAAGCTCTCATCGTTCAGTGAGCTGGGAGTAAAACGATCGTGGACAATGTGTACAATGGAACATATATATAAGTTACACAATGATGATAACATCACTCATACCTGGTGGAGAGTATGACGAAAGCACGACACATTTCCCCCTGTCAACCCTGGGACAAAGCAGTACTAACCTCTCAGGCTCATACATGGGACCAACTGAGCTGAGCGAGTAGCTGTCCAAGTGAGAGAGAGAGAGAGAGAGAGAGAGAGAGAGAGAGAGAGAGAGAGAGAGAGAGAGAGAGAGAGAGAGAGAGGCGCTAGCATTGCGAGCCAGCGAAGGGACAAGAGAGCCACCGTTTTCCTTCCTGGCCGACCCTGGGTCACGCTGGGCTCCAGTTGCCACTTAAAGGGTTAACAGTCAGACAGTTAATGCGAAACAAGCTGAGATTAATTCATCTGCTATAAGCATACGATATGAAACAAAGACATGAAGTGACTACGTGTTAACGTCTTAAGGTTATAGAAGAGATCTTGAAATACGGGCGATGATAGCCTAGCAGGAAACTACCCGCCTGGCACACAGGGGTCCCGTGTTCAAGCCTGGCCGTTGGAGGTTTGAATGTTCAATGAAAGTGCGTGTTCATATGCAATATATATATATATATATATATATATATATATATATATATATATATACACTAAGGGCGTCAATGTGGGCGACGTGTAGGCCTCTACATGGCCCAGGATGGCCTCAGTCTAACTCAAGTGATATCTCAGGGAATAGCACACATGTACGTCATCAATGTGAGCAGACGACAAGTATGAACTTAATTAGGTTCATTAGGCAAATACGTCATTAGAAAGCGTATGTTGCGAATAACAGGAAAAGTCTCGAGTTTTTTGTAATTATGTTAGAGGCAAGAGAGTCATTACCGAATGAAATGGTCCATCAATTACGGAAAACGGTCCATTTACGGTCCATTGGTTCGTGACAACGTAGCTACGGCAAAGATTTTAGGTTTTTTACTGAAGATTCAACTCGTCCCAAATCCAGGTGCAATGCTGTAAAAGGAAAACGTTCTGCAACACATTGACAGAAAACGGTAGGACTAGATAAGTTTTAATCGTAGACAATGAAAGATGCGTAAAGTGAGATAGTTAAGCCTTTCAATGTCCTTCTCTAAAGTAACTTGCGACAGGATAATTCCAAAGGAATGGGTAATTGCCCATGTAACACCAATATTCCCAAAGGTAATAGACAGCTGCCCGGAAATCATCGTCCAGTTATCATAGAAACAGAAGCTCGTAGCAATTGGGTAATGATTCACAGATCCCGAAATTTTCACCATAAGATAACCATTCTGATTCGTTGTTCCTGGTTACTTTATAATCACCAAGTCGTTTTATGATTCTGTATCTATTGTTTCTTATATTACACTTACTCTCATCTTTACTACTGAATGCTGCAGTGCACATCTATTTGCTGTGAACTTCTGCCTTTGAGCCGTTTTGAAGGTAAAGTGATTTATAAAGGAACTTCTGCTTACAATATTTCACAGGGAACTATTCTTCCTTACACAGACTACTTTTAACCTTTAATATACTGCAATACCTCTAATATAATAACTTCTATTTACATCCTATATAGGCAGTAGCCCCTGTCCTTCAGTTATAACTTATTCGATAATTCATCACCTTAATCAGGAAGGACTGTTGTTGCTAGGACGTCTACAGAGTTTTTCAACTTCGTAACACCGTACTTGCATCTTCTCCAAACCTGTCTTACGGGCCCTACTTCGTTCCGACCTCCTGCGTCGACCAGGTTTCCTTTGCAAGATCATAAAGACCAGTGAACATTAGGATACCATGAATCAATATGTGTTAACATAATTAACAACGTGGCTTCAATAAAGTCAAAGACACATTAGATCAAGTACGGAATATAGAATGAAATATTTCAGAAGCTTTTGCTAAAAGTTATCTAATGGCATCTTTTATATACTGAAAAATTTCATAACACAACCTAGCATAAGTGGCCGATCAGAAAATCTTCTGCTTTAGGTAAAGAAAAGCTTATCCATCTAATATTAGCAAAACAGTCTTTTCTAAAGGATTTATTACCTCCATCATCCATTTCCTGTTTCTCTTTCCGAAGGAGATGACGCGGCGCAAGGAAGTGTAGTGCTGAGCTCAGCATTGCAGCATATCATGATGAAAGATATTCTGTTATGAACAACCCATCCTCCCAGAAATTTTCAAGTATTCACTGATCATGCTGTTACCTCGAATTCGTCCACATGGGAATGCTTTTTCGGCTGGAGTGGACGAATTCAAACTTCTCCTGAACCCATCCACCGTCGAGGCTTTGGCAAGAGGAATACAAGTTTTCCTCTGTTAATATAATGTTCCAGCTGTTCTTCCCATAGATTCAATACTGATAAATTACAAATCAGGTTTGATATCAACCTCATGATAAACCAAATAAAAATTCTTGGCTTGAATTTCGATTGTAGAATTAAGTGGAAAAAAATGAAAATGATAATGAATTTCAGATTGTAGTTAGAGTCATTTACCTTAAAGCTTCGTCTGCCGGAGCGCTGATAAGATTTCTTTAGTGTTCGTTTCAGCGACCCTTGCCAGGTCTGATCGTAAGTATGGCTTAGAGGTGTGGCAGTTAGCGTTCTTCTCCGTGACCCATTCACGGTTTGCCGGCATAAAGGTTCGAATCCTGGTCGCGGCAGCTGTTGATTTGTTTTTCCTACTGGCTGGTCGATAAAGGCATGTATATATATGTATATATATATATATATATATATATATATATATATATATATATATATATCCACATCGCTCCAATTCACTCTATTCCTTGCCCTCCTTTCACCCTCCTGCATGTTCAGGCCCCGATCACACAAAATCTTTTTCACTCCATATATATATATATATATATATATATATATCCCTGGGGATAGGGGATTAAGAATACTTCCCACGTATTCCCTGCGTGTCGTAGAAGGCGACTAAAAGGGGAGGGAGCGGGGGGCTGGAAATTCTCCCCTCTCGTTTTTTTTTTAATTTTCCAAAAGAAGGAACAGAGAATTGGGGCCAGGTGAGGATATTCCAAAAAAGGCCCAGTCCTCTGTTCTTAACGCTACCTCGCTAACGCGGGAAATGGCGAATAATTTAAAAGAAAGAAATATATATATATATATATATATATATACAGAGAGAGAGAGAGAGAGAGAGAGAGAGAGAGAGAGAGAGAGAGAGAGAGAGAGAGAGCATTAATGAGATGGTCTTGACAAGAGCGTCTGGTTTCTCGTGCCGCCTCAGTTAACAAATATCAATGCTACATTAATTTCCAGAATGTGTCGCAGACTAAACATTACCCAGCGTTTCTTACAGTTCCAAGACGAAAACAGGTCACTTGTGTCTCGCTTGTCTCTTCGTCGTAAACACTCAAATTTTCGTGGAATAAAAGACGTTGTTACGGGGTCCCGGTGGCTCTTAACCTACCAGGAAGAGGGAGTGTGGAACCTGGCGGTGGTGTAGCACTATAATTCCGCCAACACTGTCTGTCCGTCTGTCTGTCTGTCTGGGAATCGTGGGAATCAGTTTTTCCGATAAGTCATCATGGGAATTCCATGTTAGTGACCTGTGACCCTGAAGTATAACCGTGTCACAACTCGTTTGGCCATAAAGACATGACAACAGACACACAGACACATATTATATATATATATATATATATATATATATATATATATATATATATATATATATATAAGGGTGAGAGAGATGTGTGGAAATAAAAAGAGCGTGGTTGAGAGAGCAGAAGAGGGTGTTTTGAAATGGTTTGGGCACATGGAGAGAATGAGTGAGGAAAGATTGACCAAGAGGATATATGTGTCGGAGGTGGAGGGAACGAGGAGAAGAGGGAGACCAAATTGGAGGTGGAAAGATGGAGTGAAAAAGATTTTGTGTGATCGGGGCCTGAACATGCAGGAGGGTGAAAGGAGGGCAAGGAATAGAGTGAATTGGAGCGATGTGGTATACCGGGGTTGACGTGCTGTCAGTGGATTGAATCGGGGCATGTGAAGCGTCTGGGGTAAACCATGGAAAGCTGTGTAGGTATGTATATTTGCGTGTGTGGACGTATGTATATACATGTGTATGGGGGTGGGTTGGGCCATTTCTTTCATCTGTTTCCTTGCGCTACCTCGCAAACGCGGGAGACAGCAAAAAAAAAAAAAAAAAAAAAAAAAAAAAAAAAAAATATATATATATATATATATATATATATATATATATATATATATATATATATATATATATATATATATATATTGTTGCTGGTACCGTCTTATCGAACATAACGAAAAAAATACTCCAGCGCATCACGACCAACCTCCCATCACACTCGATCTGTTCCTCACCTTTAATTCTTCGTTCTGCAGTGACACAGTCTCCTCGCCGGCTGCTTCATCTGAGAACTTCCTTTTTTATGTTTTTTTTTTTTTTCGTAAACCTTTTCTCCTCCTCCTCCTCCAGTCGAGCTTGCCTGACGTAAATACTGACAGTTTAATTACGCTGACTGAACTCTTTCATGGGTATATTGTTATCTCTTCTCTGGTGATATCTGTGTCCCCCCCTGATGAGTGTGTGGCAGAGTTCATTGTCTCGGGAATGGGAGCATAAATCGCTTTCTTCTTCACAAAGACTATAAATTTCTCCCAGTCCCTCTCGCAAACCGCTCCTGTTCCAAAGCCGGCTCTGGCAAAAGATGTGGCATAGAGGACCAGGGAAAAACCTCTGCTTCCTCCGACTTCCATTTGTATTTCAACTCTGCCCGAAATGATTGCAGATATGTTATCTATGAGGCGAACATTTCTTTTACCCAGAGGAAATGCGACAACCGACCTTCATTCATCTACTAAGTCAGTCTTCCTGAACATTTGTGGCAAGTATACCCGAGTTACGAATTCCTCACCAAATGAAAAATTATCTTCTTATGTGTCTTGATCTCTTTTTTTCTAATTCTATCTTTACTATCTATAACTTTCCTCCATCCTTTGATGATCCTCCGATCAATCATATGATCCTCACTGTAATTTCTTTTCGTACAGCTCAAAAAGCACTTCTCGCCCAGAGCACAGACAAGGCGTATGGAACAGACGGTATCCATCCCAGTGTTTTGGAACGTGTCTTCCATCTTGCGTCCGTGCTTGCATGTTTGTTCCTCCATTGTGTGAAAACCAAAACTTCTTGGAAACACACATTTGTCTTTCTATAGACATATGTATCACACTATCGGTGCCGCGATAAACAATACGTATAATTCACTTAACGTCATTTTCAATGTTGATATCGATTCTGTTCCTCACTTGTGACCCATTGCGAGAGGGTTTAAAGGAGTCCATCTGAGCACTATATCGGATCTTAATGCATTAAATTAGCTGTGTGTAGTGTCGGGTGATTTTGTTATTATCTGGTGAACAATAGAGGGTGATTCCCATTGTCGTTATTCGTCGATGTATAATTCTAAGGGTATGCTGTCAGTCCCATGTTCTTTTCCGTACCCAGCAAATGCACAACCACAGTGGAAAAAAAAAAAGATTGGGAGACTATCATCTAACGTCCCTTCATCAAGGGTAAAGACAACCCGTGAAAACCCTCAATAGAAGATGTCCCTCAGTGTGCTGACGGGTGTAAAATGAGGGGCTGTAGTTGTAGATGCTGAGCCACAGAGAGTCGTGTGGCTCAGCCTATGTTATCTAATTCTATGCAGTTTGTCACCACACTTACTGATGGGTTGCCGCTGTCTGACCACTCCATTCACAGACTGTCTGACTCAACACCCACCATGGGTCTGCCACTACACACACACACACTCATAGTCTGTAGACACCGTCCATTCCACTGGATAAATCTTCATTGTATTCCGAAATTTTCCTTTACAAATTATTCTTTCCTCGCTAAGTACCTCATCTGTATGCATACTGAGACGAACGTTGTTCTACTTTGATCTCAAATGAAACGCATAATTACTCTCAAAATATTTATTGAATTTTACATACGCGTTTCACATCTTTCCACACAGGAATTACTTGGAAAAATGAAACATCCAACCTACCATAAAAATATCAGAGATTATAATACAAATGATAAAATGCTGTATTAAAAGCTACTGCAAATTACACGGGCAGAATTGAAAAAAAATATTCCTAGTATCTATCTGAAACATCTTGTCCTATGGTGCCAGTGTATACCTGCATCATCGCTCCACCACAGTGCAGCAGCTGGTCGGGGAAGAGCAGTCTCCCTCGCCAATGACACCATGACCAGAAATGACGGTAACAGTGCAAGGTGAACACACTTGGTATCACTGCTCCGTCCTCCGGTGCATATGAAGAAATTCATCTTCTTCCAGAGGTCACTTTGGTACCCCAGGATGCCTAGAACACACCCGTGGCTGGGAAGGTTAATTATCTTTCTCTGGAAAATGACTCGTTCTGGATAATCTAAATCATCTCTCGTAGTACCTCCAGCTTCGTTGCTGACTCTTCTGGGCATTTGAAAAGTGTAGGAACTATGTTGGCTAAAGATCCAGAAGTACACGACTTGGCTGGTGTTGCAACAGTTCTATGATCAATTTACAACTTAAATCTCCACACGACCCAAGTGCACAACCGAAGAACATGGAGGGTTTGCCTCTCTAACGCCCCGTCTTCTGTCACAGCCAAACACAACCCAAACTATACAGTTTCTACATAACTGGCTGTATTTTGAGTCTCATTGATAAGCAAAGTCCTGGCGTACTGCATGAGAGAAATGAGTTACAACAGGACAGAAACAGTAAAGAATAACTACACTTGTATTTGTCAATATAATCTAAACTGTTATCCATATTTCACAAGTTTCATAAGAACTTATAAACGCTTCTTGATAACCTTAGAAGGCATCGGATATCCTTCAGGAAGAGAAAAAGAGGTTCAGGAAGTCCTGGAAAAATGATCGTAAGCACCTCCAGAAACCTGTCATACGGTAAGACAAACAAAAGGAATGTGGGGAATAGCTGCGGATACCATACAATACCTCAATGTGTTCATTTTCCCTGTTTAAAACATCATCTTTGTTACATACTACTACCACACTGGGCTGAGGCTGAGGCTATTCACACCTATTGTGGCTCTTAAGCATCTCTCTATGACAACACATCACAGGCATAATGGCAATGAAAAATAATTCTTGGTTTATGCTCTGTGTCTTTGTTACGTAATGACTTACAGATATCTGAGCACAATCTATATGTCTTATCGCACTACATTTCTCCCAAACCATCCCTGATTGGTTAGTTTCTTTTTATCAAATCATCAAAACGTATGAACTACTTGATTGGTATTTGTACATTTGTGCATTTCAAATGAAGTTGAGAAAGTGAATAAAATCTTGAAATCATAAAAACATATGTTAACAGAGATAGACTCAATTTCTTAAGGCTATATTTCCACAGGAGATGCCTGCCCTAAGACAGGTTGTAACTGGCGGGTCCATGTGACCTGCTGGGCCTCCTAGAACTCCGTCATCTCATGACGTTCCAAGGTCGGCCGAGGGGCGGCGCCGTTGCCCGCCACATCCAAGGCAGGGTTGTCGTGGCCGCCGTTCTCCTTCTTCACTTCGATCGGGGTTATCGCCGTCGTCTCGTCGTCGAATGCCATCAGGACGTCAGGGAAGAGCCCTCGCCTGTGAAGGGTCTTTACGATCCACGACACCAGCAGGAGGGTCACCAGCGTCACCAACATGGCCAGGGTCCTGTTGTAAGGGGGTGGGATGATCACAATGGGGGGGTTACTGACGTCATGTGACGCTCGCCACCAGTGGTAATGGTGGTCCAGCATGGCTGTCACGCAGCTTGTGTTACGGCACTGGTGAGAGAGAGAGAGAGAGAGAGAGAGAGAGAGAGAGAGAGAGAGAGAAATCACATTGTTCATAAGCTTTAAGACTTTTTTCTCTCACGTTAACTTTCTCATTCTCTCAGAGAGAGAGAGAGAGAGAGAGAGAGAGAGAGAGAGAGAGAGAGAGAGATTACATTGTTCATAAGCTTTAAGACTTTTTTCTCTCACGTTAACTTTCTCATTCTCTCAGAGAGAGAGAGAGAGAGAGAGAGAGAGAGAGAGAGAGAGAGAGAGAGAGATTACATTGTTCATAAGCTTTAAGACTTTTTTCTCTCACGTTAACTTTCTCATTCTCTCAGAGAGAGAGAGAGAGAGAGAGAGAGAGAGAGAGAGATTACCAACTTTATAAAACGAAATTTTGCCAAAAGACAGGGCTAGGGCGTACCACTCACTGCTGAAAAATATATTTACGAAGAACGAGACCTGCGATTTACGTGTTGTTAAACTGTTATGAATGAGAGAGAGAAAGAGAGAGAGAGAGAGAGAGAGAGAGAGAGAGAGAGAGAGAGAGAGAGAGAGAGAGAGAGAGAGAGAGAGAGAGATTGTATGTTTGTCGACTGAAAGCCAGGCGTCCTAACGCGAGCGAGGCAGAAAGGAAAGACAGCTACCTGGGCCAAAAGAGTGAAATTTGATGTACACCGAAGTGCTGCCTCACTGTGCAGCCGCCTCAGAACTTTTCTAATACTCAGGCAGGTTATAGTGGTAATATACCTCCCTGAGCCCCTGGTCGCTGGTATGTCCCAAGGCAATCTTACCCACTCAGTGACAATTTATCTTCCCTGTTGAGAGGCTGTCAGGGTCAGCACACCTTCCTTTATACCTTCAATGTGTTGCCACGCGTAGATTCTCTTCCTGTATCTATGGTGTATTGCTCTGGTTCTCCCAGCCTCTCTTGGTAGCTTATATGTCTCATCCCTTCGATTATACTCGTGAAGTGCTTTTGAAGTCTCTCGAACCTGTTTATTGCAAATGAGCTAATGATCAGATCTGCGTACTTTATCTTGGTTTGAAATCCATGTTGGTCTTTGTTTATTTAGGTATTCTTCACAGATATGTTCTGATATGCGTCGTTTTATCCTTCTTTCTAAGACATATTAAATGCGAAGTCGAGGTAATCATCCTATACTGCTTAGGTATTAGCCTAGTAGATCCTCCTTCGTGTATTGTTTTTTTACATATCCGGTTTTCTAAATGTCTGCAATCCTGCTTTCGTCTAGATTTTGCCTCACCAAAAACATCACTGGTTTTGCAACTGCCCTTCTTTGTTCTTGAGGAATGTGGCTGGAAGTACATGTGGTCCTGGAGCTGAGTTATCTCTGAACCGATCGATCGCTTCGGTTATATCATCATCCATGCCTCAATATCTATGATTTCTTTGTCATATTGTTGGTTAAACATGATTAATTTCCACGTGCATTTCGATCTCATTACTGATCTTCATTATTAACTTCATGATTTTTCCCTAAGATACTTTCCATACTTTTCTCCAAATGGTCCAATCTCTGATTTCTTGTCTTCTTGCTTTGCTCATGTGTATCAGTGGGTGAGCCTAGTGGGTTTCTTGGGCTGAATGGGTGGGCGGGTGAAAGGGTTGGAGACTTTTGAGGGACTTAACCAGATGAGGCGGTTTCATGCTTCTCAGCAACCATGCTTTGTATTTTTTCTCTAAGCTAGCCGAGACGGCACGGGCAACTGAATGCCCTTATGGAGGTCATCTCATTAAAGCCATGGATGTACCTATACCCTAGCCCGAGCCAGGTACCCTAGTACTTTCTGTTGTCTTTCATGAGATTTCACCAGTTCCGTATCTGCGTTGTTCATTTAACCAACAACTTCATTGATAACGGCTTCTCTCGCTGTTAGCCTTTTCTCTATGTCTCTTGATATCTTTCGTTTGGTATCAGCCTGGTTATAGTTTGTCTTATTTTCTCATAGAATGTTTGTTGTGGGGTTGTTGCCTTTAAAGGTTTCGTTCCAATTTACATCTAGAATTCCTTTAATTGATCGCTCTCCTTACCGATTTGTCAAGTATTATTCCCTTTTTCTTTATCTGAAGAGAGTGTCATGTCATTTGTAAAGACCAGGAGCTAACCTACTGTTTCCTCTCGTCGGAGAGTGGTTGATTGGCACAAGGATGAACGACTCGTAACGATTTATCAGCCTTTGGAAATGGTCGTTTTCTTCTGCTGATCCAGAATCTAATCCTCTTTTCCTGCCATTCAGGAAAACGGATATCAGAGTCACTCGTCTTTATCATTACTGGATCTGGTTTCACTAATGGCTCCAGCGTTTCTTCATGTTTTGTTAATATTTCTTTTAAAATCATTTATTTCATATATTTTTTTTTTAGTGGCGGCTTGTATGGTACTAAAATCTATTGTGCTTATGGCTAGACTGTTCAGTGGAATTGATTCATATCTATTGTGGCTCATCTTCATTGTCTGTTTTCCTTCTTGCATATTTTGTACGCAGCTTTGTTCGAGTTTGGTTCCATTAGCCCAAAGTGGTTCAGAGTGATTCATGTTTGCTTCATCTCTCACTCTCTCTTTAAGCCTCGTTTCTCTAACGTTAATCTGGATTGTATCGTTGTCCCTTGTGTGTTCACTGACATACTTTACCATGATTTGCGGAGTTCTCACTTCTCAGACATTGCAGACATCATCTACTCATCTTCCAAGGATTCACTCTACCTTTTTTTTGTCTTCTGTTTTTGAACTGTGTTCTCAGTGTGGGTTGTTGAATTTCACATTCAGAAGTAAGAGTATTCCCGATTCTCCAACCAAAGCTCCTTGGTTATTTCAATCATGTTGAGAGTTTTTTCAATGCCGTTCCATTCCCACATCCGCCATGATTATTTTCATTTGGTTCTCCAATGAAAAGAGGATTCCACTGTTTCGTTGTACTTCAGCAGCGGGCGTATTCTGGCCAATTTTCGATCCGGTCCTCATTACCTCCGTCTCATTACAAGTTCTATATTTTCCATATTATTTCCAATACTGGTTCATAACACCATTCCACTCTGGCTCTTCTGCTTCAGGCTGATGTACAATTTCTGTACAATGCTCCGGCATTTATTGTTTGGTTTAGTGATGCGTTTCCAACCATTCCCATTTTTCTCCATCCGTTTTCTAAGCAGTGGTCAAACCAGTATTCCTGTCTTTGGCAATTGTTTTTCACGATACGATTACCACCTCAGCTCGGGTCGTCTTCTATGTCTATCACAGTGTTTCTGTTAATTCATTCTCTTCCTTCTTTCTGCAATTCCATTGTTGTTAATCTGGTTCTAATATTCTGTGCAATTATCCACTGTTACTGCATTATTCTATGTACATGTCCCAGTTTTCTTAAACTTCTGGTAATTCGTATAACAGTGGAGTAGAGGAAGAAACGGATACAACAAGCCAGAGGTATAGCTGAATGCAGACGTTGCGACACGAGTGTCTTCCTCAGTGGAGTGAGTTAGGACTACAGATGTCTGTGTGGAGTAAGGTCGGAGGTGTAGGTGTATGTGTCCTTCTCCCCAGGAGCGCGTGTGATTTCTGTCAAGTCTGAAGCAAATTTCCGAGTGAGCAAATCCTCATTCTTCCTTATTCTGCCGATCCTCTCGCATCCACAGATCCAAACAAGAGTGCTCGAATGCACACTCTCGGGTGATTATACTCGCGATCATCAAAGTGCTTAGATCTGCACGTATGTATGTAAAAACGTATTTCCTCATATCTGTCTCTTCATTTTCTTCGCTTTTTCTATCATCTTCGACTGCCTTCTCATGATCCCCTCTCATACACCACTTTCGGATCAGTCACATTTTGTCTTTTATTTGACGCACTCACATTTTATCTTTCATTTGATGCAAACACACATTTTTTCTTTCATTTGAAGAAATCATACATTTTGTCTCATTTGACGCAGTCACATTTTGTCTTTCATTTGAAACAATCACATTTTCTCCACATTTCTCTTGATCATGTCCATTTTCTAGACTGCCTGTGTTAACATCATTACTTCTGTCGCTATCAACTGCGGTTTTACTCATTTGTCTCTTCCATATTCTCACCAGCTCTGTTGCCAGTATTCATCAATTCAACTCTAAGGTTTCACTAGCACTTCCTGTCCTATAATAGCTTCGTTCTTTTCATCTACATCTTTATCGCTCTCCTCGCCTAATCTGCAAACTATGCATAGATTTGACAAACACCGTCCTTATATTCTTTTTCATTTCGAGTTATATCTTCTCAATCCATTGTCTCCATATCAAATCTGGTGATGCATCCCAGTCTACTTTATTACCACATTCCACGTTTCACACACAAGTTAGGAAAAAAATGTTCAATTTGCAGTATGAACACAGCACAGAGTATGTCTATATGACTTCTTGCTTCTCTGGATCTATACCAGCTTCTTGAGACTGTTCACATTAGCAGTTTTCTTACCTCCAATTTGCCTCCATATTCGCAACACTATCAGTGTAGTCTCTTCATCATCTTTAATAAGAATTGCTAATGTATCAACGCTTTTGTACAAGTTCTTTCCAATGTGATTATTTTTTTCTTTTACTCAAACTTTTGATTTTGTATATTTTCTCTGTACTGTTGAATACCATTTTGGTTTATCTATAGTTAATCTAATCTATTCATAGGCAGCTCTCAAACGTGAAATTGTTAGCTGAATTTCAAAGCCGCTCGTTTATACACTATGTTGGCCTGGCTGATCATTTTTAGATATTCACACATTGTGTTTATATACATTTCAGTATGATCATTACAGCTATATGTAACATTGTTTAAATATAACATATTGAGAGAGAGAGAGAGAGAGAGAGAGAGAGAGAGAGAGAGAGAGAGAGAGAGAGAGAGAGAGAGAGAGAGAGAGATACGCCTCACCTGGTCTACTTGGCTCACACCAAGATTTCAAGATGTTGAGGACCTACCTGAAGGGGAAGTACTGGACACCATCCCTGAAGTATGGGTACTGGATGACTGGTGGAAGACCAAGCACCTTCTCGCCACCTGTAACAAAGGTCATGTCTCACATACATCCTGCACACATCATCACATTGTCATGACACCCTTCAAGATATCGCTAAAGCTTAGGCCTTGAGGCTCGTGCATAACTATTATCCCATAGATAAGTAGCTTCCATCGTGTAACGGTTAGCGCTCCTGACCGTGAAACATTCACGGACAGCCCAGGTTCGAATCCTGGTTACGGCCGTAGGTCCAAAGTCAACCCAGCTGTAAATCCATCCATGGGGGTTGGGTGATAACATGGGAGCCTGGCTCAAGCTAGGGAAAATATATATATATATATATATATATATATATATATATATATATATATATATATATATATATATATATATATATATATATCGCAAATGAAATGGCCCTGATTAAGGCCTTAGTTGCTCGTGCCCTCTTAGCTCACATAATCAATATAATGAATCACTGTGAAGATAACTCTCGTCCCACAGATATGTCATCAATAAATGTGTAGATAATTCTTTTCCCTAAACAAATCATCAATAGATGAGTAAATATTGATTCTTTTTATCCTATGTTTATAGTGTTTGTGAAATACCAAACGTCCCTGTATTCGTTAAGGATTTTCTAAATCTTGATAACAGTCATTTCTCTATTCACGGGAACAAAGAATAAAATTATTTATAGTGAAAAACCTCAGCGGGAAACAAAGCCTTGTTAGAAATATATCGTTGTTTGTTTAGGGGAGTTACTGTTTAATAGCGTCGCACAATTGCTTGTTCCATTAAGGCTCTACATGCATTGTGAGTAATGACGTCAAAGCAAACTGTGAGGAGATTGTAAGTAATGACGTCAAGGTACACTGTGAGGAGACTGTGAGTAATGATGTCACGTTGAATTGCAAGGAGGAGGATGGGACTAGGTTGTCTCTTGCACTTTATTGCAACCTGCTTTAACATTGCAATGTCTTACTGCTGCATAATTACAGCAACTTCCTATGGCCTGTTGAACTATCACAGTACAGTGTGGTCCGCTGCAACATTACAGCACAATGTGGTCTGCAGCTATATCATAGTACCTTACTGTAGAGGACTGTAACACCACAACACTTTACTATGGCTTGCCTGCAACATTACAATACCTAAATGCAGCCTGCTGCAACATCACAACACCTTACGAGGGCTATGAACAACATCCCAACACCTTACGAGGGCTTTGTACAACATCATATCACTTAATGTGATTTAATAAGACACTACAACACTTTACTGTGAACTTTAACACCTCACTGCAGACTGCTGTATTATCAAAACACCTTAATGTAGTCTGCCAAAACACAACACCTTTACTGTGGTTTGCTATACGACGCTACAACACTTCTGTGAGCTCACAGCTACAGCTATGTTGAGCAGCCTAACGAGTGTTCTCTTCGTAGTAGCAGCTGCTGCACTGCATGATAAGCATGCTCATCTGTATACTCTGGCGAGACACAAATGTTGAAGAGACTCAACAAGTTTACCGCACTAGGTAATACGCAGAGTTCATACGCTGAAACAGCTCATGATTTCTACGAACAGTCTGGGAATATGTCATAGACCTTAGCAGTGTAGCATTTAGCGCTGCTGACCACGACATGTTTCCGGGCCGTTCGATGTCGAGCATAGGTGAAAATAAATGAAGCGATGGGTGTGGGTGAGAAATGGGAGGTATTTAGGGAAACCGGTGATAACATGTGTAAGAGATGCATATGATATGAGAAAGCTGAAAGGTGGGCACATTAAAGAAGGTGGTGGGATGAAGAAGTAAAGTTGCCAATGAAAGAGGAAAGAGAGGTATTTGGACAGTACCTACAATGAGAGAATGCAAATGATTAGGAGATTATAAGAAAAAGCGCCAGGAGGTCAAGAGAAAGGCGCAGGGGGTGAAAAGAAGGCCAGTGAGAGTTGAGATGAGAACATCAATAAATCTTAGGGAGAATAAAAAGGAGGTCAATAATGTGCAAAAGACAAGAGAAGGAATGGGAACATCGGTGAAGGGAGCGAAACGGAAAGTGATATGAGGTACTGATAAAGTGAGAGGGAGAGAGTATTTTGAAGGACTGTTGAATGTGTTTGATGATAGTGTGGTAGATGTAGGGTGTTTAGGTCGGCGTGGTGCGCAAAGTGAGAGAGTCGTGGAGAATGGTTTGGTGAAAAGAGGAGAGGTGGTGAAAGCTTTGCATGAGATGAAATACGGCAAGGCGGCTGGAGTAGATGGTAATACTGCTAAATTTATTAGGAAAGGGGGAGACGTGTTGTTGATTGGTTGGTAATGTTAATAGATATATCATGGTGAGGTGCACGAGGAATGATGGAATGTATGTATAGTGCCATTGCATAAAATCAAGGGGGATAAAGGCGAGTGTTCAAACTACAGAGGTATATGTTTGTTGAGTATACCTGGTAAGATGAATGGGAAGGTATTGACTGAGACGGTGAAGGCATTTACAAAGCTTCAGTCTGGGGAGGAACAAGTGTGGTTTCAGAAATGGGAGAGGATGTCTAGATCAGGTGTCTGCTTTAAAGAATGTGTGAGAAATCTTTAGAAAAACAGATGGATTTGCATGTGGCATTTATGGATCTGGAGAAGAAATATGATAAGATTGATAGAGATGCTTTGTGAAGGTCTTAAGAATATATGGTGTAGGAAGTAAGCTGCTAGGGGCAGTGAGAAGTTTTAACCAAGGGTGTAAAGCGTGTGTACGAGTAGGAAGAGAGGAGAGTGAATGATTCTAAGTTGACGTTGGTCCGTGGCAGGGATGTGCGAGTATGCAGTCTGTTGGGGATGAGAGGGCCTGGAAAGGGAGTCAGTTGTCTGGCCGTTGATACAGTGCTGGTGGCTGATTAGAGTGAGAAAATGCAAAAGTTGGCGAATGAGCTTGGAGGTGCGTGAAAGGAGAAAGTTGAAAGTTAAATGTGAATAAAAGCAAGTTTTTTTTTTCTAGGTTCAACAGGGTTGAAGTTGGTTGGGTTGTAGGTTTCAATGAGAAAAAACTGGAGGAAGTGATGTGTTTTAGATATGTGGGAGTGGACATGGCAGTGACTGAAACCATGGAAGCGAAAGGGTGGGGATGGGGGCTAAGGTTATGGAAGCGATGAAGAATGTGTGGAAGGAGAGAACGTTATCTCGGAGAGCAAAAATGGGTAAGTTTGAAAGAATAGTAGTTCCCACAATGTTATATGGTTGCGAGACATGGGCTATAGATAGGGCTGTACTGAGGAGGGTGGATGTGTTAGAAATGATATGCGAGTACAGCATGTAATGTGAGATGGTTCGACTGAGTGAGTAATGAGAGGGTAAGAGATAATTGTGGAAATGGAAAATGTGTGGTTGAGAGAGTAGAAGAGGGTGTGTTGAAATGGTTTGGGCATATGGCGAGAATGAGTGAGGAACGGTTGACAAAAAGATATATGTGTTAAAAGTGTAGGGAACAAGGAGAACGGGGGACCAAATTGGAAGTGAAAGGCTGGATTGAAAGACGTGCACGAAATAGAGTGAACTGGGACGATGTGGTATACTAGGGTCGACGTGCTGTCAATGGACAGAATTAGGGCATATGAAACGTTTGGGGTAAACCATGGAGAGGTCTGTGGGGCCTGGGGTTACTCTCACTGACGCAGGGGGTTGCGAGGCTGTTTCCTAAGGGGCGGGGTGGCGCCGAGAATGGATGAAGGCAAGCGAGTGTGAATATATACATGGGTATATATGTATATGGCTGTGTATGTATATGTGCGTGTATGGGTGCTTATGTATATATATGTGCATGAGTGGATGGGCCGTTCATTGTCTGTATCACAGTGTGGTACAGCAAGTATCTTGTTGTGCCGTAGTCTGCAGGATCAGGCAAGCTGCGGTATTACATAGCATCCTGGGAAATTCAAATTGCCCCGTTGGACGGCTGCTCGAACCAGCAACATTTGTCTCTTTCATCCTGTCTACTCGTGCATAGCCCTCGAGAGGACATGCCATTCTCACAACATACACTGTAACTGCTGGGTTAGTCTCTCTCTCTCTCTCTCTCTCTCTCTCTCTCTCTCTCTCTCTCTCTCTCTCTCTCTCTCTCTCTCTTCTCTCTCTCTCTCTCTTTTCTCTCTCTCTCTCTCTCTCTCTCTCTCTCTCTCTCTCTCTCTCTCTCTCTCTCTCTCTCTCTCTCCCTCCTGTCGCATTGCTTGCTGACGCAAGCCATGCGACTCATCTCGATTTGACTGAGTATTAATCTCACTTCCAGCCCAGGTCTTACCCAGTATTTGTTCTCGATGCAGTTTTGCATCTTGCTAACTGATGTTCATCCGCTGCTGTTATACTCTTAAAAGGTTTCAGGATCGCATAGGAATCTAAATTTGATACACAGCTGTCACATATTGAGAGGTATGATGTGACAGATGTGACAACTGTCACTGTCAAATGGAACGGCCGAAAATGAGATGGAAGGCGACTGTCACGGAGGGGAACGGGGAAACGGAAAGAGGGAGGGGAGTACTGGGACGAGAAACAGGGATAAGAATATATTCTAAAGTAAGGGACGTAATCTGACACAAGGATGACAATCTACGCTTCAAAATACGACGGATGTAGCCCCTCCTCATCGTAAGATACTAATTTCATCACTTTACAGGAAATATAACATTTCTTCGTTAATTTCCTATAACATTTTGCTATCTACATGTGGTACACCGAGAGATGAAACTTGTTTATCTTTTCTATATCCTCCGTAGATCTGTTGTTTGGCCTCAAGTGACCCCGAACGAAACAAACCTTTCTGTTATGAAGACGTCACAGTCTGGCAATACCGAGGGGGAATTTCAGTCCTGAGGCTTAGTATATTTCTGGGTTGGAGACGACAATCGTTGATTGTCTTGAGCCTGGGAGCGACTCAGGAGAGTACGAGAGTGGATGAGACTATGAGATGGTAAGAGTTTTAAACGCTGACTTCTCTCATCTGGCATAAGGCTCTTAGGCAATTGCATTCTCCTCCTCAGGGTCTACTGTACTGAGCATGTCTGGTGTACTCACACCAGCGGAGCCCCACGAGTGTACAACTCCCTCTTCGTACAGTACGAGCAGTCGATGACTCACACAGTGTTACTGTGAGGGGGAACTGAATTCTGTACTTCTTAAGTCATCTTTATTTGTAAATGATGAAATCACATTAAATATTCCTCTCAATGGTTACTTTTCAAAGGCATTGTTGTCGAGATTATGTTTGGTCGCCTGAGTTCCAAAGCTGCAAGTTATACATACCAGGAACAGTCTGCTTAAGAAGTTTGGTGGCTATTTTCACCGAGTGGGATTTCGTATATTGTGTAGAGAGAGTTTGTTACTTACGGGGTTGATTCCGCATTTTTAGGCATGATTTTAAGTATTTTAGGAGATATCTTTAGCATGCTTTTAGCATCAAAGTGTCAAAGAAGCGAAGTTACGGATTTTGTGGGAAAAAATGTAAATTGAGACGAACTCTCTTGTCTTAAGGAGTGGTCATATCCGCTTGTGAGTAAATAACCCAGCTTGTTCATATGACTCTGTGATCTACTCAGGCGGTCATGAAGGATGTCTGCTAACATTTTCATTGAATTCAACATAAGTGGGAGGTCCATGGGAGTGAGACTAGTGCTTGTATGAGTGGTCGTGACGTAGGGGTTTCATGGGAGCGGGAGAAGAGAGTGCCTTCATTCAATCTA
The DNA here is from genome assembly GCF_036320965.1 of Panulirus ornatus. Taxonomy (NCBI): domain Eukaryota; kingdom Metazoa; phylum Arthropoda; class Malacostraca; order Decapoda; family Palinuridae; genus Panulirus; species Panulirus ornatus. Next base: position 2,518,452 of record NC_092245.1, on the reverse strand, counting down.
CATTTGCTTAGCTCGGGCTGACTTTGGTAACGAGCTAAAGTGATAGCGCAAGGCGGCAAGACTCCAGGTCACAGGTCGGGTTATGTTATGATTATTTTAAGAAAACTTGTAAGAAGGATGAGTGATGATAGAAATCGAAACCCCTCTCGTTTTCGTGCGATATTTGACGCCTGTTCTTTAATATTTGCCGTCCTTCTTGTGGTGCTATCGCATCCCAAATATTTGGAATTATATTCCCAAAATTATGGCCAAAGCTTGGTTTCTAATGCCCAATATATGCCATCTGACGACTATAATTTAGCATCTAATGGACAACTTGCAAAATTTAGTTAGCAGCGCGCAGCTTCATGCCTCCTGACTGTCATTTCGATGCCACACATCTGGCGTTCAGCACCTGACGCTGAGCACAGACTCCCCATCTGTAAGACGTGGCGCGCAGCACCAGGCGACTGCTACTGAGCCGTTGGCGCCTCCAGCTTCGTATTCAGTGTCCCGTGCCCAATACTGATGGACGCTGGACAGCCCTAGTGCCTGACGCATAGAATTTCCATTTGATATATATGATACACTTGCTCTCTAACGTCTTAGTGCTATTAGTTAACATCTGACACTTGATGTTCGACACATTTAAGCTGACATCTGACACTTTCTGTTTGACCCGATTTATGAGGACTAACACTTTACGGTTTACATCCAGTACTTGTTCTTCGATGCCTGACACCCATTACATGATACCTGACACCTACCCTGAGCCTGACACCTACACCGACGCCTGACACCTGCTGTTTGACACAAGACTTTCCGTTTCATGTTTCGGAGTTACGTTCCTTTGTTTACTATTACAGGGTCGTATTTTCCTATGTCTATCTGTTCATGCTTCTATTTCTTTATCTTTCGTAACTGTACCTAGCTATGGAGAGGCGAGACGTTGGTAACCTGATGACGGACTGTAGCAACAGTGTCGTGGAAAACCAGGAACATCACTTCGACAACAGTTAGACGTGTAAATGCAATACACCAGTAACCCGAATACCACCTTAACTAGTCTCTAACTTAACTCAATACAGAGTTACCACCACGTTGGAACACTAGCAACTCTCATTAATACGGATATGAAGTCACGCTGAAAAAGATAAATAGACATTGTTTTTAGTGCCAGAAAGCTGGCTGTAATCAAGTCTGACAAAACGTTAGTTATTAACATAACGAGACACTTTCTATGCCCCTTTCTGAGTATCGCCATTAACATTCCAAGAACTGTACGGTAGCCAGGCGGTATAACCTAGAGCCTATGACACCAGCGTCTTAACCTCTGACGTCCATGGAAACATATCATTCGCAAATACCCATGGGACGATCCGTCCCCTCACTTCACATGGTTCTACAGAAGTGTACGCTCAGGTCACTGTCCACCACTTGATTACACCGACAAAAAATTCCATTTTCTGACATTAAGATTAGCAGTTAGTTACCCAAGACACTAATGCAAATTTGAGAATTCTCTTTATCTAGTTTTTAGTCGATGTTTTGAGACATCTAGAGTGTCGTCCACTCAGGGCCAGGTGTGTGTGGGCAGAGGTAATTACCACTCGCGTGGTACCGTGTGACTGTCATATGGTTTCATACTCTGTAGGCAGCTGTAACAATATAATGACGATCATTACCACACTTACAAGTCAGAAAAAGTATATGCTGACCTTGTATCTTAAACATGCTCAGGTTACTTCTATGGTGAAGAACCGATGAAAGAAAAAGAAATATCTCTGTGACTGTACTAACACCATTATAAATGCGCCATTCCACGCGGCAAAAATAGGATGTTTTCGTGTCACTAAGGAATGAGAAATAAAGAGCAAACTCGTGTCTCATCTTCTGTTATGTGAACTCCATTCCATCTGTGTCTGACAAGTAAATTCCATAAAATGTGGTCTGAGGACGCCAAGAACCACAATCCACTGAGGAATCAGACTATAGACTATCGGATCCTGAAATAATCGGATCCACTTTAAGTATCTCGTCTTTCAAGTGACTCGGCTAAATGCCCTTCTTGTCCATTCCACTCTGTGTTGTGATTTTCTTTTATTTTTTCCCGTTTTCTAATCCTAGGCTTCGAGGCAGGTGTACTCCTAGATAAGATATCCCTCGGGTAAAGGTCAGGTATCTGCTACCAGGAACTGATCAGCTCCTCCCTCAGGTTACATAGTACTCAAGAGTAAGTAATGACGTTCCTGAAATGTCCAGTTCATCCGGCTAAAGTCTAGTGCGTCCACTGCTACATGAGCTCATGTGTTCCTCCTCCTCCAGGATGATCGCCGAAGGTGGCTGTGTGTGTGTGTGTGTGTGTGTGTGTGTGTGTGTGTGTGTGTGTGTGTAGTCCGGTGTTGCCACTATCCACCATGGTGTGTGTGTGATCTTCAATTAGAACATTACGAGGAAGGGATCATTGCCTTTTTTTCCACTGGTAGAGTCACGCACCTTGACTTTACTTTCCCGAAATCTTTATTCTTCTCTGGATTTCCTTCAGATTGGTTGTTCTTGTACTCATCTTGCTTCACATGTGTATCCATTACTTGAAAAGTACTTCTTCGCTTATTTTACTGATGAATCTAAATTATAACATTTCCCTTTGAAAGAACTGGGCAATAACGATAGAGTTAAATCGTTTTAGTATCTTTTAGTGTTCCAGTAAGTGTCGACTCGATTCAGACAGTGTTACAGTACGTATCAATTCGATTCAGAACCTGTGCTCTAGTAAGAACCAAATCTATTCAGATACTCAGTCTCCAAGAACGAATCAAAGAGAATCAGAATCTCTTAGTGTCCTAATTCTAGTCAAGTGATTCAGAAACTAATGTGGACTCCCGTGGTGTAGCGGTTAGCGTCGCGGACCGTGACGCATTCATGGGCCGCGCAGGGTCGACAGCACAAGTTCGAATCCTGGTTACGGCAGTCGGTCCACTGTCAACCCAGTTGTTCAACCACCCAGTTGTTCATCCACCCCTAAGGGGTTGGTCGATAAAATGGGTACCTGGCAATGGGACGGCGTTGATTTGGGCCTCAGTTGCCCTTGCAGTCTCGGTTACAAAAAAGATATCAAATAGATTCGAAAACTCGGTGTTTCAGCGCGAGTAAATCCACTGCAGTTGCTCTAGTTCAGGCCAGTCTTTGTTGCCTTACACTGTGTCTGCGTGCGTGTGTGAAAATGCGAGCCTGCTGCCTGCGGATGTGTACTGTAGTAACCGATCAGTTCAGTATAGTCAGAGAATTCTTCACTCGTCCTCACCGTTTGTGTCACGGGGAGTGAGTTTTAAACACCTGTCTCTTAACCTTGTATATACGTACCATGCCTTTACTCCTTTGTGCGTGTACATAAACAAACACACCAATCTAAATGTGCATACATTCATGCGAGCGTATATGTGATCAATGTATATATATATATATATATATATATATATATATATATATATATATATATATATATATATATAGCATGAAAAGATAGTTCTACACATGAGAGGGGCCCCATCTCGAACACTCTCAGGTCCCAGAAAACTTTTAAAAGTTACTTATTCAGTTAATTCCGTTCAGTCCACTACTCTTACACCATACTATTAAAGTACTTATCTACATCTTTGCTGTCAAGTTTATTGTCTAACTTCACATTTTGGTATCTGGTTGTTCTATCTTCGTATCTTTCGAAAAAAAAGAAGATTAAACTTCATTTCTGATATCAACAAACTTGTTTAGAACCTGAAAAGGTCCTGATTAAGTCACCTCTTACTCTTCTCTCCTCCAGGATGGTCAAATTCATCGCCTCTAACTTCTGAGTGTAACATCTTCCTTCATTGTGGGACCATATTTGTTGCCCTCTTCTGCACCTTCTCTACGAGTTCTTCTTGATTCTTTAAAGTGCGTTGACCAAACTTGGCTTCACACAGGATGTGGACAGTCTGCAAACTGTCCTTATTTACGGATTGGGCCGAGATTTTAACATTTGCTAGTAGGCAGTTTGTCTCATTTACAGTTCTCCTAAGATAGGGGTTCTGGCGACAAGTTAGGCACAATGTCAACTCCCTATTCCCCCTTACACACAAATTTCAGCAGCTTATTTCCTTCAAGATAATATTCGTATTGATACCTTCCTGTTCTCCCTTCTTATAAAAAGGCGAGACGTCTATCCCTGTCCGCTCCCTCAGCACATTGCCTTTCTCCAGTGGCTTCTTAAAGAGTATTTCAAGAGGTTCCATCCACTGTATCTGCCTACACGCACACATTCAGCACATACGGGGAAATTTCATCAGGACCATTAGCCTTGGATGTGTCAACACTCTTTAGTACACGATTCATGTAATTTCCTGATGTCTCAACGTTCCATAAAACCTTCCCACCCTGTCTGTCTGACTAACGTTGGGACGAGAGTGTCTTCCGCTGTGAAAATATTTTCCAGCTTGTTATTCAGATCTTCAGATATTTTTACATCATCCTTTTCACTTCTTCCTTTTGAACCCCTTTGCCTAATTACCTGCTTCTTGACTGTAAAGATGTTTAAAGTATTCATGGTAAAGTTTTGGATTCTATCTTGCCTTTTCCACAATACTCTTCTCAAATTCTTATCTGTTCCTCCTTCCTTATCCTGTCTTTCTCGTTCTTTGGTTTCTTACGCCTCGCACAAGCTGGCTGGCTGGAGTGCTGCCTGTATATTCTCCACTTCATATCTCGAAGTTCCTCGGCTTTCTGATATATATCTTTTAATCAAGCTATTCTTCCAGTTTTCTCATCCGTCCCCATATATCTGAAGTCAAGAAAAACCATGTTCCTATAACTTCTTTGTGAAGTTTACAACATTTTCTGTGTATGTGTATATGTGTGTGTGTTAGAGAGAGAGAGAGAGAGAGACTGAGAGAGAGAGAGAGAGAGAGAGAGAGAGAGAGAGAGAGAGAGAGAGAGAGAGAGAGAGAGAGAGAGAGAGAGAGAGAACAAGAGGAAGTGGAGTGTGGACTTCCCGGTGGAGGTTGTGTGTCTGTACTGCTATGTGGCAGGTAGACTTACCCAGGATCCTGAGGATGAAGCCCAAGACGTAGGCAGTGATGGAGCCATAGACGTTGACCTTATCAGGAGCGTGCACTGCCAGGGTCAGCTGAGGGAAGAGCATCACGTACACCAGGTCTCCACACAGGTAGCTGGCGGTGAAAGGAGGACCATTATTTATACTACCAGGTGATTGGATAGGGGGAAAGTAGATCAGTAAATGAGTGGGTCACCATCCTGGAGGCTGGGGGAACATACAGAAAGTTACAGTAACACATTACAGAGGGGCTGAGGGCAATGTAACCTGAATGTGGTGGAGGCTGGGGGAACATACAGAAAGTTACAGTAACACATTACAGAGGGGCTGAGGGCAATGTAACCTGAATGTGGTGGAGGCTGGGGGAACATACAGAAAGTTACAGTAACACATTACAGAGGGGCTGAGGGCAATGTAACCTGAATGTGGTGGAGTCAGTCTAACATCTACACTCATCGCTATCCTCACTCACATATCCACCTCATACACTCACCTCCTACACTAACCCACGTTCTCTTGACATCTGCACCCATCTACCCCATGCGCTAAGTCGCTCCCAAGCATACTCACGCTGTGAAACACCCGCATTCTAAAACACTCGTGATTTCATGAATATCTGCGATAGCTTCACTGGTGATAAGAATTTCCATTTTAAAAGACGGCCGGAATTTATCTTGAGATGGGAATATACACCTCGGGAGGAGAGGAAAAAACTAATACTTAGATGTTGGTGCTACGCAAGACAACAAGGTTAATACCTGAAATAGTGGTGGTGAGTCACGAGGCGTGTTAGCGGGTGAGTCACGAGGCGTGTTAGCGGCTATAAATTTGCCAACACCAGATGAGAGGAAGAGAGAGAGAGACAATCATATTTTCAAGTTTCAAATGGATATGACGTGAGATTCTAGAATTCCTTGAGATTGGCAAGAAGACGAGAGGGTGAAGCCATAACGAGAAACTAAGGTAAAAACACGTTAGAAAAGATGTCAGAAGTATTTCTGGGTTGACAGAATGATGGATGAATGAAACAAGCTACCTACCTAGCTGTTACAATTGAGTGCTGACAGTATACAGATAAATAAAACGTTTCTGGACAGTAAAGTGAGCTAAAGAAATGGGGCTATGAGAGTTTAGTACTATGTAAGTAATTGCATGTAGATAATTAATACACAAATAACACAGTTACTCATAGAAAGACCTGGAGGTAGCAGGATGTCAAGGAGAAGAGAAAATGAAACTAAACAGCAACTGCTGAAGTTCACAGAATCAGGGTGTGAAAACGGAAAAAGTTGTGTCAGAAATAAATTATAAAAGTTATAGACGAATTTGTGGTGTGTAAAGATACATAATATAAGACGAGATTCGAAGCATTAAGAAGCGAGTCTTTAGAACTTGGGGAGAAACATTTCTGGAGAGGCTGCAAGGCACAGGCAGCTAGTGAGGCAGTCTTGGTATTTGGTTCATCGGAAAAACACACTGAGGACAGAGACTGTGAGACTCTTAAGAGAAAATGATACGGGAATTTCTTGCGACTCTGAAATAAAGAAAATAATCCCAGAGGTAGACTGAGTATGATGAACTGATGAATACATCAGTGAACAAAAAATGTATGCAGACTCATCAACTCTCATGGAAAACAACGCAGAGGCATTAAGGCCATCTGAGAGTTTCCGTGGAATATTTATAAAAAAACAAAAGACTGAGGGAAGAAGTTGAGGGAATCTGGCGGATCATCCTTTGGGGGGAGAGAGAGAGAGAGAGAGAGAGAGAGAGAGAGAGAGAGAGAGAGAGAGAGAGAGAGAGAGAGAGAGAGAGAGAGAGAGAGAGAGAGAGAGAGAGAGAGAGAGAGAGAGAAAGCGTCAGTATACAGGACAAGGAAAGTTTAGTGACAAAAAGGAAGATATTAAAGAATTCAAGTGAGGATAGGCTGGAGGACGATGAAAGGGATCTGAACTTCAAAGATGTTGCATGTAAAACCGACCAGACATTACAAGCATCAAGACTGAAATTCATAAGAAAATAAAACTCGCACGTAGTTTCTTCCTGACGGATACACTTGAAAAGGAAAAAAGAAAAGACATATGGGAAGGGTCTAGAGAGCTCTTCTAGTTAGAAAGCCTCGCAAATTCTTAAAGGCAACAGCTGGCAATAGACCAACCAGTCAATTCATGTAGGAGAGAACTGTGACAAAGTCTGCCACACCGCACTGACTGTAAATAATCTACAAGCGTTAGACGCACTAGAGAACAACGACAGTGTGGTTTTGAATATACAGGGAACGTCAGAATTTCCAGTGCATTGCAGAAGAGGAAGTTACCAAAACTAGAGACTTAGTAGAGGAGTTACCAAAGTTAGGGACTTAGTAGAGGAGTTACCAGAGCTCTGGACATTAAATACAGAGGTAAGTTGAGATCTACTCAGAGGCGAAGACTCAGCGCGACCTAAGTTACGAGAGAGTTCGCAAGAAAACGTACTGTGCACGTACAACATATCGCTAAACACACGAGAGTTAGATGCAATGATATTCCGTCAACACTCGATCTGGAAATTGCCTGGAAATCAAAATCATCCTTTATGGACGTCCGCTTCGGGAAAAACGACCAATATGTTTCTCGAAATGGAACATTTGAGTGAAAAAGATAGGCTGCAGCAGCAAGCAGAATATACATAAAAACGAACTCGATGAACTGGAAAACGGCTTTAGAAGCACATACGAATTCCACATTCCAAAGAGTAAAAGGTTAACAGCTTTATATTTCGTAAATGCAACGATAGAGGAGACGGCAGGTGGGTACCAGGAAGAAGGGAATGATAAAGAGGAGAAAAAGATCGACTCGACAAACATGAACAGACAAAACAATGAGAGATTTATGTTAGAGGTATAGAGGGCAGAGTTTCCAACACAGATGAAGATCAGAGGAAAGAACTGGATGCTAAGTCTTAGAATGCGATCATTTTAGTGGATCGGAAACAGGAATGGATGTGATATTTTTAAGAGCAATGATAACCAAAGGCAGGCAATGAAGGCACTTACGAGGAAAGAGACTCACTCAAGGCCAATGGAACAGGTGATATTTCGACCTAAGTACTAAATGAATGTAATAAAGCCCTGGGCATGCAAACCGACAACTACTTGAGAGCTAACTTGATGAATTCTTTACCAATACAGCAAAAGAAACCACACGGTGTACCTATAATGAAGAAACGCAACGGCGAAATTGCACTGAACTACAGACATGTGTCCTTAACAAACGTGTTCTGAAAACTTCTGGAGAAGGTAATCAGGTAGCAAATAAAAACATTCCACGTTGAAAGAATCCTTACGACAAAGAAACAAGGGATCTGAAGCGAAGACGTCATATGTTTCATTGTCTTACATCCAAATACACACAAATGAGCTCTGTCGTTATGTGCCCAATATATACGTCTCGTCTCGTCTCGTCTCGTCTCGTCTCGTTAGTTCTGTCTCTCTTTACCTGGAATTGAACAAGACTTTACTCGTGAACGAGATGTAGCCTACTAAAATAATCTCCATCTGTTCATCTTTATAGAACTCCACATAGCTTTCCCACTTCTTTTGAAAGTTTTGTCATTCTTAGCACCAAAATAACATCTAGAAATCCTATATAACACAAATGGCTGACTCTGTCTGCAAGAGGCTGTAAACCGACATGACACCGGCAAAAACATGTCCCTATCCTGGGTCTCTCAGATGAAAGATTAAGAAACAAATGTAGAAAAAATTTGAGTCCCTTAGGTACTTATAGACCGGATAGAAGTAGGAACGTTATAGGAAGAGGAAGAAAAAAACCCTGTTTTTAGAAAGTGGATGGTGGTTGTGTGTGAGGAAGTACTCTAACAAGTCTTCGTATGGATGGTCTCCCCACAAAAACTATAGGAAACACCACCCTGACGAGTGCCATTTGCTTCGATTATAAAGACGACTGAAGAGTCTTTGTATGAAGGATTGCTCTCATATGTAGGGTGGTTCTCTCTCTCTACATAACCAACCTGGTAGAAGAAAGTCTAAAAGTTGGTACAATAAAGTCTAAAGCAATCAAACAATGTCAAAACAAAAAAAAAAAAAAAACAGCGACAACAAATCTTTGCGTCCTTGTGAAGCTGTTTGTAAAAACAAGAGAGAAACACAGAGCTTAAGAGCAAAGAGTATAAAAGCAAATAAATGACAAGCAGAAATGGCTATAAACTTTAAGAAGGCGAAAATAATGTCAGTTGTGGACTTGAAACGTATTCTTTGTCAAGCTTTTTCTTCAACACTTTTACGGTGTTGTTTACATTTACTGTAATTAATCAATTATTCCATAAGTTAATCCTGTGGAAACATGTATTCTGCTTCATTTGAAGCAAATCGTTTGTTTAAAAGTTTCTATCCAATAAAAGTGATATGAGACTAATCTAACCTTAAATGTCTGTATTGTTAAAGAATGTCTAGTCGTATGATAGCGGTTCTGAGTATCTCTGTCATACCAAGTCTTAACCTCTTTTCTGAGCTAAATAAGTAAAAGTCTTCTGTAGATCTCTCGCACGATTTGTTTCCCTAGTCCGAGAATCATCTTGGTAGCTTCCCTCTTTGCTCTATATTCTATCTATGTCTTATGATCTCTCCCAGTCTAATAACACTTGACCAACTTTCCCTGTGCTGCACTGTAGACTCTCTCTCTCTCTCTCTCTCTCTCTCTCTCTCTCTCTCTCTCTCTCTCTCTCTCTCATGAAAGTATTCCTTCGGTGTCTGCTCCTGAGGAATGGCTGATTGTATGCCTCCACCACTAGGTGTCTAGACCATGTAATTCTCGGCAGAACATCATGTCATATGATTACTATGGCCGTTGACAACTCAGTGCTGGATCACTGCGACGTCTGTTTCTTTCTCGACACGACTAAGCTTTAGAATTCTTTACTCTTCACATATCTTTCATAACAGATAATATCCCTTTTTTTCTTCAAAAGCCAGTTTTTTCCACCTTTCAATCCCATTATTTCTGTTTCTATTTCTCTAAACGTTCTGTATTTCGCCCATGGTCTGGCATATGTGTTTGTGTACTACCACAAACACCGTACATCACAACAGAATATTACAGTTTATTTTTCAGGCTGGCATTCAAGAATTTACTAAATAGACTGAACATTCCTCATCTGGAGGAAGCAAAGAGAGGAAACAAAAAACGAAATTTTTCGTATTGGAAAATTTTTCTTCTGTCAGTCAGTGTCCCACAGGAATGAGGTCGATTGCCTGGGAATATACGGGGAGGAGGACCTATCCAAACCTCATGAACCCGGGGAGGGAGGCACCTGTCATGAACACAGCCGCAAGCTCGTTATTCGAGCGGATCGCCACCCCGTATGACGTCACCCTTCCAGCCGCTCAGAGCTCGCACATCGCAGCCGCCAATCTAAGGTGATCACTGAAATTTGATATTTTCTGTGTGAGCAGGAGGTAAAGGTAGGACAGGGTAAGGAACCCGGGGAGAAAATGACTCCTGAGGCGCCATCTCGGAGTGTAGTTTCTGAGTTTTCACGTCCGACATCTCTCTCTCCTCTGCTGTCTTCTGTCCCACGTGAATGAAAGCTAACTCATATGAAGGATGAGGTTGTAGAATCCTTAATACCTTTGATGGTAAGCTGGAGGAACACTGGAGGAATCCCTAAGGGAGGGAAGGGAGGAATCCCTAAGAGCCACACAAGGGTAGATCTAGAACAAGGTTCCACAACCTTTCTCGACTCCCTGGGGACCACATCAGTAGACCAAGTCATGATCTCGGGCCGTAAAAGTTGACTCGCCATGATAGCTACGCTGTTAAACCATATATTTTTTTTTTTTTTTTACGTTGGAGGCTTCAGTCATTGACAAACGTCCACATCAAGGTCGGGCCTTAATTGAAATATAAAGAGGGTTACGAAAAAGGGTAAAGGAAAAGACAAGGGATAGTATTTACGAATTTTGGAGGAAGTGAAAAATCGTGTCTTTGAAAATGTGCCAGGTTATCAGGTCATAGTTACTGGGGGAGACATAAGGGAGTTGAAAGTTCCAAAGCTTCGAAGTGTAAGGGAAGAAACTTGTCAAAATGGTCATATAGCAGTCATGTGACGCAGCAGCTTGCCAAGTATTGCGCTGTCTAGCAAGTGGTGAGGGCACACAAACAGCCAGCTCATGGAAGCAAAAACCAAAGTAATACTTATAGAAGATGAGAGAAAGTGAACCAACACTGTAGCGTAGGGCGAGCGGGTCAAGTTTTGAATTTAGCTAACCTGGGAGAGTCTATAAAAAAAAAAAAAGTCAGGCTGCTTTCGACTCGGCTCTGTCAATTAAGGATGCAAAGCTGGAAATAATTATTCATCAGTATCGTTAGTTATTCATCAGTATCATTAGTTATTCATCAGTATCATTAGCTATTCATCATGCCTAAATGTATAGAGTGGAAAAAAAAAAGAATGCGCTCGCCATCCAGAGCATGACAGTCTCACTCTCGGCGCTGGATTTCTAGAACAAGGTTCTTGATTCTGGGAATCAGTCTCGTAGCCACTCGTAGCCACAAGGTTGCCGTCTCTCAGCCTTACATCAAGCCTTTGACTCGCTGAGACTTATGAGAGTAGGTATTTGTTCGCAGATGTCAAGTGGAGCCGAATATGCATGCAAATATACCAGACTTCTCTGATCTTCAGGGATACACTGATAAAAGACTGAGTAACTGGATGTGCAATGATGTGTTGCTCAGTTCTTATGGAAGGCGTTCCGGGCCCCACATCATGTAGTCGAGGGCCACATGCGGCCCGCGGGCTACCATGTTGTGCATCCATGATCTAAAACGTCTTAACCAATGAACACTCTGACGAAGGTGGTAGACGAGTGCCAAAGACCCCCTTTCTCAATTGATTCCCCGCAACGAAACCCATCATCCTCAAAGCAACTGCCTTACTGCTCATGTGACGAGGACAGACCCTCACAACAACTGTCCCTGCCTTAGTAAAGCAAAACGAAGGAGGAAGCGGTTATCTAAAAAGCCTGTCATCAGAGATAAGTGATAGGAACCAACACAGACACAAGGAGCGCCTCTCAGAGGAATAGGAGCGTCTGAAGAAGTGTAGTTGTCACAGTCAACACTTTACATAAGGTGTTATGAGCAACAATACGACCCTAACTACAGTCAACACTTTACATAAGGTGTTATGAGCAACAATACGACCCTAACTACAGTCAACACTTTACATAAGGTGTTATGAGCAACAATACGACCCTAACTACAGTCAACACTTTACATAAGGTGTTATGAGCAACAATACGACCCTAACTACAGTCAACACTTTACATAAGGTGTTATGAGCAACAATACGACCCTAACTACAGTCAACACTTTACATATGGTGTTATGAGCAACAATACGACCCTAACTACAGTCATCACTTTACATAAGGTGTTATGAGCAACAATACGACCCTAACAGTTGGCATTACAAACTTTAGTCTTGGCTACAAATGAAGCAGACCCAGAGGGATGCAAAATTCCCATGGTAAGGGAGACGATGACCTGAAGGCACAGTGAAAGAAACAAAAAAAACTGTCTATAGAAAATGACACAGGGCTATTCCCTAGTCCCAGGTGTTAGGATTCTAATGGTTACCTGACTCTTAAAATCAGTGGCGGATGACCTGCATTATTTAGGAAAAACCACACTAGAACAAAAAAAAAAATGACCAGAAGCTATGAAAACTGCTGTAAAAAGAAAAATGCCTGAAGTAGGTACCAACGAGAGAATAACACTCGCGTTGAAATATCAGAGTCCCGGATGTTGGCCCAAATCAAATATAAAATTTCAGAGTCAAGTTTTTTTTTTTCTTTACGCTTTGGGAGGAGCTCCTCGCTACCTATACATTATCCACATGACAAGCCTGGCACATGTCACGGCACCTGGACCTGGAGACAGTAAATGATAAATCCATTTCCTCTCATTAATACCCCAGCGTGTCGTGGATAGGGTAGTAGGGACGTGGTGCCGAGGGAAAATCTGTGTACCGTCGTACACCCTCAGCGATGACTCCAGGATACGGAGCGATGTCCTACCTACTAACGTAGGAGATAAGATGCATCATTGCACCATGATGTTATGTGCTGATGACTCGACCAGACACTGGCATTATGGTAGTGACATGGAGGAGGACAGGTCAGTACTACATAAAGCCAACCATCACGATATATTTCACTAATACATTATCAGTATATCACTTAAGGGCTAAGGGATTTTCCTGTTACATGTGTAATTTATCTATAGATATATTTTTGTCTTTCTCGAATCCTCTAATGATGACAAAAAGGATTATCTTGCTTCAACAAGATCCTCGTGGTACACTAGAAGCTCCAGGTATGTGTACGGTGGGCTGCATCACAGGGTACAGGCACAAGACAAAGAGCCATTCCATGGGACAGACAGACAAGATCCTGTGGCTTAACCAGGATCGAAAAGTTAGTTAACGTTCATCATCACTATGCAAGCCTGAACTATTGTTCACCTCGCTTCCCGTCTCGTGTTACGAACGAGCCACAGGGAACACAGAAAAGATATCGACTTGTGCGTCCGGAAAAACCGAAAGATGCACATGAACCAAAGATGTCCCGAAAAAACGAAATGAAAAAAAAATTAAGCCTCCGTTTTCTGTTAGAACTTTTGTCCCTGTAAGGATAACCTCAAATTTTCAATCTCTTTGGGCCGGCTCGGTCTCCAGGTATTTCATGGCTCTGTTGGTCGAGGTGTAGCACTTACCATGTTATCGCGGGCCAGTGGATCAACCCGCTCAGCTGTGACTATTGTGGTGAAATACGTCAGCAAGTGACCTCCCTCCAAAACACACACACACACACACACACACACACACACACACACACACACACACACACCAACGCGAGTAAACAAATCCCTATAAGATAGACACTCGCCATCTCCTACCAGGACCCAATTCTGGGAACTGCTTGTCAACAGAACGTCAGCAGGGGTCAATATGGGCTGAACTCGGAGCTTGGGAGGCCTCGATCGGCAGACGTCTGTCCCTGGGCTGGCACAAGCGTGGGTTCCGATCAATACCGCCTCTATATATACACCAGGGGCTCCTCCCTGGCCCCTTTCTCTCACTTGACTCCGCCTTCACTGGGCCCATGCACTTAAAGCCTTCCCTGAAAATGGACTAGGAAAACACAACCACAACACAAAGGAAAAGGCGATACAGTCGGAAGGTGGAGGGGAGAAAAATGGGGAAGGCGTAAAGGAGGAGGAGGAAGGGAGGGGGGAAGAAGAGGAAAGAGGTGGGGCAGGGAGACAGAGGTAGCAGGGCGGAGGAATGGCAGAGTAGGGATGCACGGGAGGAGAGGGTGGAGTTGGTGTGAAAGGGAAGTGGTGGGGAAGGAAGGTGGAGGAAGAGGGGGTGGATGGTGGAGGTGGTGGGGAAGGGTGGTGGTGGGGAAGGGAGGTGGAGGTGAGGATGGGGTGGAGATGGTGTGGAAGGGAGGTGGAGGAGACAGTGACAAGTGTCTTGAGACCATCCGTTTTCCTCACGTGATATTCCTAAACTACCGGATGACGCCATTTAGTGGCTATTGGCCGTACCAACAACTTAATTTATCCATATATATATATATATATATATATATATATATATATATATATATATATATATATATATATATATATATTTTTTTTTTTTTTATTATACATTGTCGCTGTCTCCCGCGTTAGCGAGGTAGCGCAAGGAAACAGACAAAAGAATGGCCCAACCCACTCACATACACATGTATATATATACACGTCCACACGCAACACATGCATATCTATACATCTCGACGTATACATATATATACACACACAGATATATACATATATACATAATTCATACTGTCTGCCCTTATTCCTTCCCGTCGCCACCCCGCCACACATGGAATGAAAACCCCCTCCCCCCGCATGTGCGTGAGGTAGCGCTAGGAAAAGACAACAAAAGCCACATTCATCCACACTTAGTCTAGCTGTCATGTATAACGCACCGAAACCACAGCTCCCTTTCCACATCCAGGCCCCACAAAACTTTCCATGGTTTACCCCAGACGCTTCACATGCCCTGGTTCAATCCATTCACAGCACGTCGACCCCGGTATACCACATCGTTCCAATTCACTCTATTCCTTGCACGCCTTTCACCCTCCTGCATGTTCAGGCCCCGATCACTCAAAATCTTTTTCACTCCATCT
Organism: Panulirus ornatus; assembly: GCF_036320965.1. Taxonomy (NCBI): domain Eukaryota; kingdom Metazoa; phylum Arthropoda; class Malacostraca; order Decapoda; family Palinuridae; genus Panulirus; species Panulirus ornatus. The sequence continues at coordinate 2,503,139 of NC_092245.1, read as the reverse complement.
TTCCACCTCCAATTTGGTCTCCCACTTCTCCTCATTCCCTCCACCTCTGACACATATATCCTCTTTGTCAATCTTTCCTCACTCATTCTCTCCATGTGACCAAACCATTTCAAAACACCCTCCTCTGCTTTCTCAACCACACTCTTTTTATTACCGCACATTTCTCTTACCCTTTCATTACTTACTCGATCAAACCACCTCACTCCATATATTGTCCTCACAAACATCTCATTTCTAGCATATCCACCCTCCGCACAACTCTATCTATAGCCCTCGCCTCGCAACCATATAACATTGCTGGAACCACTATTCCTTCAAACATACCCATTTTTGCTTTCCAAGATAATATTCTCGACTTCCAAACATTTTTCAACGCTCCCAGAACTTTTGCCCCCTCCCCCACCCTATGATTCACTTCCGCTTCCATGGTTCCATCCACTGCCAAATCCACTCCCAGATATATCTAAAACACTTCACTTCCTCCAGTTTTTCTCCAAACTTACCTCTCAATATATATATATATATATATATATATATATATATATATATAATATATATATATATATATATATATATATATATATATATTTATTTATTTATTATACTTTGTCGCTGTCTCCCGCGTTTGCGAGGTAGCGTAAGGAAACAGACGAAAGAAATGGCCCAACCCCCCCCCATACACATGTATATACATACGTCCACACACGCAAATATACATACCTACACAGCTTTCCTTGGTTTACCCCAGACGCTTCACATGCCTTGATTCAATCCACTGACAGCACGTCAACCCCGGTATACCACATCGCTCCAATTCACTCTATTCCTTGCCCTCCTTTCACCCTCCTGCATGTTCAGGCCCCGATCACACAAAATCTTTTTCACTCCATCTTTCCACCTCCAATTTGGTCTCCCTCTTCTCCTCGTTCCCTCCACCTCCGACACATATATCCTCTTGGTCAATCTTTCCTCACTCATTCTCTCCATGTGCCCAAACCACTTCAAAACACCCTCTTCTGCTCTCTCAACCACGCTCTTTTTATTTCCACACATCTCTCTTACCCTTACGTTACTCACTCGATCAAACCACCTCACACCACACATTGTCCTCAAACATCTCATTTCCAGCACATCCATCCTCCTACGCACAACTCTATCCATAGCCCACGCCTCGCAACCATACAACATTGTTGGTACCACTATTCCTTCAAACATACCCATTTTTGCTTTCCGAGATAATGTTCTCGACTTCCACACATTCTTCAAGGCCCCCAGAATTTTCACCCCCTCCCCCACCCTATGATCCACTTCCGCTTCCATGGTTCCATCCGCTGCCAGATCCACTCCCAGATATCTAAAACACTTCACTTCCTCCAGTTTTTCTCCATTCAAACTCACCTCCCAATTGACTTGACCCTCAACCCTACTGTACCTAATAACCTTGCTCTTATTCACATTTACTCTTAACTTTCTTCTTCCACACACTTTACCAAACTCAGTCACCAGCTTCTGCAGTTTCTCACACTGCAGAAGCTGGTGACTGAGTTTGGTATATATATATATATATATATATATATATATATATATATATATATATATATATATATATATATTTTGCTTTGTCGCTGTCTCCGGCGTTTACGAGGTAGCGCAAGGAAACAGACGAAAGAAATGGCCCAACCCACCCCCATACACATGTATATACATACGTCCACACACGCAAATATACATACCTACACAGCTTTCCATGTTTTACCCCAGACGCTTCACATGCCCTGATTCAATCCACTGACAGCACGTCAACCCCGGTATACCACATCGATCCAATTCACTCTATTCCTTGCCCTCCTTTCACCCTCCTGCATGTTCAGACCCCGATCACACAAAATCTTTGTCACTCCATCTTTCCATTTCCAATTTGGTCTCCCACTCCTCCTCGTTCCCTCCACCTCCGACACATATATCCTCTTGGTCAATCTTTCTTCACTCATTCTCTCCATGTGCCCAAACCATTTCAAAACACCCTCTTCTGCTCTCTCAACCACGCTCCTTTTATTTCCACACATCTCTCTTACCCTTACGTTACTTACTCGATCAATCCACCTCACACCACACATTGTCCTCAAACATCTCATATCCAGCACATCCACCCTCCTGCGCACAACTCTATCCATAGCCCACGCCTCGCAACCATACAACATTGTTGGAACCACTATTCCTTCAAACATACCCATTTTTGCTTTCCGAGATAATGTTCTCGACTTCCACACATTCTTCAAGGCTCCCAGGATTTTCGCCCCCTCCCCCACCCGATGATTCACTTCCGCTTCCATGGTTCCATCCGCTGCCAGATCCACTCCCAGATATCTAAAACACTTTACTTCCTCCAGTTTTTCTCCATTCAAACTTACCTCACAATTGACTTGACCCTCAACCCTACTGTACCTAATAACCTTGCTCTTATTCACATTTACTCTTAACTTTCTTCTTCCACAAACTCAGTCACCAGCTTCTGCAGTGTCTCACATGAATCAGCCACCAGCGCTGTATCATCAGCGAACAACAACTGACTCACTTCCCAAGCTCTCTCATCCCCAACAGACTTCATACTTGCCCCTCTTTCCAAAACTCTTGCATTCACCTCCCTAACAACCCCATCCATAAACAAATTAAACAACCATGGAGACATCACACACCCCTGCCGCAAACCTACATTCACTGAGAACCAATCACTTGACTCTCTTCCTACACGTACACATGCCTTACATCCTCGATAAAAACTTTTCACTGCTTCTAACAACATGCCTCCCACACCATATATTCTTAATACCTTCCACAGAGCATCTCTATCAACTCTATCATATGCCTTCTCCAGATCCATAAATGCTACATACAAATCCATTTGCTTTTCTAAGTATTTCTCACATACATTCTTCAAAGCAAACACCTGATCCACACATCCTCTACCACTTCTGAAACCACACTGTTCTTCCGCCAATCCTCAGGCACCTCACCATGAGTCATACATACATTAAATAACCTTAACAACCAGTCAACAATACAGTCACCCCCTTTTTTAATAGATTCCACTGCAATACCATCCAATATATATATATATATATATATATATATATATATTTTTTTTTTTTTTTTTTTTTTTTTTTTTTATACTTTGTCGCTGTCTCCCGCGTTTGCGAGGTAGCGCAAGGAAACAGACGAAAGAAATGGCCCAACCCCCCCCCATACACATGTACATACACACGTCCACACACGCAAATATACATACCTACACAGCTTTCCATGGTTTACCCCAGACGCTTCACATGCCTTGATTCAATCCACTGACAGCACGTCAAACCCTGTATACCACATCGCTCCAATTCACTCTATTCCTTGCCCTCCTTTCACCCTCCTGCATGTTCAGGCCCCGATCACACAAAATCTTTTTCACTCCATCTTTCCACCTCCAATTTGGTCTCCCTCTTCTCCTCGTTCCCTCCACCTCCGACACATATATCCTCTTGGTCAATCTTTCCTCACTCATTCTCTCCATGTGCCCAAACCATTTCAAAACACCCTCCTCTGCTCTCTCAACCACGCTCTTTTTATATATATATATATATATATATATATATATATATATATATATATATATATATATATATATATATATATGGCTTAAAAAGCGAGATATACATAAGTATACTTATGTAAGTAGGAGAGATGGCCAGAGAGCGTTATTGGATTACGTGTTAATTGACAGGCGTGCGAAAGAGAGACTTTTGGATGTTAATGTGCTGAGAGGTGCAACTGGAGGGATGTCTGATCATTATCTTGTGGGGGCTAAGGTGAAGATTTGTATGGGTTTTCAGAAAAGAAGAGTGAATGTTGGGGTGAAGAGGGTGGTGAGAGTAAGTGAGCTTGAGAAGGAGACCTGTGTGAGGAATTACCAGGAGGGACTGAGTACAGAATGGAAAAAGGTGAGAACAATGGAAGTAAGGGGAGTGGGGGAGGAATGGGATGTATTTAGGGAATCAGTGATGGATTGCGCAAAAGATGCTTGTGGCATGAGAAGAGTGGGAGGTGGGTTGATTAGAAAGGGTAGTGAGTGGTGGGATGAAGAAGTAAGAGTATTAGTGAAAGAGAAGAGAGAGGCATTTGGACGATTTTTGCAGGGAAAAAATGCAATTGAGTGGGAGATGTATAAAAGAAAGAGACAGGAGGTCAAGAGAAAGGTGCAAGAGGTGAAAAAAAAGGGCAAATGAGAGTTGGGGTGAGAGAGTATCATTAAATTGTAGGGAGAATAAAAAGATGTTCTGGAAGGAGGTAAATAAAGTGCGTAAGACAAGGGAGCAAATGGGAACTTCAGTGAAGGGCGCAAATGGGGAGGTGATAACAAGTAGTGGTGATGTGAGAAGGAGATGGAGTGAGTATTTTGAAGGTTTGTTGAATGTGTTTGATGATAGAGTGGCAGATATAGGGTGTTTTGGTCGAGGTGGTGTGCAAAGTGAGAGGGTTAGGGAAAATGATTTGGTAAACAGAGAAGATGTAGTGAAAGCTTTGCGGAAGATGAAAGCCGGCAAGGCAGCAGGTTTGGATGGTATTGCAGTGGGATTTATTAAAAAAGGGGGTGACTGTATTGTTGACTGGTTAGTAAGGTTATTTAATGTATGTATGACTCATGGTGAGGTGTCTGAGGATTGGCGGAATGCGTGCATAGTGCCATTGTACAAAGGCAAAGGGGATAAGAGTGAGTGCTCAAATTACAGAGGTATAAGTTTGTTGAGTATTCCTGGTAAATTATATGGGAGGGTATTGATTGAGAGGGTGAAGGCATGTACAGAGCATCAGATTGGGGAAGAGCAGTGTGGTTTCAGAAGTGGTAGAGGATGTGTGGATCAGGTGTTTGCTTTGAAGAATGTATGTGAGAAATACTTAGAAAAGCAAATGGATTTGTATGTAGCATTTATGGATCTGGAGAAGGCATATGATAGAGTTGATAGAGATGCTCTGTGGAAGGTATTAAGAATATATGGTGTGGGAGGAAAGTTGTTAGAAGCAGTGAAAAGTTTTTATCGAGGATGTAAGGCATGTGTACGTGTAGGAAGAGAGGAAAGTGATTGGTTCTTAGTGAATGTAGGTTTGCGGCAGGGGTGTGTGATGTCTCCATGGTTGTTTAATTTGTTTATGGATGGGGTTGTTAGGGAGGTAAATGCAAGAGTTTTGGAAAGAGGGGCAAGTATGAAGTCTGTTGGGGATGAGAGAGCTTGGGAAGTGAGTCAGTTGTTGTTCGCTGATGATACAGCGCTGGTGGCTGATTCATGTGAGAAACTGCAGAAGCTGGTGACTGAGTTTGGAAAAGTGTGTGGAAGAAGAAAGTTAAGAGTAAATGTGAATAAGAGCAAGGTTATTAGGTACAGTAGGGTTGAGGGTCAAGTCAATTGGGAGGTGAGTTTGAATGGAGAAAAACTGGAGGAAGTGAAGTGTTTTAGATATCTGGGAGTGGATCTGGCAGCGGATGGAACCATGGAAGCGGAAGTGGATCATAGGGTGGGGGAGGGGGCGAAAATCCTGGGGGCCTTGAAGAATGTGTGGAAGTCGAGAACATTATCTCGGAAAGCAAAAATAGGGTATGTTTGAAGGAATAGTGGTTCCAACAATGTTGTATGGTTGCGAGGCGTGGGCTATGGATAGAGTTGTGCGCAGGAGGATGGATGTGCTGGAAATGAGATGTTTGAGGACAATGTGTGGTGTGAGGTGGTTTGATCGAGTGAGTAACGTAAGGGTAAGAGAGATGTGTGGAAATAAAAAGAGCGTGGTTGAGAGAGCAGAAGAGGGTGTTTTGAAGTGGTTTGGGCACATGGAGAGGATGAGTGAGGAAAGATTGACCAAGAGGATATATGTGTCGGAGGTGGAGGGAACAAGGAGAAGAGGGAGACCAAATTGGAGGTGGAAAGATGGAGTGAAAAAGATTTTGTGTGATCGGGGCCTGAACATGCAGGAGGGTGAAAGGAGGGCAAGGAATAGAGTGAACTTGAGCGATGTGGTATACCGGGGTTGACGTGCTGTCAGTGGATTGAAGCAAGGCATGTGAAGCGTCTGGGGTAAACCATGGAAAGCTGTGTAGGTATGTATATTTGCGTGTGTGGACGTATGTATATACATGTGTATGGGGGGGGGGGGTTGGGCCATTTCTTTCGTCTGTTTCCTTGCGCTACCTCGCAAACGCGGGAGACAGCGACAAAGTATAATAGAAAATAAAAAAAAATAATATATATATATTGGATTTTGAGTGATCGGGGCCTGAACATGCAGGAGGGTGAGGGGCGGGCAAGGAATGGAGTGAGTTGGATCGATGTGGCATACCGGGGTTGACGTGCTGTCAATGGATTGAATCAGGGCATGCGGAGCGTCTGGGGTGAACCATGGAAAGATATGTGGGGCCTGGATGTGGAAAGGGAGCTGTGGTTTCGGGCATTATTGCATGACAGCTAGACACTGAGTGTAAACGAATGAGGCCTTTGTTTTCTTTTCCTAGCGCTACACCGCACACATGAGGGGGGAGGGGGATGGTATTTCATGTGTGGCGAGGTGGCGATGGGAATGAATAAAGGCAGACAGTGTGAATTGTGTGCATGGGTATATATGTATGTGTCTGTCTGTGTACATATATGTGTACACTGAGATGTACAGGTAAGGTATATTTGCGTGTGTGGACGTGTGTGTATATACATGTGTATGGGGGTGGGTTGGGCCATTTCTTTAGTCTGTTTCCTTGCGCTACCTCGCAAACGCGGGAGACAGCGGACAAAGCAAAATAAATATGAATATAATATATATATATATATATATATATATATATATATATATATATATATATATATATATATATATATATATATATCGGTGGGATAGGGAAGAAATAATTCTATCTCCATATTCCCTGCGTGTCTTAGGATACTAATAGTGGCGGGAACGGGAACCTGGAAAATACCCCTGCTCTTGTGTTTTGCTTTCTAAAACATGTAAGAGAAGGGGGCCAAGCGGGTAGTGCTCCTCTTCTTCAAGAACTCAGGCTGGGGTGTCTGAAAGTGTGTGGAGAAAACAATGTGAAAAGAAAAAAGAATTAGGAATTATGTTCGAGGAAAGGAACCTGGATATTCTGGCCGTATGAATGGAACATAACTCAGGGTTTAAGGGCTTGAGGATGTCTCAAGAGTAAAATAAGGTGTAGATATGAGAGCAAAAGCTAAGGAAGGGGTAGCACTACTGCTGAAGCAAGAGTTGTGGACATGTGAGAAAAACTGTAAGGGAGTGAGGTACACGTATGTCAGTAAAAATGAGTGGACTGCGGGAGCTAAGCAATTATTTGTGGCTATATCTCTGGCTATTAGAAGAGATATGATGAGAGGAAAGTGTTTTTGTAGCAACCGAAGGTATGGTTCAGCAGTTTTGATGCAAAATATCGGGTATTGGCGATGGGTGATTCAAATGAGAGAAAGCGAGGTGTGTGGCTGTCGAGGGTGTAATTGAGGGGCTTGGGCTACCTGTTATGGTGAATAAGTATGATAAACAGCCTGAGTTGTATGCTGAGTAAGGAGTGATGACTGGGAATACCTTGTTTAGAGAGAGGGACATACTTGAGAGTACATAGGAGAGAAGGAAAGATAGTATGAGGGCATTACTCCATTGGGTACTATTTGATAGGCGTGCAGAAGACTTTTGAATGTGAATTTGGTGAGAGGGGAAACTAGTGGGACATTTGATTATTACCTGGTGATGGCAAGGATGAAGATTCGTAGAGGACTTTGGAAAAGACGAAATGATATGAATGAGATGAGAGTGGTGAAAGTGATCACTTGTACCAAACTTTTCTCTAACTTCAACATAATCAACGAGATCCTCATTTGCAGTTACAAGTATATCTAATATATTCTCGTCGTGAGTAGGTCTCCCGACTAATTAGATTAGGAAAGTATGAAGCAAATTTAGGTAGAGTCCACGCCCTGAGCTACAGGAAAGAGTATGTTACTCATAACGGTATGTTAAAATCTCTTGCTGTGATAGAATCTTGTTCACTATAAATTTCTGCTAACTGAGCATAAAATCTTTCGTCTGCCTCTGGTATCTGTGCAGGGAACCTGTAAAGTAGTTCTGCTGTTATTTTCTGAAGAAGTTTATCCTTAATTTCCACAAAAAAATGAAGTCGACAATCTCAACGGCTACATTTTTTTTACTGCGGGATTTAGATGAGCTTTAACAAAGAAGAGGACATCACTACCTACTTTGCTTCCACCATGTTCTCATCTGGTCAAACAATTCTCTGATATTGCTCACGGGGATTACCTAAAAGCTAGGTCAAAGTTCTCAGGTGTGAGGGAAGTACAGGAAGGTCTAGGACTACATACAAAAGTTAAGGATCAAGAGAAACATCATTAACAGTTGAGAGATAAATGTGGTAGGTGACTACTCCCTGGTCAGGTCAACGGGGCGTACTGCTACGTGACATCAGTTCTCAGCCCGCTCTCGCTACGACAGGTCAGATGTTGAGCGCTGGGTAACACCAGATATTCGTCACTCTGCAGGTTCATACTCTGTGATCTCTCCATGATGTTGAGGGACTCGAGTCTAAGATAGTGTCTGGGTTTGGTTGAAGTGTCTAATATGTACGTTCTCTTTCTCCAACATCCCTCTCTTAAAGGTGGTGTTGTGGCAGGATCTCAGCTGTGTCTTGAAGGTGGTGCTGTGGCAGGATCTCAGCTGTGTCTTGAAGGTGATGTTGTGGCAGGATCTCAGCTGTGTCTTGAAGGTGGTGTTGTGGCAGGATCTCAGCTGTGTCTTGAAGGTGGTGTTGTGGCAGGATCTCAGCTGTGTCTTGAAGGTGGTGCTGTGGCAGGATCTCAGCTGTGTCTTGAAGGTGGTGCTGTGGCAGGATCTCAGCTGTGTCTTCGGGTTTCCACTTTGTACGCGACACGAAAGACGTCGGGGAAAACTAGGCGTGCATTCCTCATGTAAGCACTGTACTTCGGTGCATAACATGGCTCCCTTGGAAATTTCCAGTCACTGGTCATGGTGCTGGGTCGTTTTCAAGCAAGAGATGTGATGTTTTCTTGCTCTGATTATAGGTAATGAAATGTATTTTCTGGTAGCTGTTGGTAGGTCTCTGGTAGATTTACCAACATCGACCAGAAAATAGGCGGTGAGCTTTCACTGGTAAGAGAAGGAAGTAGCCGTCTACCGCATTCATCTCTCACTGGTCGACTTTTCTCCTGATCCTTGACATTTGTCTATATACCTGGACCTTGCTGTACCTTCCTCACACCTGAGCATGTGACACGAGTCACGAAAAGTTGTGTTACTGTATATATCTAAGGAGAATTACTCTGCTGATTTTCACCTGAGTTTCGATTTAACCTTGGTCATCTTGGTCATCCACGTAGGCAGAATAAGAGAATCATAAGACAAGTTGAGAACATCAATAAGAAACTGATGAATGCTGATGTAGCAGTTATATTCAATGAAATATATATATATATATATATATATATATATATATATATATATATATATATATATATATATATATATATATATATATATACCAGGAAGTACCAGGAGAGACTGAGTACAGAATGGAAAAAGGTGAGAACAAAGGAGGTAAGGGGAGTGGGGGAGAAATGGGATGTATTTAGGGAATCAGTGAAGGCTTGCGCAAAAGATGCTTGTGGCATGAGAAACGTGGGAGGAGGGTTGATTAGACAGGGTAGTGAGTGGTGGGATGAAGAAGTAAGATTATTAGTGAAAGAGAAGAGAGAGGCATTTGGACGATTTTTGCAGGGAAAAAATGCAAATGAGTGGGAGATGTATAAAAGAAAGAGGCAGGAGGTCAAGACAAAGGTGCAAGAGATGAAAAAGAGGGCAAATGAGAGTTGGGGTGAGAGAGTATCATTAAATTTTAGGGAGAATAAAAAGATGTTTTGGAAGGAGGTAAATAAAGTGCGTAAGACAAGGGAGCAAATGGGAACTTCAATGAAGGGGGCTAATGGGGATGTGATAACAAGTAGTGGTGAAGTGAGAAGGAGATGAAGTGAGTATTTTGAAGGTTTGTTGAATGTGTTTGATGATAGAGTGGCAGATATAGGGTGTTTTGGTCGAGGTGGTGTGCAAAGTGAGAAGGTTAGGGAAAATGATTTGGTAAACAGAGAAGAGGTAGTAAAAGCTTTGCGGAAGATGAAAGCCGGCAAGGCAGCAGGTTTGGATGGTATTGCAGTGGAATCTATTAAAAAAGGAGGTGACTGTATTGTTGACTGGTTGGTAAGGTTATTTAATGTATGTATGATTCATGGTGAGGTGCCTGAGGATTGGCGGAATGCTTGCATAGTGCCATTGTACAAAGGCAAAGGGGATAAGAGTGAGTGCTCAAATTACAGAGGTATAAGTTTGTTGAGTGTTCCTGGTAAATTATATGGGAGGGTATTGATTGAGAGGGTGAAGGCATGTACAGAGCATCAGATTGGGGAAGAGCAGTGTGGTTTCAGAAGTGGTAGAGGATGTGTGGATCAGGTGTTTGCTTTGAAGAATGTATGTGAGAAATACTTAGAAAAGCAAATGGATTTGTATGTGGCACTTATGGATCTGGAGAAGGCATATGATAAAGTTGATAGAGATGCTCTGTGGAAGGTATTAAGAATATATGGTGTGGGAGGCAAGTTGTTAGAAGCAGTGAAAAGTCTTTATCGAGGATGTAAGGCATGTGTACGTGTAGGAAGAGAGGAAAGCGACTGGTTCTCAGTGAATGTAGGTTTGCGGCAGGGGTGTGTGATGTCTCCATGGTTGTTTAATTTGTTTATGGATGGGGTTGTTAGGGAGGTGAATGCAAGAGTTTTGGAAAGAGGGGCAAGTATGCAGTCTGTTGTGGATGAGAGAGCTTGGGAAGTGAGTCAGTTGTTGTTCGCTGATGATACAGCGCTGGTGGCTGATTCATGTGAGAAACTGCAGAAGCTGGTGACTGAGTTAAGAGTAAATGTGAATAAGAGCAAGGTTATTAGGTACAGTAGGGTTGAGGGTCAAGTCAATTGGGAGGTAAGTTTGAATGGAGAAAAACTAGAGGAAGTAAAGTGTTTTAGATATCTGGGAGTGGATCTGGCAGCGGATGGAACCATGGAAGCGGAAGTGAATCATAGGGTGGGGGAGGGGGCGAGAATTCTGGGAGCCTTGAAGAATGTTTGGAAGTCGAGAGCATTATCTCGGAGAACAAAAATGGGTATGTTTGAAGGAATAGTGGTTCCAACAATGTTGTATGGTTGCGAGGCGTGGGCTACGGATAGAGTTGTGCGCAGGAGGGTGGATGTGCTGGAAATGAGATGTTTGAGGACAATATGTGGTGTGAGGTGGTTTGATCGAGTAAGTAATGTAAGGGTAAGAGAGATGTGTGGAAATAAAAAGAGTGTGGTTGAAAGAGCAGAAGAGGGTGTTTTGAAATGGTTTGGTCACATGGAGAGAATGAGTGAGGAAAGATTGACCAAGAGGATATATGTGTCAGAGGTGGAGGGAACGAGGAGAAGTGGGAGACCAAACTGGAGGTGGAAAGATGGAGTGAAAAAGAATTTGAGTGATCGGGGCCTGAACATGCAGGAGGGTGAAAGGCGTGCAAGGAGTAGAGTGAATTGGAACGATGTGGTATACCGGGGTCGACGTGCTGTCAATGGATTGAACAAGGGCATGTGAAGCGTCTGGGGTAAACCATGGAAAGTTATGTGGGGCCTGGATGTGGAAAGGGAGCTGTGGTTTCGGGCATTATCACATGAGAGCTAGAGACTGAGTGTGAACGAATGGGGCCTTTGTTGTCTTTTCCTAGCGCTACCTCGCACACATGAGGGGGGAGGGGGATGTTATTCCATGTGTGGAGAGGTGGCGATGGGAATAAATAAAGGCAGACAGTATGAATTATGCACATGTGTATATATGTATATGTCTGTGTATGTATATATATATGTGTACATTGAGATGTATAGGTATGTATATTTGCGTGTGTGGACGTGTATGTATATACATGTGTATGGGGGTGGGTTGGGCCATTTCTTTCGTCTGTTTCCTTGCGCTACCTCGCAAACGCGGGAGACAGCGACAAAGCAAAATGAATAAATAAATATATATATATATATATATATATATATATATATATATATATATATATATATATATATATATATATATATATATATCAAAAAACTTTATTAAGTAAAACGATATGAAAGGTTATTGATCCTTGAACAATCCGCCTTACAGCAGGATCGGGTGAAGGAGCGGGCTGATGACGTCAGCCCGGTCGCTGTCTGGTATAGAGTGGAACGAAGTCACGAACGAACGGCTGAGATCACAAAGGATGAGCGTGGGTAGGTGCCTTTATCATGAGGGCTGGTAGGGTTTGGACCCATATATTACCAGGGGATATACCTCATGCTCGTATTGACAGACTGAGGAGGAGAGAAATGCATGCAAGAGGTGATGGATCAGACAGGTTTAATGAGCAAGTGGTGTGCCTCAGGACTTGGTAATAAGGGAAATACCACGTCTGATCAATGTGGCGTATTTGCCTTCAGGAATTTAATAACACGTGGATATGTCTGCAGACGATGATATTACTAGAGAGGTAGGTAGCGTTCGATTTATGCAATAACTAACAACAAGACACGAATAACTTACAGCGCCAGTTACAACAGCAATGAAACTTGATCCATATATGTGTTAAGTAATGAGGAGTGAATAGTGGTGAAACTGTACACTGTATAGTGTACAGGTTTCAGCATGAGAAGGGAACTGGGAGTGGCCTCTATACCCGAACTCTTTCCAGAGAATCACCTCAAGAAATTTGTAATACAAACACACAATTGATTGGCTAAAGCGTCAGACTTGCCCTCAAGCACAGAGGTAGGAAGGTAGGTTAAGGAGATATCTGCGCCGTACGGTCGACCATAGTCGATGAAATATGCATCAACGGCTTAAGTTTCCTGACATGAAACACACAGACCCGTCGGAGAAGGTTCATAGATTTCCGATAAGAATAGTGTTGGATGTAAGACGGTAGAATCAGAAAAGCCGTAGACTACCCTCTCTTGAGGGAAGAGGGTTCAGGAGGGAAGTTATAACCACTTTCAGGTTTCTCAGGGACCGTGAGCTTAATGTTGACAAGTTTTTTAAAACAAAAGAGAGTGTAGTAGTTAGATATCAGTACAGGAATTTGGACAAGGGGAATACCAATAGTAAAGAGGAGCAAATGATATGGCCATACAAGGACGAAATGAGCCTCGGGAGTGTAAAATTCTCTCCTCATCTTCACGAATATGTTATGCATTAATTGAAACCCACGTACATACACATACTGGCAAAATCCATAAACTATTAACTTCCAGAAAGGAAGTTATGTGTAACGAACCTCTGAGGTCTACTAGAGAGTGAGCTCTGTTTTAGACAAAAGAGAAGGTCGGATGGATTGTCTGCATCTGAACTGCCGGGAGATAATCAACAATACGAGGCTGGTGAGGAAGCTGGATCCCAAAGTGGAGTAAGGGAGAGACGCCTTCAACTGAGAGAAATAATCTCAAGGGAAGGGAACAGCAAACGTGTCAGAGCAGCGTTTGTTGATATGGGTCGAGGTCGTCGCGACGCGTCAGTAAAATCTGTTCTGAGACCATGGCTCCTCTTGATCCTTGTGCGTGATTTGCCAGAAGGATTGGACTCCTACCAGAACAAGTTTGCAGATGATGCCAAAATTAATGACGTGAACAAAAAGCGAAGAGGATTGGACGAACTTACAACAGGACCTTGATAAACTCTCGAAGTAGGTCTGACACATGGTTGATGAAATTTAACCCAAACTTTATAGTGATGATGATGGAACACAACAAAAGAAAACCCGAATATGATCATTATCCAACAGGATACAAGGTACAGGAAGCTGCATATGACAGGGGCTTGGGGAGTTGATATCTTTCCTAGCCTGTCGCCAGAGTCCCACATCAGAACAGTATAGGAGACTGTCACCTGGCAAATATTAGAACAAAATTCATGTGCAAGGATATATTGAGGAAGATGTTCGTATTCAATTCTAGGCCAAGACTAGAATATGCTTTTTGGTTACCGAACTTAAACAAGCACATAAAAGTCATGGAGAAGGTGCAGAGGAGAACAACAAAGATGATGTCAGAATTAAGAGAGTTGAGGTTGTCAGAGGCCTTAAATGTGACCACCATGGAAAAGAGAAGAGGAAGGGATGAACTGATCACAGCTTCTAAGTTTTTTTTTTATACCAGACTGACGACACAGACCGTGATTAGTTCTTCGAAAGATGTAAGGACAGAGCAACCAGAGGACACAACATGAAATTAAGAAACTTATCAAAATAGATGTAAGAAATACTTTTGTAGCACGAAAGTAAGGAATTAAAGGAATAAACGGAATGAGGAAATAAGTATGGACAACATACCAAAGTTCAGAATGCTATGTGATACGAAAATATTCAATTAAAGGGGATCCACGAGTGTAATACTCCCTCCCAGTACAGAAAAAACTTGTCATTAAAACATCATTTATAGTACATTTTGGTGTCTATTATGCTGGCCATGTTTTATACAGCAAAAGTAAAACCTTATGTGATGAGAGGAATGTAGAAGCAGCTCTCTGCCTCCCACTGACCAACTAGAGAAAGTTAGCTGGGCCCAATATGCACCTCTCTTACGTACATACACAACAAGAGGTCTGAACTCCGTAACTTCTGAGAGTCAATGTGGCTCTCAGCGAGAGGCTAGGCATCAAACAGGGGGGGAAGTTTGGCCACAAGGGACGTGGTGGATACAGACTTAAAAGTTGGGTGTAGGAGCGCGTACACGCAGGACACATTTCTGGTTGTAGGAAATGTGTGGGGATGATGACATTTATACAAGGATGGGTTGGCCAGAGAAAGCGTGATGGAACGTGGTGGCTGAAGTGTTTGTGACAGCTGTCAAGAGGATAACTTGACTGCAGTGTTAGGGGAATACCTCGGCTGCGGTGACATTTGTCAGAAGGACGCCTTGGCTGCAGTGACATCTGTCAGGGGGGATGCCTTGGCTGCAGTGACAGCTGTCATGGGGATACCTTAGTTGCAGTGACAGCTCTCAGAAGGATGCCTTGATTGTAGTGACAGCTGTCAGGGAATGCCTTGGATACCTACAGTGACAACTGTAAGAGGATGCCTTAATAGCAGTGACAGCTATCACAAGTTGCCTTGGCTACAGTGACCAGTATTACCTGAAGGGAATATGCTGCACTGAGGCTATGTACCTGAAAGTGATGCCTGTAGAAACGTAAGAGCTTTAGTGGTACAACAGTTGTGGTGATATGTGGTGGTTGCACAAGAGCTCTGAGGCTGTTGGAAGCATATGTGATCTTAATGGCAATAATGAGACGCGACTACAATGATGTGACACTTGTAGGGAGACATCACAACTGCTGGGATGATGGTGACCGCCGGGTGACGGTGAGGCTACAGAGGGACGAAGTTGTTGGGGAAGTTGGCTAGATGAAGGGAGTGCATTGGGACCTGATGTCCGTGGAAAGACGTGCCAGACTGAGGGAGTTGATGTTGAGTTGCTAGTTGTAGGAGGAGATAAATGTAAAGGACGTGTTGGCCGAGGGGGTACGTTGTACCTGTAGAGATAGTATGGTCATATGAACCACTATCGTAGGATATGTTTGTAGTGGAACGTACTTTTGTGCAAAGTGCATATTGTCATGGTGGACTCAATGGCTGTAGAAGGAAATGAAGGCTGTTGAGTGAGGTGGTAGGTCAAGCTGAAGCGTTGGGTATAGGAAGCACCATTGCCGTAAAAGAGGTGGCAGCTCCAGGAAGTGTATCGAAATATGATGGATGCAGAGGGTCGTTGTTGGCTGGAGGAAGAATTAAGAATGCGTAAGTTATTTATAGGTACACATCCTCTACAGTGGACGTGATTGCTGGTGGACCTGGCTATGGCGAGGGTATGGGAGGCCGCAGAGTTAACTAAACGTGGCTATAAAAGGCACGTGATGGTTGTAGTGAGGGAGTGGTGGGCTAACAGATGTGGTGGTATACTGGAGTGTTGTCCTGGAAGGGACGTTGTGACTGTAGAAAGATGTGGTTGATGTTAAGAGAAAGTGATGACGTGGTGAGTGTAGGAAATGTGTAACAGCTTTATGGGGCACAAAACTATTTTAAAGGGAGATTTAGTATTACAGAAGCGTTGTTATGGGCTCAGAAAAGATATGATGAGTGTAGGAAGACAGAGTGGGTGTAATGTAGACTTGTGTGTCAGGAAGATATGGGGATTTTGAGGAAGGTATGGTGGGTATGGGGATTAAGGTAGACATAGTGGGTGTAAGGTAATCATAGTGGGTGTAAGGAAGATATGGTGGCTTTAAGGTAGGTATGGTGAGTGTAGGGAAGGCATAGTGAGTTTAAAGTAGACTTGGTGGGAGCAGGGGAGACATGGTAGTTGTAAAATAAATGCAGATATTCTATGACAAACATGATGGTTGTAAGACAGCTGTAGAGATTGTATGGCAAACGTTATGGTTGTAAGACAGAAAAACAGGTTATAGGAGACATGGCAAAAGTTAAACATGGATTTTTTAAGGGCACACAGTAGTTACTAAAGCACTGAAGTGGATGGAAGACAGACATCACGCTTTTCTGGGGAGATATCATTCGTTGAGGTTATCATGACTGCATGGGGATGTGGTGAACAAATGGTGACCAAGCAGGGTGTGGCGGATGCAAGATGTGCTGGTTGTTGGAGGGATTTATTTAGCCGCAGGGTGAGGTGGTGGCTGTATGTGTTGTTGTAGGGAAGCCACAGTGCTGCAAGCCAAAATTATGGATGCAGGAGAAGCATAGTAACAGGAGCGATCAAGAGAAAGAGTTAGCGGCTCTCGGAGGAACGTAGTAATTGCAAGGGATGTGGTCCTTTATGAGGTGCCCGGTGCAGTAGCTGTAAGCGAGAAGTGATGGTGGTTATAAAAGAGGCGAGGAAGCTATAACACAATCGGATGCGTGAGCACCAAGCGGTGTGGTTGTAAAGGGAACGTGATATATGTAGGAGGGACGTGGTGGCTGTAGTGTGTAGGTGACACGGAGAGTAACATGTAGGGATATTAGGCATATGGTGGCTCTAATAAGATGACTGTAGTGAGGACAAAGTGGCTCTGAGAGAGACATGATGACCGTGAAAGAGGAGTTTGTAGGAGAGGCACACAGGGGATGTACAGGGAACATCATACCTGTAAGAGGCTAATGGCCACAGAGGAGCGTAATGGCTGATTTATTTGGGGGGATGTGGTGGCTGTAAATGGGGCACGTTGACTGAGCGAAGGATATAGTAACTGCACGATATGATGGATGCATGTGGAGTGCAATACCTTCAAGAAAACATGGTTGGCGTGGGAGAGTGCGGCTATATGAAGAACGAAGCCTTTACAGGGAATGTGTACAAAGGATTACAAAGGAGATCAAACAACAGAAGACCATTAGATCGTATCGAGGTTGTTTTTGGGCAGCAGAACGAATGGATCTGAGGCTAAATATACATCAATAGTGTAACTTTCCACTGCTTTTATGATTAAATAATTCCACGGGTTAACTATCCTGTTGGAAAAAAAAAAAAGAGTGTGGCTTATCTAAAGAAAACGTTTGCACACGAATTTGTATCTATTGTTACGAGTGAAATGAGGTCAATATTGTCAAAGCTTTTGATCATTTTGGATATACCGGTCTCAGATCACTTCGTACAACTTTTCATCAGAGCAGATAAACACAGGTCTTCGAGACACCCATCATAAGGGCTTGCTCCTCTGTGTAGTCCTCCCTCTTATTCTGTCTATTGCTTTTTTCAAAGAAGACCAAAACTGACCACAGCATTCACGGTGGGGTCGTCTTCACCACTGACGTGTAGGGAGTGCAAGTTACCACTAGTCTTAGATGTGAAATCGCATGTCTTACTTGTGAAGCCTATCAGCCTTTTTTTCTATTCCTTTTTGTCACTTTCTACGCACATATTACTTGGCTTTTGGTCATTGGAAATTTTTATATATAATCTTGTCTTTTATATACCTTTTGTAGGTCAAAAGAATTCATGATGTAGCCATTCTTCTCGTTTTTATTATTGATATTTAAACTTTCGCCCATATCGATGTCAAAATTCACTTGCCATCTATGAAACAAAGTTTACCAGTCTGCTCTGTCAGCTTGCAGCTGTAGACGCTCAGTTTATTTCTGTAGCTTTATTTCGAAGCTTAGCGTCCTCTGCGAAATTTTGATGTCTGCATCAGCAACAAAACTGGTTCCAAGACTCGTTCCTTCTAGCCAATCTGACGACTGAGGAATCACTGTTTACGGCCAGTCAACAACCTATTTTCTAAACACATTACAACGCCATCTACACTATACGACTTGACTATTGCTAGTAACTTTTGATATAGAATTTCATGGATCGCTTTCGAGAATCAAAACATAAGCTGCTGTTCTTTTGTCATAAATACTGATCTTGACTAAAGAAACCTAGCTGGTGACACTGTCAGACTTAAATGATTTCATCAAAAACCATGCTATAAATCGTTCAATAAATGATGATACTTTAATTGATTTACGATGATTTGAATAATTTTGGGGACGGAGGGGTAGTGTGGGTAACATAGCAGCAGTGTGCAGGGAACGTAGAGGCTTTGTTAGTAACGTTGTGGCAAGATGGGGAACATAACGGCGCTGTAGGAACGCAGCGACAGTATAAGGAACGTATCAGAAGAATGAAGAACGTCACTGCAGTAGGGGGAACGGAACGTAGCGGGTGTGTGGGAAACGTAGCTGCAGTTTGTGGAACGGACCAGCAGTAAGGGCAACTTAGTGGCTCTGTGGGGAACGTAACAGACGTATAGGTACCGTAGTGACTGCATCGGGAACGTAGTGGGTGTCTGAAGGATCCAGTAGATGTGTGAGAGACGCACTGGTTGTGTAAAGAACAACGTGGCTTTACGAGAACGTGGAGGCAGCATGTGAGGAACGGATGGATATATGAGGAACGTGACATTAGTATGAAGAAGACGTAGTAATTCTATGGGAACGTGGCATCCTTAAGGGGATGTGGCAGTTGTAGGGAGTTGTGGTGACTAAGGAAACCTTGTAGACTTAGTGAGACGTAGTGACTGCAGGGGAACATGACAGTCTTAGGGAGGCGTGGTGAGAAAGAGAACCATGTAAACTTAGGGAGACGTGGCGACTCCAATGAGATATGGCAGATGTGAGGGGTGGAAGGCAGGATGTAATGATGCCCAGGACCGTGATAAATGTTGGGAGGACGTTCTGAGGGAAGTTGGGTCTGGTTAATGTCAATGACATGATGGCTTTACGTGATGTCTGTAGGAGAAATAATGCTGATGAACAGGTAAGTAAGAGGGCCAGGGAGAATGTGGGGGGGAGGAAGTGGCTGATACAGTTGCTGTCCACGTAGCAGATACGAAAACCACATAAGGCTGGGTGGCTTAAGCTAACTGCCACCTTGATAACTGATAGAAATTTCTGTTTAATCCTGAATATACGAGGCTTCAAAAGAACAGTACATAACCTCTCTACCCACACTCAGGCCAAAAAAAAAGAAGGCATTATAAAGAATGGGGGTAATACCGAGCACAGCTGATGTACAAACAATGCTTTTTACAATGATAAAAACAAGGAATACTTCCCAATCTGGAAATCGCATAAAATGTGACAGCGTATAATGTTTTTGTCTCTGTATTTCCACGTAGTAAAAACTCGAAACGATGTAGTTTTTGCCCAGCTAGTTTTTGATTTTTCTTTTTCTCCCAGTCAAATGGTTGTATTTGGGAAGTAACATTGTCCTACCTTAACATGGTTATGTGTATCATAAAAATCTATATGAAACATGGGATGATGGAGTTACAAGAATGACGACCCCTAGTAGAAAAATACATTGCTGTCTGCGTGTCTATATATCATCGTTTCCTCAAAACCTTGAGTGGGCCAAGGAGGGGTGCAACGATCACTATTGTAATTATAGATAATTCCATACATTTCTTGCATTAAGTTTCATCAGGTCTTCATAATTTACATTGCCCAAGCCTTTCAGAAATATGACAATTTTTCAACGAGTCCAGATGCAGTCTGCGCTTCTTGAGTGAAAAGATTTTTTTTTCTTAATCTGCCAAGCCTCTCTGCAGGTAGGAGGTTTTCTCGGAACTGGAAAACTCGTGTGATCTCTTCTTTGTACATTCTTTGATGTGTTGGTTATAGGGTAGAAGTGGTAATTGGGGAGAGAGATGTGATACGTCATAGAGCTTTGATGATGGTTTGGGTTTTGTAGTGGTTGACAGAGAAACATGGAGGCTGTATTGTTTTGTTGTGATTCTTGGAACAATCTGGAGGTTGCGAGAGAAATGGGGAGTGAACTGGCAAAGGTGACAGACGAAAATGGGAAGTGATGTGTAGGTGAGGTGATGGGATACGATGCAGCTTTTGAAAAAAAAAAGTAGTTATATCGAAAATGTTGCGGTTATTACATATACAGAGGATTGCATTGCATTAAAAGGGGCTCTATGGTTATATACAAGGCAATGAGTGTAAACACACGATCCTGTGGGGGCAAGATACTGCCATTATATAAAATGATATTACTCATGTGTGCGACTACTGTCACTGTGTTACTGGAGAGAGTTTTACACTCATGTTGCTCCTCTGTCTTTCTTAACCCTCTCTATATATGTATCATATCTGTCCTGCTATGTATATATGCACACACACACACACACACACACACACACACACACACACACACACACACACACATATCCCAAACTAAGGCAGGTATCCATTTATCGACAAGCCCCGAGTGAAGGATGAGCACATGGGCTGGGTGTAGGCAGACTTCCACGCCAAAAGTTTCAAACCCATGCGGATCGACCCCGGGCTGAAATCTAGCGACATGTAAAGGACGATGTGTCGGTTTGCAAGACTAACATACATACTCCTGCAGCTGATATCCTGCTGGAAAACATTGGTATCCGGACCTTCACTGTGTTCCATGCTCAACATTTATATCTTACATCATGAATGAACCAACTTTGGTGTTTGTCTAAGTACCCTTGTAAGGTGAAGCAATCTCATCTAACTACTTCCCCCACGACCTTGGCATCATCCGCAAACATATTTAGGTAAAAAGTCACAATTATCCACGAATGTCATTCAAGTAGATCATGAAAATCAGTAGTCCCAGAATAGAACCCTGCAGTACGCGTCTGGTAACTTCAGCCCATTTCGAAAAGGCTCCTTTGACATACCTGCCGGTGAGGAAACCTTTCTAATCTGATAAAATGAAGTGGCCTGAGAAAACCTTGGAGGGATAAGGGATCTTTGGGATATGGATTTTGTTTTTGCGCACGACACTTAGAGAATGGATGTGAGCGAATGCGGCCTTACTTCGTTTTTTCCTGACAAGAACGCTGAAAACGGTGATCAAGTATAAATCACACACACACACACACACACATATATATATATATATATATATATATATATATATATATATATATATATATATGTATATATATATATATATATATATATATATATATATATATATATATATATATATATATATATATATATATATATATATATATATATATGCAGGAGAAATGAAGTGCTTTAGATACCAAGAGTGAACATAGCAGCGACTGGAACCATGGAGGTGGGGAAATGAGTCATAGGATAAGGGACAGGGCGAAGGTTCTGAGAGCGCTGAAGAAATTTGGAAAGAGAACGTTATTTGGGAGTGCAGAAAAGGGTATGTTTGAAGGAACAGTAGTCCAACGATATCATATTGAAGTGAGGCATAGGCTGTAGATAAGGATGTGCGGAGGAGGGTGGATGTATTTAAATGAAATATTTGATGACGTGTCGTATGACGTGGTTTGATCTATAAAGTAATGAAAATGTATGAACGAGCTTTGGTAATAAGAAGAGTGCTTTACACGAGTTTACATGAGAAAGACAGACAACATGAGACCTTATTGGTCCACAACTGGGTTTGTCTGATAAAAGAAAAAAAAGAATGATTTTAAATTGACAAGAGCATAAGAGGGTACGTTGAAATGGTTTGAACGTATGGAGAATCAGGACCTGACCATGCAGGAGGGTGAAAGGCGTGCATGGAATAGACTGAATTTGATCTAACTGGACTGAACCAGGGTATGTGAAGCGTCCGGGGAAAACCATGAATGGGCCTGAGGAGCCTGGTTGTGGTTTAAGAGGATGTATATAGATACAAGCGAATGCCGGCCTCACATAGCCTACTACTGTCGGTGCCTTCGCTAACGCGGGGAACAGCGATCATATATATATATATATATATTCACCCTAAGGGAGAATGAACAGTTGGGTTGATTGCGGACCAACCGCTGCGACGGGTGTTCAAAGCTGCGTGGGTTTGATCCCGGGGCGGCCCTGAATTCGTCACGGTCGGCAAAGCTAACCGACACACTATGGAGGTCCATTCATAACTATACTTGCATCCATATTCCTGCTTTCCACATAGCATCATCATCTCCACGTCTTTACTCCTGTGAAAGTATGCTGTCATGACCTTCCCTGATCCCCAATGTTAGCCGATAAGCCAGATTCTCCCAAGCAACTCTGAAAAATCTATCCCTGCTGACAACACACGCAATTTAACTCAGTAAACTTATCCCTTTGCTGACAACACTCAATAATGCCATATAAATCTGACCCCTAGCTGACACACACACACAGGTTTATCACATTGCTGACAACACTTTGTCTATTTCTTCAGCTCTTACAGTGTTCTGTCAGTCTCAGTCTATAGCCTCTTGTACCCTTCCTTTCCCGATGTATTTTTTTTTCAAAAAACTTGCCTCGAGCTTAACACTAAAGATAACTTTAATAGGGATACAATTTCCCGTGTTATACATAGTCATAAACTGTCTTGAGTATCATCCTTGTTAATTTCTAACTAAAGTAACATCACAGATACAATATCCTCTACCTCCCTGTGGTACTATGACGTCCTCCTTTTTCTTGTCTTTGATCCCCTGGTTCTCCAGCCCTGAAGACAATCACAATATTTCTTTATTTTTCTTTTTTCGTATTCATTGGGATCTGGCGTCTCGTTTCATTTTTCAAACCCTGGTTTTCAAAGTTCCATTAACTACTACTATAGGAAACAACATCCTCGCCTCGTTCTGCAGCCTCTCTGCTCTTTTCTTTTCTTCTTTTTACAACCATCTGAGTCTGTCCTTTTTTCCCGCTGCATCTCCTGTTTTCTATTATCCAATTTCCCCTGAGCCTCATTTTGCAGAACCTTGACTTGTGCAGCTGAACCTAAAAATTTCCAAGCGAAAAAACTGGGAGTACAATTTACCAGTACGAGTGAGAGAAGAGAAAGGGGACCAAGTAGTCGAGTTACATATATACCAGAAGAGGAGTACTAGTGTGGCGTTGAATTGAGGCTGTAGTGACCTCCGAGGGTCGTTGGTTACTTACAAGAGTTCGTAGATGGAGTTTCCCTTGATGGAGATGAGCGTGGCGACGCAGGCCACAACCAGAACGCCCAGTCGCATCACCCACAGGATCTCTCGGTCGCTGGCCTGCAACAGAATGTTTCCATCTTACTCAAAATTATAATTCTGCCGACTTTCGACAATGGTAGAGGTCATCTCTATAATGGTAGGAGGTGGGAGGAATTTGATTCTACGACAAACCACAAATTCTCTAATGGTGAGGTACCTGGAGAAATCAATTTCATGGGGGTGTAATGAGTGAAAGGAAGATGAACTCTGGCCATGTCTAGGGATAAATAAAGAAGGGAATCTTAGATGATGGATGAACATCGGGCATCATAACAGGTATAGAAATATATAGCACAGACAATGAATCCCTTTCCTCCGTCTGTAGATACATATCCTAGTGATTTGCGACTCTAGAAGACTTAATTCACCAGATTTCATTATGTAATCCCCACTCAACCTCTCCTGTTCACACCTGTTTGAGCACCAAAGCAAAATTTGTTCTTTATGATCAACTTTCATTAAATGTTAAATTATTGGGTTTTCGGCCCTAAGTCCGCACCTGGTAGGCGAGGTAGACTTACTACTCTACTACTTAATGATGTGACGCAAATACTATCAGTAATGAGAAATATAGTAACAAACACGGGCACAGTATGTGGGAAATAGAACCTACTCCTCCTGACCTGACTGGTCCTCATGACACCAGACTGGGGCAACACTACCTGGTCCTGACCTGACTGGTCCTCATGACACCAGACTGGGGCGACACTACCTGGTCCTGACCTGACTGGTCCTCATGACACCAGACTGGGGCAACACTACCTGGTCCTGACCTGACTGGTCCTCATGACACCAGACTGGGGCAACACTACCTGGTCCTGACCCGACTGGTCCTCATGACACCAGACTGGGGCGACACTACCTGGTTCTGACCTGACTGGTCCTCATGGCGCCAGACTGGGGCGACACTACCTGGTTCTGACCTGACTGGTCCTCACGAAGGAAGCTTAGGGTGACACTACTTGGCTCTGACCTGAGTATTCTTCTGTAGAGGTAGCTTGTGTGTCACTGCTATCATCATCTGCAAGAGTACTCCTCAACCTTCACTCTTATATGCTGATGACCGGCTGATACAACCTCTATACTGGTGTTGACCCTCCGATACCCTCATTATCCAGGAGGATGAAGCAGAGAGACTGAGGTATAGCAGGAGAGAATAGGGGAAGCAGAGCGAGAAAAGAAGGAGGGGAGGGAGGCGAAGAAAGGGAAATAGGGAGAGAGTAAGAAAATAACAAGAGGGTGATGCCACAAACAACGAAATAAAGGTTGAAAAAGAGAGGGATTAAGAAAAGTGAAAGAAAAAACTTTAGTTTCATCGACTGTGGAGGCAAATGATACAAAAAAATTGTTGAATTGGGAAGACATGACACGCCTGTATGAGATCAGTGCTATGGTATCCGAAAACTATGTGATGCCAGATTATGGTATACCACTACTATGTAATGTCAGATTATGGTATCCGAATACTATGTAATGCCAGATTATGGTATCCGAATACCATGTAATGCTAGATTATGGCATACCAGTACTGTGGAATGCCAGTTTATGGTATCCTGGTCGTGTGGTAAGGAAAAGTGAATCACTCTTAACACACGATAACTGTGGGCTGCTGACGGAGGTAGAAGGCTGGGATAGTGATGGTGGAAGCAACGTTGACCAAGGGCGCCTGAGTACGGCTACGGCGCACAGGCAGTGGTAAGAATGGTGCGGCAAGGGAGATCTACGAGAATAATTTGTTGCTCGTGGTTAGGTGTGGGAGTATGGTTAGCAGTGGTACTAGAATGAGGTAAGCGTAAGTGGTTTTCTATCGTTGTGGTAGAAGGTAATGGTAGAAATAATATGGTAGTCATAGTATTCAGGTTACAGTAGTGGTGGTAATGGGCTGGGTTAGATATGGTACTGTACCGTGGTTTGAGATGGTACATAACCGTGGTACAAATGGTACTGTACCGAGGTAGGAATTTGAGTGTACCATTGTAGAAATGATACACTACCTGAGGGAGGAATGGCAAAGTAACGAAGTAGAAATGATACTGAATCGTGGCATGTATATATATACTTAGTGTACAGGGTGAGGGAGCCCAGATGTAACACGTGTCCCGTGTGTGGTGAGGAACAGTGATAGCAACTGACCCTCTGTCGGAAGACGTTCTTGTAGATGTTGTTGGCGAACATGGAGGAGGCGGAGAGCACCGAGGAGTCTGCTGACGACATGACGGCGGCGCTGACGGCGCCCAGACCCAGGAAGGCCACCCACTGGAAGAAGGGAATATCATACTGATGGTGAGGATCATATTGGTGGTGGTATGGTGAGGGTAATGGTGAGAGAAGTGGTGGTGCTGATGGTGAAAGTGATGGTGAAAGTGATGGTGATGGTGACAAATGATGGTGGTAGTAATAGTTATGATGCTGGTAATGATGATGAGAATGTTGATGGTGGTAGTAATAGTGATGATGATGATGATCGAGGTGGTCATGACCTTAATCATGATGATGGAAGTAATGACAGTAATGATCTCATGATTACGGTGATAATGATGCTGGTGATGATGAAGATGATGGTAATGATGATAGTAATAACAATGGATATAATGCCATGGAACGCTACCCACTGTGTCGAAACACACTGGCCACCACTGACCTCCCACCATGTCACTAGTGGAGAATACTAACACAAGTGGTGACATTCACGTCTCTTGTTTACTCACAGTGCAGAGTGAGGAGAGTTGAGGAAATTAATCCGCAAAATAACTCAATTTTTCTCTTTACGGACAGGAAGCTGTCGGGGTGAGATATAAATGCACATTGTGTGCAATAAACTGAATCTTTCAACAGAACAAATACAGTAATGGTTTCCCTCTTAATAGATTTGTATTTCCTTTTCCATTGTGGATCTAACAGAAGGAAATGAAAATCGCTAAGATATCTGACTACACAAAAAAAGACATGTTGCTGTTTCGAAAAAAAATATAGAAATAATGTTTCTTTGATGTCTATTCAAGTCTTTAAAGTCTTGATAACTTACGAGTATTTAAAGTCTTGATAACATGCTCGCAAGCTAACACTATAGTGATATACACAGAGGCTATAGTGATACACACAGACAAACAATGTAGTGACGTATATACATAGGTTATAGCGATACACACTGAGGCTAACTAATCCTGTAGTGATACACAATGAGGCTAACTAATCCCCTAGTGATACACACTGAGGCTAACTAATCCTGTAGTGATACACACTGAGGCTAACTAATCCTGTAGTGATACAAGATGAGGCTAACTAATCCTAGTGATACACACTGAGGCTAACTAATCCTGTAGTGATACACACTGAGGCTAACTAATCCTGTAGTGATACAAGATAGGCTAACTAATCCTGTAGTGATACACACTGAGGCTAACTAATCCTGTAGTGATACAAGATGAGGCTAACTAATCCTGTAGTGAAACAAGATGAGGCTAACTAATCCTGTAGTGATACACACTGAGGCTAACTAATCCTGTAGTGATACAGATGAGGCTAACTAATCCCGAGTGATACACCTGAGCTAACTAATCCTGTAGTGATACACACTGAGGCTAACTAATCCTGTAGTGATACAAGATGAGGCTAACTAATCATGTAGTGATACACACTGAGGCTAACTAATCCTGTAGTGATACAAGATGAGGCTAACTAATCCCCTAGTGATACACACTGAGGCTAACTAATCCTGTAGTGATACAAGATGAGGCTAACTAATCCTGTAGTGATACACACTGAGGCTAACTAATCCTGTAGTGATACACACTGAGGCTAACTAATCCTGTAGTGATACAAGATGAGGCTAACTAATCCTGTAGTGATACACACTGAGGCTAACTAATCCTGTAGTGATACAAGATGAGGCTAACTAATCCCCTAGTGATACACACTGAGGCTAACTAATCCTGTAGTGATACACACTGAGGCTAACTAATCCTGTAGTGATACAAGATGAGGCTAACTAATCCCCTAGTGATACACACTGAGGCTAACTAATCCTGTAGTGATACAAGATGAGGCTAACTAATCCTGTAGTGATACAAGATGAGGCTAACTAATCCTGTAGTGATACACACTGAGGGTAACTAATCCTGTAGTGATACAAGATGAGGCCAACTAATCCTGTAGTGATACAAGATGAGGCTAACTAATCCTGTAGTGATACACACTGAGGCTAACTAATCCTGTAGTGATACACACTGAGGGTAACTAATCCTGTAGTGATACAAGATGAGGCTAACTAATCCCCTAGTGATACACACTGAGGCTAACTAATCCTGTAGTGATACAAGATGAGGCTAACTAATCCTGTAGTGATACACACTGAGGCTAACTAATCCTGTAGTGATACAAGATGAGGCTAACTAATCCTGTAGTGATACAAGATGAGGCTAACTAATCCCCTAGTGATACACACTGAGGCTAACTAATCCTGTAGTGATACAAGATGAGGCTAACTAATCCCCTAGTGATACACACTGAGGCTAACTAATCCTGTAGTGATACAAGATGAGGCTAACTAATCCTGTAGTGATACACACTGAGGCTAACTAATCCTGTAGTGATACAAGATGAGGCTAACTAATCCTGTAGTGATACAAGATGAGGCTAACTAATCCCCTAGTGATACACACTGAGGCTAGCTAATCCTGTAGTGATACACACTGAGGCTAACTAATCCTGTAGTGATACACACTGAGGCTAACTAATCCTGTAGTGATACACACTGAGGCTAACTAATCCTGTAGTGATACAAGATGAGGCTAACTAATCCTGTAGTGATACACAATGAGGCTAACTAATCCTGTAGTGATACAAGATGAGGCTAACTAATCCTGTAGTGATACAAGATGAGGCTAACTAATCCTGTAGTGATACACAATGAGGCTAACTAATCCTGTAGTGATACAAGATGAGGCTAACTAATCCTGTAGTGATACAAGACTGAGGCTAACTAATCCTGTAGTGATACACACTGAGGCTAACTAATCCTGTAGTGATACACACTGAAATCAACACTGTAGCGACACAGACTAAAGCTAACGCTGTGGTGATGAACAAAGAGGCTTACGTTGTTGTGATACACACTATAGTGGAGGGGTAAGAAACATATTAATCCTACGTCGTTGATGAAATACGAGAGATTGTGTTTTCCTCACTTACTCATTGGACAGTGAAGCTGATGGTGTAAATACGGTGTGGACGAGGTGGCGTCCCTCTAATTACCACGTCAGTCGGCGAAGGCATTACTGACAGCAACGTGAGGCTAGGGGAAGGGTGTGGTTCCGTCGAGATGGGGGCTTAAGTGCTAACATATACATGGTTAAGAGACGGGGCATCACGAATGCACAGCCTCTTCCCGTGAAATTAATAATAGTAATCACAGAAACCTAATCACAAACACGAGTCTCCCTGTTGTAGTAGTTTAGAGTGACTGAATACGAGTTCAAATGGGCCACCCCGGGGTCGGACTCGCATGGATTCGAATCCTGGCTGTGGCAATCGGACTTCACACAGCCCAGGTGTTCATCCTCCCCTCGGGACTTGTTGATAAATGGGTACCTGACTTAGACGGGTGTCCGTGTGCCTATGTATGTATGCATACATACATAGGAATAAAGACACGGTACATATATACAAGGTTAAAGGACGGGCCAACACGAGTGTAAAACTCTCTCCCCGTAACCTACCAATGGTAATCACATACACACGTCTGCATGAGGGTACATACCAAACCATGTTCCTCGCCGGCTGACCTCCCTTCATCCAGGTCGTCCACGCTACAGCCAGGGAAATATTTCATTGCTCTACACTCCAGCGGAAAACTGAGGCAGAGGACGTAGTATGTCACGGGGTCAGCACCTGGCGCTGGGGAGGAGATTTATAGACCTTTCACCAACAAAGTTTCCTTTATCCTCGACCTAGGGTCAGCGACCTGTGGCTCAGTTGCCACATGCGGGTTTTTATGAAGACTTGTGTTGCTTCTGTCCTTTCCTCTTATCACGAAAAAAACATATTCTTTTGGTTGGTTCGTTAGCTAGGATTCGGGCCTATGAACTGCCAAGGTCATTAAGACCGACAAAGTTATGTCAAACCACCAATCGTAAATGTTTAACACGATATTCAGGTGTCAAAGATAATTGCCAGACCACAATGTAAATGGCAAATGTTATTTTTGTGAATTAAGTAACATCTAAACATCTGAAACCCCACGAATGAGAGACACAACATGTGGTAATAATAGCGTTTGATCAATGTGTACAGATTTCCTTCTGCAATATCGATTTGGGCCACAACAGATCTCACACTTGATTTACGTCCAGCAATAGTTCATTCGTGTTCGCGTAATATTCGTACGTAGTGGCCGGGCAGCTAGTCATTATGCATACGACTTAATCTTCTCTGTGGGATTAATCATAGGAACACATTTTACTTGTCGGTCGACCATCAGTGCACACACAAGGAGCTTGTGTGAACCTCTCTGAATACTCGTGGGAAATATTCTCTTTTACTGGTACGAGAGACAAGACGTTTGGAGGAGTTTTCCATTGTGTAGTGTGCATTGTCCGCTCCCTTCCCTCCCTCCAAGGATATTCAGCTCCGCGTCACCAGTGCAGAGAAAAATTGAAAAGTTGCTTTACAATTTCTTACTATTCAACAATCAACAAGCAAACTACTACAGCATTAAGAAAAGGAACTTATGTTTTCAGAGTTGCACGAGAAACGAGCGAAGAGTGGTACGTTCAGGGCTCCCGTCCTCAGGGTGTTTTCCTTATTGGTACTGATTCCTGCCTGGTCAACCACAGGATAAATATTGTTCTCTGAAAGCCAACAGCCATTTAGCAGGAAGCCAGATGTTTATAATAAAAGGTGAAATACAAAGCGTATCATGTAAACCTGGTGTAAAATGGCTTCGAAGAAAAACACGAAAACAGAAATTTTCCAAATCACTGAATCGAAATCTTTCTATTCATATTGAGCTCCGCTGTAGCTCCTCCCCTAGACAACAGAGAAGAAAGAGTCGTATGGCCTTCCCTCAAGAAGCACATCATAATCGTCAACAAGTATCCTGTTGGAATGTCAAAAAGAAAGCTGCTAAGGAACTGAAGCGCAAAACAGAGCCACATCTTCACTGAAACGGGTGAAATGAACCAGGTACCACAACCGTCGCTATTCTTGTGGTAACTCACTAGATCATTACATGAAAGGAGCCGTTCACAGGTGGTGAACACAGGAGAGACTGCTTTCTCAACGTATCAGAACAACTGGTCACTGACTCAAAGAACAAAAATCACATCATTTCGAAGATTAAAGACGTGCCGTTTTCTGTAAAAACGATAAGGGACAGAAGTGTAACAATGGCCACAGATAACACTGGATAGGAGATTAATTGTATTAATTTAATCCTAGGTTTCTTTGGGTTTGGCATGTTATAAATCATGTGACGTCTATGGCACTGCACAAGTTGCCTTTCTCGACAGATACTCGAGCTCCAAAGGCCTCCAAAAGGAGCTGATCAAGGTGATACCTCTCAAAGGTCAAACAGGGGGTAAGGTATCTATCTCCTCGACCAGTATCAGCTGAGTAAAAGCAAAATTAATCAGCCACATCACCTCAGTCGCGACTCATCATGCGGCAAACATGGCACGGACACACAAGGGATCTGTTTACCGCAAAAAAAGGGCTGGATTATCTTGTGGTACAGTTTTACCACATCGTTCACCAGAGGATACACTGTGCACGGTAGTTTCCGTCAGGTTCACAAAGTTTGATGACCTTATCAATAGCGATAGTCAAGACAGACTGCAAAACTGGTTGAAACCAACGTAAGTTTTCGCTAACTTCTGTGAGTGGTTTGGTGTTCGGACCTTCTACTGAACGACGGAATACGACATCTTTCCTGGGGATGAGCAACGGAATACGACAGCTTTCCAGGGGATGGACGCCTGCACGTCTTCCAGCTCGTACGGAAGAAACGTAGACGATTTTACAGGAGAAACACTATGATGTTACGGTGCTCACTAATCTTCGGTGGGTGCAGAGATTCCAGTTCATGGTGGACGTCACGTCACATTTAACTGACCTTCACAGAAAACCACACGGACATTTTGATACAGCTCTCTTGTTTGTTTGTTTTTAAAAAGTGCTGCTATGTGAGGCCATGTGAGAGCAACAGCGAACATTGTTGGCCAGAGAGCTTGAGATGGGTTCGCTGCTCCATTTCCCATCACTGAAGCAAGAAAAAAGAAGGAACGGTACGAGCTCAACTCTTGTAACTCGAATCCTGTTCTGAAAATGTAGAAACACTTCTGTAGACATTTTCAGGAATTCAGACGAGAAAACGCGACTTTTTCATCTGTCATCAAACCCCTCTATCTGTCATCAAACCCCTCTCGAGTAAACATTTTTTTACCCAACTTTTCCCACCGCGGAAGGGAACCAAACGAAATTGGAATTTGAATCCATTGACTTCCAAAAGGTCATATGAAGTGCAAACCTCCAAGGCTCGTTAAATGAAAATCATAAAAAAGCAGAGTTTACCCGGACACTGAAACAAAGATGGATGGAATTGCTTGACCTTTAAAACGAGATCATATTGTGCTTGAAGTATGGAATCCATTTATCTTTTTAATGTCTGCCGAAACATTAACACATATGCGTTTGGTATGCGACTCTGAATCCCCTTACTTGTGCAAGCAAGTGTTTTCTATCATGAGGTTCATTAGAAAAGAATAGAAAAGAGAAGGTAGAAGAGCGACATAAACTCACGGTCCCGCTTGAAACTAGATACAGCAGACACCTTCTGAAACAACGAATTTGTCTATCCACTGAAACTCAGAAGAAGAAATCCTATCAAGCAGTCGGTAACGTGGGAATGTTTTCTTATATCAGTGTGGAAAGCGAAGATAACTTCAAGAACCGTTTTATTAATAAAATCTCATTTTCTAGCAATTTAAAGGGTAATGGTGCTTTTGAAGCTTCTAATTACGTAATATGTTTATGCAAAAATGTCCTGTTTCACTAACACGTGTTTATAACAACAGTCAACTTGTTATGCAGGACCAGTAAGGTATGAAGGTAGTTCACTAACCTATGTCAAGCGTGAGGTATTAGAATACATCAAAATTTGTAAAAACCCCTTACTTCAGCACCTTGGTCAGCCAGGACTAGATCACAAACGGCTCCAAGTCATGGTCAGCATCTCGATCGGTCAGGACCAGACCACAAGCAGGTTCCAAGTCAGGGTCAGCACCTCAGTCAGTCAGGACTAGACCACGAACTGGCTCCAGTTAAGAGTCATCGCCTTGGTCTGTCAGGACTAGGCGTCTTGCTGGCTCCCAGCCAGTAGGCACGAGCTATAGAGATGAACACAAGGGTCGTCACAATGCAACAGGTATTGGCCTGAGTTACTGCTGTAATATGTTTGGCTTTTTTAAGTGGAAAGGAAAACACTCTACTTCAAATGCTTAATTTCCATCAACTGAAGTTAATGTCGAGAGTGGAAAGCTGCACAGCTGATGTATCTTTAATATAGTAGGAACAGTAATTACTCTGGTTACGGCTGGAGTGGTCAGGTAGATTTTCGAATTCAGGAAGAGGAATTAAATTACTTTAGTCACATCTCAACATTATTTTGCCCTACACAAAAGTGTAGTAAGGGGTGGGGGGATGTGTGGAAATAGGGAAAGTGTGGCTGAGGGAGCGGAAGAGGGTGAGTTGAAGTGGTTTGGACATTTGGAGAGGGTGACTAGGGGGAGATTGACTGGGGGGATGTGCGTATATAAGAAGTGGAGGGAGCGGGGAGAGGCGGGTGTCCAAATTGGAGGTGGAAGGACGGAGTGAAAAAGATTTTGAGCGATCGTGGTCCTGAACATGCAGGAGGGTGAAAGGCGTGCAAGTAATAGAGTGAATTGGAACGATGTGGTATACCGGGCTCGACATGCTGTCAATGGACTGAACCAGGGCATGTGACACGTCTGGAAGGGTCTGGATGTGGATAGACAGCTGTGGTTTCGGTGCATTACACATGACAGCTAGAGAATGAGTGTGAATGAATGAGGCCTTTTTGTCTGTTTTCCTGGCGTTACCTCGCTGAAGGAAGGGGTTGTGATGCTGTTTCCTGTGGGGCGGGATGGTGCGAGGAATGAATGAAGGCAATCAGGTATGAATATGTACATATGTCTGTGTATGTATAGGTATGTATATGTCTGTGTATGTGTATGTATACGTATGTATGTGTATATGTTATGTAAATGCATGTATATGTGCGTGCATGGACGTTTACATATATATGTGTGTATACGCGTGGATGGGCCGGTTTTCGTCTGTTTCCTGGCGCTTTGTACCTGACGCGGGAAATGGCGATCATGTAAAATAAACAATAGTTTCCAACTGTAGCCACACCTCACTCCTAATGTGACCTTCTGCAGCCACACCCCAACACTACTGTGTCCTACTGCAGCCACACCCTAACACTACTGTGTCCTACTGCAGCCACACCCCAACACTACTGCGTCCTACTGCAGCCACACCCCAACACTACTGTGTCCTACTGCAGCCACACCCCAACACTACTGTGTCCTACTGCAGCCACACCCCAACACTACTGTGTCCTACTGCAGCCACACCCCAACACTACTGTGTCCTACTGCAGCCACACCCCAACACTACTGTGTCCTACTGCAGCCACACCCAACACTACTGTGTCCTACTGCAGCCACACCCCAACACTACTGTGTCCTACTGCAGCCACACCCCAACACTACTGTGTCCTACTGCAGCCACACCCCAACACTACTGTGTCCTACTGCAGCCACACCCCAACACTACTGTGTCCTACTGCAGCCACATCCAAACACTACTGTGTCCTACTGCAGCCACACCCTAACACTACTGTGTCCTACTGCAGCCACACCCCAACACTACTGTGTCCTACTGCAGCCACACCCTAACACTACTGTGTCCTACTGCAGCCACATCCAAACACTACTGTGTCCTACTGCAGCCACATCCAAACACTACTGTGTCCTACTGCAGCCACACCCTAACACTACTGTGTCCTACTGCAGCCACACCCCAACACTACTGTGTCCTACTGCAGCCACACCCCAACACTACTGTGTCCTACTGCAGCCACACCCTAACACTACTGTGTCCTACTGCAGCCACACCCCAACACTACTGCGTCCTTCCGCAGCCACACTCCAGGACCAATTGTGCACTATTGACGCCGCCCCCTAACACCATCATAGGGAACTTCATCCGCGCCTCTTTTATCTCCATCATCACTCGCTGTCAGCACAGGTCTCCAGCTTACTCTGTATCCGGTCCACTCAGGTTCAGTAATCCCTTAACCATGGAAAAAACACGACCGTGTGCCTGAAAACTGCACTGGAAGTCATAAGCTCACTGCCACACACGATCTCGCGGAACAATGGATAATCCATAGTGCATTTCATGCGCTAGAAACTCTTACTCTCGGGCTGGAACATATGCAAGCGACGGCATAAGTCGTTGGCTCGTCTGGCTAAACGCACTCAGAGGGTACCAAGGTGACCCCAAGGTCAGTGCGCGTCTTCACGTCTCGCTGTCACAACTTCAGCCTCGCATAGTGGAAAATTTCCAAAGGTTAAAGGTTATGATGGCTGGGGGGAAACTTTCAGTAGGTTGAAACTTAAAACAGATATTTACTAACTCCAGGCGAACTTCAGTTATCAAGTCAATCTGTGAAGTGTCATGGTCGTCACAAAACGCAGGGTATTAATTCGGCTGAACTCATTCAATAGTCAACTTATTTTTTCCTGATGATTTTTTGAAGAAAAAGAGAGAAGAAATTTGATCGTAATCGTTTTACTTTTGTGCATTAGCAAATTGGTCGTGTTCTCTCGTTTACCGTTGTCGTTCTGTCCCTGGCGAAGCATGAATGAATTCTGTCTTTACAAGTATAACCTTTAGTCTAATGTTGAGCACGTGCATATTCAGATTACTTCGCACACCTTCCGAGCGTTTAGTGGGCGTGGATCAATAGTTAACCTTACAGTTTTGATTTCGGTTCCATGTAATATCTTAATCCTGGTTGGGCACTGGAGGATAGTCAAAGATTAGGAATGACGTTGACCCACATTTCGTAAGTCATCCTTCTTAGAAGGACATGTTCACAGCGGTCAGCTAGAACCAGCACTGTTTGTTCTTGGCTGGACGTATGTATATATATATATATATATAAATATATATATATATATATATATATATATATATATATATATATATATATATATATATATATACAGTGTGTATGTGGGTGGGTTGGGCCATTCATTCGTGTTTCCTTGCGCTACCTCGCTAACGCGGGAGACAGCAAATAAGTACAGTGAATATGAATCATATATATATATATATATATATATATATATATATATATATATATATATATATATATATATATATATATATATAACTTTTTTTTTTCCCAAAAGAAGAAACAGAGAAGGGGGCCAGGTGAGGATATTCCCTCAAAGGCCCAGTCCTCATCCTCTGTTCTTAACGCTACCTCGCTAATGCGGGAAATGGCGATTAGTATAAAATATATATATATATATATATATATATATATATATATATATATATATATATATATATATATATTTTATATATATATATATATATATATATATATATATATATATATATATATATATATATATATCCATTATATATATATATATATATATATATATATATATATATATATATATAATGGATCGGTTTTGCTATATTTGGGGGCCTAGGAAG
Organism: Panulirus ornatus; assembly: GCF_036320965.1. Lineage (NCBI taxonomy): Eukaryota > Metazoa > Arthropoda > Malacostraca > Decapoda > Palinuridae > Panulirus > Panulirus ornatus. Next base: position 2,466,653 of record NC_092245.1, on the reverse strand, counting down.
CTGACCACATTCTCAACTCGTCGGATCCACCCTAAATAACAAGTTCTCTCGTTTCCTTCTTTGTAAAACTGACATTTTATTGAATCTGTTAATATTTATTCGTATCTTTAACACTCCTACTTGTGTAATTTTATCCGCTTCACTCGCTGTTTTCAACTGGCCATCAGCTTCGACTATGTGTCCGTGAGAGGTGTTTGTTGAGGCCCATGTGTCCCTGGGAGATGGTCGAGATCCATGTGTCTCTTGGTTGTGTTTAGTGAGGTTCATGTGTCTCTGAGAGGTAGTTGTTGAGGGCCATGTGTCCCTGGATGGTGTTTGCAGAGATGATGTATTGAGAACGATAGTCTGCCTGTTCAATGCTTGTATTTTCTGTTACAGATGCCTATAGGTCTTCGTGAATGTCGTAAAAGATTGGGGAAAAATGACGCCGTCTTGGGTTCCAGCTAGATTCCAGACTGGGGAAATAAGCTAATCGAGAGGAGCATGTGGTATGACAAGATGGAATAAAGAAAGAAATGAGGGGGTGGGGAAGGGGGTGTATGAAAGATGTGGTCTAGCAGGGAATGCAAAGGGAATATATTGTGGAGTGGAAGAGTGGGTGAAATGTAATATCTTAAGTAGTATGGACAGGAGGAAAGAAGGGTCGAATTTCGGACCACTATGCGTACTAATTAGCATCTCTGGTATTCAGAGTACAAGACTGTCACATACAGACCTTACCATTATGCAAAGGAGGCCATCTGCACGTTGTTGAAAAGACTGAATTTACATGCACTTAAGAGGAGGAGGGCTAGAGGGGATGAATGGCATTAATAAAGGTAACATGAATATAGTTCTTAGAATGGCGCCACCGGATAGGACAAGAATAATGGATTTAAATTAGAAGAAAATAGATTCAAGTCGGATGTGGGCATATATTGCCTCGCGAATGGGGTAGTAGATTTATGGAACAAGTTGTCAAGCACAGTAGTGGAGGCTAGGTCTTTAGGTAGCTTTAAACAAAGGTTGGATGTGTCAATGGGCTCAGGCGGTTGGTTGTAGGCTGTACAGACTCTAAGATTTGTCTAGCATGGGCCAATGGGCCTCTTGCAGTTTCCTTACTTCTTATATCTTAGTATCGGAAGCCTTGCTTACATCCTTTTAAGTGACCCTGCAGAATCATTAGTCCCGTGGTTACAGCAATACCCCAAATAAGAGCACTCTTCAGGTCCTCCGAGTGATAAAACTTCGAATAAAGAAGAATAACGAGCTCACCTAAATTCCGTTTAGGTCGTTCTCATGTGTATATTGAACAGTTGTTAAGTCATGGCAAATAAAGCACCTAACAGCAACCCATCACAGTTATCTCCATCTCCCGCATAGGAAATTTATAGAGCTAGAACACACAAAACAAGCTACACAATAACCAGGGTTTGGCGCGTATTTTCAGGGAACACAAGGACGGCCGCGTCTGAAACACCCCAGAAGAAAACGGGAACTGCAATCAGAAAAGAGGGAGAGATCGATTCACATCTCTGTGGGACGACACACGTTTAGATGTGTCTACGACGATCCTAAAACTGAGAAATACAGCCCAGATGCAGACCTGAAAAGTTAGCGGCTAGTTAACTTCTTGAAAGTACCAGCGAAAATATATGAAACAATAAATTACATTAGGTTATTATACAACCACATTTACTGCTGATAAATACCCGTCACCAAATATCTCGGAATAAACTGTGCCAGAGAACAGAGGAGTTGTAAGTATGGCTTTGATAAAGTGTAGACGAGGGGCTACCTGTATGACTAGTGTTGGTAGACTATAAATGTAACGATTATCATGACATCATACAGAGGAAGGGATTACCATGACACTCCATACAGAGGAAGGGATTACCATGACACTCCATACAGAGGGAGGGATTACCATGACACTCCATACAGAGGAAGGGATTACCATGACACACCATACAGAGGAAGGGATTACCATGACACTCCATACAGAGGGAGGGATTACCATGACACTCCATACAGAGGGAGGGATTACCATGACACTCCATACAGAGGGAGGGATTACCATGACACTCCATACAGAGGAAGGGATTACCATGACACTCCATACAGAGGGAGGGATTACCATGACACTCCATACAGAGGAAGGGATTACCATGACACTCCATAGAGAGGGAGGGATTACCATGACACTCCATAGAGAGGGAGGGATTACCATGACACTCCATATTGTAGGGTCTACGAAACATCTTATATAAAGGCATTACCAAGACGCTCCATAGGTAAGGATTACCAAGACACTATCTGCGTTACACGAGCAGCTGCAATAGAAACTCAGCATAGACAAGAATTTGAGCTACAGTGGGTGTGCTCAACATTCACGTTTGGCTGCTTATCAAACAGATGCATAGAAACTTCCACAAAATACAAAGCCAGATTATCAAACCTAAATCATTATATTCTTTCCGTTTTCTTCCTTTTTCTTATTCTCTCTACTCTCTCTCGGAACACCTCGACACTTCACGAAAAGAATGAGATTTTCCTGATCGATATGTAAATTTATACAACTACGTGCCCAAGAATCTAATCAGTTCGTCACCTTCGCATGGGGAACCTATAGTGTAAGTTTGAGATTTGTATCACGTATTGTTTTCGAGATTCCACGGTAAGCCACAGACAGAAACACAGACAGACAGACTGGGGTGACAACGCAATGCTCCTCATATTGTTCTGCTGTAACGCTACATAAGAATAAATCATTGATAACAATCATACCCGTAAGATGATACAAGGATGGAAGTGCCAGAAAAGTATACAGTATATGAACTGACATAGGGATGATACAGCTAACTATAGGGATGATACGGCTATATGCGGAGATGATTTAGCTACATCGAGATCATTCCCACACGACGATCGATAGCCAAAAAGAAAAATTAGTTGCGAGCTGCGTTTTATTAACCGAGTATCCCCCACAGGTGACAAGAAAAAAAAAATAAGCGGTAGAACCACGAATGAAAAGAAGCATGTACACAACCCTTGTGTGGTGTGTATGTCACACCAGAAGATAAGAGCGTGTAGACAATACCAAAGTGAGTTTGTATACTTCAATAGTTTACATTAGAAAGATCTACGCTGATGCAAACCATTGTGGTAAATGTCCATGGTCTAGTCGAGCTAGGGTTTAGAATAGACAACAGCGTTGCAACTATTACAGTCATCATACTAACAACCAAGCAGCTGGAATGCAAAGTGCTCAAACGTCCCTCACTGTAACAAGCAATTTTCTCTGACCATCATCAGGCGTTTATGACTGTCAGAGATCCTGCGGGAATGATTTCTCTGTTGCTGCATCATCCTTGTACTTTTTTTTGCACGTTTTATTCTTTTCTTTGCACCTCCATCTTCATTGTTTTTAACTTGTAAACTCTTTGCTAAACCTAATAACCTTATTTTCATACACATTTCCTTTAACTTTCTCGTTTCGCACAACCTTATTTTCCTTCACATCTACCTTCAACTTTCTCGTTTCGCACATACTTTCAAACTCAGACATTATCTTCTGCAGTTTCCCATGAATCTCTCACAACCAACGTACTACTGCAATAACATAGGACTCTGCAACATAGCTAAGGATCCTGGTACCAATAGGGTTTCCACGAGGCAGCGTCCTATTCCCATATCCTAACCCATACAACAGATATCCCCCATCCACCACGATGTATGGGGGCGTCTTGCATCTTACGGCACATTCTGGGAACAAGAAGGCGTCCAAATTCAACAGTCACAAAAGATATTTAGAAAGAGAATCAACCTTACGTAAGTCTGCAGATGTGACGCAAGGAATAGTAAAACCATGTAACGTAATCCTGCACAGGGGCAACAGATACAACAACCAGAGCAGCTATAAAGTATCAGATCACATCATAGGGTTTAATTTCAAACCACAAAGTTCATAAAGCCTGGGGATGCTCGAGCAGATCCTGGAGACGTCCCTTAACAACATACATACATCTTGCAAAAGTTAGTTTTCCCTACACCGAGTTTCTCCCCACCCATCTGGCCTGCAAATCCTATGCGCCTGTGCCACGAGGGAATTGAACAAAGCACTGAGATCCGTCACTAACGAGATATACCCACAGACTGAGGATCGTGGACAATAAGATGAAAACATCCCCACAAACTCAAAGACAACAAAGCCGCAGTTTACAGACACATGAAAGACGTGAGTGCAGCACAAACGTTGAATACATTTGATTCTCTCGTGGCCTTGAGCAATGCGAGGTACTGCACAAACATATCACCACTAAACATGAATGTTTCTAAGCATCACTTAATATACACGCATGGAAAAGATGCAACAAATATATTTCTTCTTTAATCCAGTGGCACAAATATACCCGCACCATCACGACAGACTAGAGCTATATACTCCGTGTTTCTACTTTACCTTTAAGAACCTTTTTTCTTTTCCCACGGGACTAACACTAAGAGGAAAACTTCGAACACTGACACCTAAGTGTAACCAACGAGCTGATCGGATCTCAGGCTCAGCCTCCATGTCTCTAAGTTCACTCTTATTGTGAAGGCGATTTTCTATGCTCATCACGCATTGGCCTCAGAGGACTCGAGGCCCATTCGCTCGCTCTGCCTATCACACTTTCGGACGTCTCTGTCACACTCTACCGTCCTTGTGCACCAAGCCGTACACTCAAAACTTAGGCAACCGTCTCACATCACTCGTCAATGGTACACTTCTTCTAACAGACAATACTATAGAGATAAGGAAATTATAAAGCGAGAGAAGAAAAAGAAGAGTCAGACCCCTGAAGGGTTGAGGGCGCGGAGGAACTCTGGGAGACAACATTGTGCAATATTTCATCAATGAAACTCACGTAACAAGGTTGTTGACCTTGCAAGTACCAAGCAGGGAAGGGCGAGACAAATTAGAGTGTTGTGAAGTACGGTGGAGAGCGTCAGGTCTATCTCCTGAAGCACCTGCGGTCACACTTCAGTCACTACCAATCTTCACCGGAGGGCAGGAGGAGCCAGACGACTCCGTCCATACGTGTATGTGTAGGCGTATGGTTGTGGCTGTGCTGACCCAAGGGTCGTGTGCAACCAGTGGTGGCGGGAGGGCGGGAATATAGCACGGCTGGTATGAGGGGTTGCAGCAACACGGGTGAGAAGAAGTGCAGTAGTTAGCATGGGAGGGCAGTGTAGAACTAGTGGTTGGGAGGTGTAGCAACACAAATGGGAGGGTATAGAACAGTACTGGCGTAGGATGTAGAGGTACTAGTGGAAGGGATCACAACAGTACTGGAGGGAGTGGGGTTTAATTTACACACAATACAACGCCTTCAGCCACACCGTCACCAGTGCACTGGACACACTGGAACAGCCAGGCAATCACCACTTCATCAGGCACAGAGTCACAACTTCAACAGCCCATCACCAGTTCACCAGTTCTAAAAGTCTCCAGAATATCAGCTTTACAGTCGCTACTACACCACAGTCACACGGCCACCACAACGCCTGCCAGAAAGCCTCCACCACCACAACAACAAACACAGCTGGGAGCCACCACAATACCAGTCATCACTACACCAGACACGATCACATCAGCCACAGTCAGCATCAAACTCGCCGCAAGGGTGAGGCAGAGGGCAAATATCGTGTCTTTTCGAGAGATCGGGAAAACTGTACTCAACTACAGACCAATGAACCTGGCTAGTGTGGTTTGCAGACAGCTGGAAAAGATAATCGGAAAGGCAAACCATGATTACTTGCAAAGGAGAAAGCATCTAAATTTAAGGTACTATAAGTTCTGAGAAAAGAAGACGTGCGTAACAGACCACTTGGAATACTGTTACAAAGTGAGATCTGGTTTAAAGGGATAGATTGCCGGAAGGTGTCTGACACTCTCCCAAAAAAAGACATCCGAAGAGTAACGATTTCAAAGTAGGTGTAAGGAGAGAATTCTTTAGTCGGTAAAACATAATTTCAGTGGAAGGGAAATGAGGATACATTCAGTGGGATACAAGTAGGATGGGGGCGCCACAAGGCTTGATCTTACTGCTGTTTTTCTCAATCTGTGTTGCTGACTTGCCAAGTGGGCTGGATGCGCAATGACTCGTCGGGTGGTTTGGTTTGCAATAACTTGCCAGTTGGAATGGATTCAAGAGGAAATAGATTTGCGAATGATAGTAAAGTCAGGAAAAAATGTGAGTAATGGCCAGCATTACATAACCTTGAAACAAGACAGACGAATTCTCGAACTGGTCGTATACATTGCTGAGGAAGTTCAACCAAAGCAGATGAAAGTGATAATAATGGAACAGTGATACATGGCCTCAGTCTCACTATAATCTGTTGAGAAACAAACTAAATGACTGCAAGTGTGTAAGGAACTTTGTGGTCGACAGTAAAAGCCAACCAATCGCCTAAGCACTACGTCAGAGGAAGTTAAGACAAAAAAATGTCTAATTGCTGATGTTAGAACTATAAGCACATATACTGTGGAAATGTTCAGTAACCTACTTACAAGTATATATTTAACCTTAACTAGAATACATATCTATTGTTTGAATAGCACACATCAAAAATAAAATCTAAAGAGAAGGTCCAAAGAATTGCAACACAGGTTGTGCCTGAAATAGGAAAGCTGACTTACAGCAAATGGTAACAGATTAGTTCATCTTTGAGGAAAGAACAAGAAAGGAAGACGTGATTGCAACCTTTAAATGTCTAAATCCGTTTGACAATATCAGGAGTGAGCATGTTCTTTGAAGAATGCAAAGAAAATGTGTAGAACTCGTCCCCAGTACTGTGTAAATAGTTGACTGTATGTTGGCAGCAACTAACTATGCTCACAGTCGCTTCCCAATCACCATTACTCCAGCCACACAGTCACCACCCGTGCTGGACTACAGAGCAACAGGCGACAGGGTGTCGGAAAGGGATGGTGACGCAGTGAGCCAGCACTCTGACGTTCGTCACGTCCTTGTATACTGGCGCTCAAGAGTCACTTCTCCTAACTAGCCACAATGTGGGTCCGAAACACCAGAAGTTCGATCAAACTTGGCAGCTGAGGGAAGTGCCTTGATAGTTGAGCAGATGTCGCGCTGTATTGTGCACGTATGTGAGGCGGACGTGGGTGGCGGGGAAAGGGAGGGAGGTGTGAAGAGAGGAAGGTTGTCTGTGTGTGTGTGTGTGTGTGTGTGTGTGTGTGTATGTGTGTGTGTGTGTGTGTGTGTGGAGCGGTGAATGACGTCACGAAATCCCTATAAAATGATAACGTTAGGAATGTGATGGCGATGTTTTACGGTATAAAGGACACTGTGAATTCTATAATGAAACGGTAAAAACAACGTCAAAGAAGATACACCCCCATTAATGGTCGTTATCATTTGTTAGGTTGTTTTTAAAAGTTCATGGAAGTATTTTTCACATGGTGCTTCATTTAGTGTCCGGTATTCGACAGGCATAAGTAAGCATTACATGACTGTAATTCATTGTGTAGTATCACAGAGTAACTATAGCATTGCAAGGTTTTCCCTCTCACTGGAACTGGTGACAAACAGGCAACTACTTCCTCCATCCCGCCTCCTTCACTCCACTGGCTGACGTGCTTGAGAGCCTCCTCAGTGCTTTTCCGACCTTCATCGTCATCTTCTGTTGCTGTTCATGTTACTTTCACAGCCATCCGCCATGATCCACACTGGTAGTACGGTTAGGAGCAAAAGCGGGACATACCAGCCAAGAGGTCAGTCCGGCGGCAGGGTTGTAAGTTATCTTTTGACAGTCTGGTGAACACTGGTCCATCGTGTAACACCTCACAGAGAAAGCGTAAACAAGTGGCACAATCAGGTCTACAATCACATGCGAAACCCCGATTAATTCATACTCTCTCTTTCTCTCACCTGAGATGGCCTTTGATCATAAGGTATGTTTTGTTCGTGCATTGTAATATCTATAACGATCAAGGAAGCATATTTAATAGGTTAATCAGACAGTATTTTCATATCATATCCAAACTATCTCTGTCCTCTTTCTGTAGACTTTTGTGTGTATATCTCACATTCTTGTCAAAGTGCTTCTCACTCTAAAGGAGTTCACATTTCCCTGTTACCGGAAGAAACGCAGCCTGAGCTATATAGAGCCTTAAGTAGGATGTCTCGGTTGTAATACCAGGACACTCAGAAAGAATTCCTGGGGTAATGATAATCAGATGGAAATAGTAAAATACGATAACTCATTCTGATGCCAATGTAGAATCTTTTCACTTGTCCAGACATCGGGAAATCAGTCCAGCTACCCTCCCGGCCACTTGGCCTATTCGCTCCCACGACCCTTACGCATCACCGAACGACTTGATTAACGATTCTTTAGACATATAACTACTGTATGATACTCAAAACGAGGGCTGCACATCTACAATGCTAGTCTTGGCAGTAACAGTTTCCAGACACTGTCTATGAAGCAAAGATCACTACAATAAGTTGATATAAACTCATTTTGTAATGATCTCGCTACGGAGCCTATTCTCAGGGTGGCCTAACAACGTGAAAGAAAAGTCCTGGGGCCTAGCACCACGACAGGTGACTCTCGTGACTCATGGGTGGCCAGCACCACGACAGGTGAATCTCGTGACTCAAGGTTGGCCAGCACAATGACATACGAGTCTCGTGACTCATGGGTGACCAACACCACAATAGGGCTCTCGTGGTCAGCACCACGACAAGAGTGTCTCGTGATTCACAGGCAGCCAAAGCCATGCCAGGCGTATCTTGAGACGCAAGGGTGAGTCACGACTCACAGATGGCAAGCGTCGCGACAGCGTATATTGCTGAAAACAGCAAAAGAAACTCTACGGAGCTTCAGCGTTATGTTAAGAGTCATTTTCCAATCAACTGGGCCATTCACTACGGTAAATGGTAAGGATTCAAGACAACAAAGCCATGGCAGAACTTTTAAACTAATTTAGAATTGAAGTTGCAACTCATGTCCCGACTCCGACTCCATTGCTAAGAGGGGAAAGGTTTTGCAAATTATTGAAATAAAAGAGGAAGATGTACTATCAGTACTTAGTGGATTGAGTGCAAATAAAACAGCAGGCCCAAATAAATCTTATCAGAGGACATTGAAAGAGGCAAAAATTAGATAGTCAAGCCCTTGGCCACTCTCCAATAAGTAGCTTGCCACGGAAAATATATTCCAGAGGAATGTGAATTTGCCAGCGAAACACATTGTCATAACATGTAACAAATCACCCCCCGGAAAATATCGTCCATTAGCTTGACGTCTGAAGTCTGTAAACAAATGGAAATCATCATTCGGTTTTAAGACCGTAAACTACATAAGGTCCACCACTTCACAAACTCTTCTTAAGATGGTTTTCAAAGAAATCCCTCATGTCTGATAAATCTGCTGGATTTTTATTATGAAACCAACATATATGATGAAAGCAACACTATTGATATCTATTTCAATTTTCAAAAAGCATCCGGTAAAGTTAAAAAGCATCCGGTAAAGTTCCACATCAAAAGTTACCAACAAAAGCCAAGTCACATGATATAGATAGGGTTGAACTTCGATGATTAAGAAATTGGATGACTGGTCGTTATTAATGGTCAAGCCTTTAAATGGTTAGACGTAACTAGTGGTATGCCACAGGGATCACTTTTATGACCGGTTCTCATTCTCAGATGTATTAATGATACTGATAATGCTCTGCATTGTAAGATGTCTAAATCTACAGACAATAGCAGGTTGGAAAATATATCTACGGCAGAACTAAACGTCCGCAGCTTCAGACTGGCAGACACATAAATGAACTAGGCTAATAGGAGGCATTTGAATTTTATCATTAAGGGCAAAGTTTTACATATAGGTAGAAAAAATGAAAATGGATGCTGCAGTATGAATTCTCTCGAGCTACAGAAGGTAACTGAGGAAAAGGACTCCGGTGTGATAATCTCTGGTAACCTAAAGCCGAGTAAACATTGCACAGAAGCGATAAAACAAGAACAAGATTCTTGGATTCATAGGTGGGGCTTTCGAATTCAAGTCTCGGAAAATCATTGTCACACTTTAGAACCTACTGTTGCGTCCCCATCTTGAACATTGTGTTCAGTTTTGGTCAACCTACTTGAGGAAAGATGAATGAAGAGATTACAGAAGGCGCCTACCAAAATGATTCTCCATCTGAGAAACAAATTCTATGAGAGTCAATAAAAGAACGGAATTCATTTAGCCTACAAAAGAGAGGTTAAGAGGCGATCTAATACAAATATTGAAAATCATTAAAGGCTTTAATAGCAGCGTTTGATATCATTCGTAGTAATGGATATTCTCTTGGGCAAACGTTTTACCTCGAATGAAGCGAAGTACCTTTTCTTCAATAGGACTGTTAACATATGGATACGTTCAAGCGTTATAAAAAAAAAAAACGGTATTATTATTTCAGACATCCAGCCATTGCTTTTAGGTTAGGTTTGGCTAAAATTGTTTTTGTGGCGGATTTTGATGTCTTTTGAACGATTCTGACCTTCATTTCTGTCGCAAACAGCTGGATGTCTGAAAAGGTAGTTTTACCGAATGAATTACTTCTAATCCACAACTGATATTATTCACACCTCCTTAGTTACACGACAAGTTTACAGGCCTTCATCTCAAAAAATGAGTTTCTGTTCTCTTCCACTATCACAAACAGCCTCGTTAGGACCCAGTAGTCTGTTGCTGTTTGAATTCTGCTGTATTCAGTTGACAGGGGGGTCTCTTGACTCACGAGTGGCCAGCACCATGACAATTGAGTCTCGTAACTTATGGGTGGTTAGCAACATGCCAGGCGAGTCTAACCACGACAGCATCACGACAGGCTGGTCTTGTGACTCACGGGAACCTAGCACTGTGACAGTCGAATCTCGTGACCTACGTGTGGCCAGCAACACGAGAGCAAAGTGTATATTGACTTACCAGTGAGGCTGTGGTAATGTTATTTTGGGGTGGTAGTGTGTGTGGGAGACGTCTGTTGTGCCATGGCCAGGGTCACTCCAGTCTTCATGTGGGATGCCACTTGTTCCAGTGTTGCACGAAGTCCGACGGCTTTAAGAAAACCAGACTCAAAAGGTGCAAATTTCACTTGGGAGATTCACACCGTAGTGATATAGAATACGTCCTGCCATAACAGGATAACACTCCAATATGACACGTAACATCGCGTCATCCATACGTAACCACTCAGACGAGCAACTGACAACAATACAGCATGTCAAGTCGCATTCACACCGCTAGACAGCAGCACTCACGCACACAGTGATTCACTCTCATGCACGCCGCGAGAGGGCAGCACTCGCTCACCCACTTGGGTTCGTACTTAAATTCATAAACACTACAGTTGTGAGGGGACGCCTGGTGTGGCGTGGCTAGGTCAACGGGTCATCATGTAGGGCATTTGTGTGTTGGGGCGCCTAGTGTTGATTGGCCAGGGACCCGCCAGTCATCATGTAGGGTGGCAACGTAATGGAGTGGCATGGTCAAGGCACCGCTAGCAATCATGTGGGTTAGTGGCGTGACCACCGCCCGCGCCAATCATCGTGTGGGGACGCGAGCGTGGCATGGCTAGAGCCAAGCCAGTCATCATGTGGAGGGACTTGGTGTCGGGACGGATAGAATGGCGTAGCCAGGTCGGCATCCTTCATTATGTGCATGGGAGCGGTTGGCGTGGCGTAACAAGAGCCAACCAAAGATGTCGCCCGTACACACGACACTGACTGATGCCAGGCCTGGTGTGGCATGTGGTCATTATACATCATATCCGGGAGCCACATCGACCGATATCTGTCGTTTTTTCCCGCGCTGTCATTCCGCCGTCCATGCCCACAGATTTCCGTCCAGCGCGAGGGAAAATTGGCCAAAATGATACATATTTTGTAATTTTCCAGCGCGTTGATCCAGGGCCGGGATGGGGGTTCAGGAAACAGTCGCTGCCGCTGGATTCCAGAAACACCCTCTGAGCATTCTTCGCTTCACTCATATCAAGACTTCCAATGAAGCTAGATATTTGCTGGAGACTTTGCTCTCATCAAAAATGCTCACTTGATGCTTGGCGATCCAATTTGACAATCAATGCAAAATCTTTTGCATGACAGCAATTGAAAGTCAATCATGATTCGAATTCGGTGATAGACAGAGATTACATTTCACCTCTGATATTTTCAAAATTCTTTTCTCAATAGAAATTTGTACCTGGTATTTTTGATCTGAAGTTATGAAATTCTCCATATATATATATATATATATATATATATATATATATATATATATATATATATATATATATATATATATATATTATATAGGTAGTATGTTTGAGGAAAGGAACCTGGATGTTTTGGCTGGGAGTGAAACGAAGCTCAAGGGTAAAGGGGAAGAGTGGTTTGGGAATGTCTTGGGAGTAAAGTCAGGGGTTAGTGAAAGGACAAGAGCAAGGGAAGGAGTAGCACTACTGAGACAGGAGTGGTGGGAGTATGTGATAAAGTGTAAGAAAGTAAATTCTAGATTGATATGGGTAACATTGAAAGTGGATGGAGAGAGATGGGTGATTATTGGTGCATATGCACCTGGGCATGAGAAGAAAGATCATGAGAGGCAAGTGTTTTGGGAGCAGCTGAATGAATGTGTTAGTGGTTTTGATGCACGAGACCGGGTTATAGTGATGGGGGATTTGAATGCAAAGGTGAGTAATGCGGCAGTTGAGGGAATAATTGGTATACATGGGGTGTTCAGTGTTGTAAATGGAAATGGTAAAGAGCTTGTAGATTTATGTGCTGAAAAAGGACTGGTGATTGGGAATACCTGGTTTAAAAAGAGAGATATACATAAGTATACGTATGTAAGTAGGAGAGATGGCCAGAGAACGTTATTGGATTACGTGTTAATTGATAGGCGCGCGAAAGAGACTTTTGGATGTTAATATGCTGAGAGGTGCAACTGCAGGGATGTCTGATCATTATCTTGTGGAGGCGAAGGTGAAGATTTGTAGAGGTTTTCAGAAAAGAAGAGAGAATGTTGGGGTGAAGAGGGTGGTGAGATTAAGTGAGCTTGGGAAGGAGACTTGTGTAAGGAAGTACCAGGAGAGACTGAATACAGAATTGAAAAAGGTGAGAACAAAGGAGGTAAGGGGAGTGGGGGAGGAATGGGATGTATTTAGGGAAGCAGTGATGGCTTGCGCAAAAGATGCTTGTGGCATGAGAAGCGTGGGAGGTGGGCAGATTAGAAAGGGTAGTGAGTGGTGGGATGAAGAAGTAAGATCATTAGTGAAAGAGAAGAGAGAGGCATTTGGACAATTTTTGTAGGGAAATAATGCAAATGAGTGGGAGATGTTTAAAAGAAAAAGGCAGGAGGTCAAGCGAAAGGTGCAAGAGGTGAAAAAGAGGACAAAAGAGAGTTGGGGTGAGAGAGTATTATTAAATTTTAGGGAGGATAAAAAGATGTTTTGGAAGGAGGTAAATATAGTGAGTAAGACAAGGGAACAAATGGGAACTTCAGTGAAGGGGGCTAATGAGGGGGTGATAACAAGTAGTGGTGATGTGAGAAGGAGATGGAGTGAGTATTTTGAAGGTTTGTTGAATGTGTTTGATGATAGAGTGGCAGATATAGGGTGTTTTGGTCGAGGTGATGTGCAAAGTGAGAGGGTTAGGGAAAATGATTTGGTAAACAGAGAAGAGATAGTAAAAGCTTTGCGGAAGATGAAAGCCGGCAAGGCACCGGGTTTGGATGGTATTGCAGTGGAATTTATTAAGAAAGGGGTGACTGTATTGTTGACTGGTTGGTAAGGTTATTCAATGTATGTATGATTCATGGTGTGGTGCCTGAGGATTGGCGGAATGCTTGCATAATGCCACTGTACAAAGGCAAAGGGGATAAGAGTGAGTGCTCAAATTACAGAGGTATAAGTTTGTTGAGTATTCCTGGTAAATTATATGGGAGGGTATTGATTGAGAGGGTGAAGGCATGTACAGAGCATCAGATTGGGGAAGAGCAGTGTGGTTTCAGAAGTGGTAGAGGATGTGTGGATCAAGTGTTTGCTTTGAAGAATGTATGTGAGAAAAACTTAGAAAAGCAAATGGATTTGTATGTAGCATTTATGGATCTGGAGAAGGCATATGATAGAGTTGACAGAGATGCTCTGTGGAAGGTATTAAGAATATTTGGTGTGGGAGGCAAGTTGTTAGAAGCAGTGAAAAGTTTTTATCGAGGATGTAAGGCATGTGTACGTGTAGGAAGAGAGGAAAGTGATTGGTTCTCAGTGAATGTAGGTTTGCGGCAGGGGTGTGTGATGTCTCCATGGTTGTTTAATTTGTTTATTGATGGGGTTGTTAGGGAGGTGAATGCAAGAGTTTTGGAAAGAGGGGCAAGTATGCAGTCTGTTGTGGATGAAAGAGCTCGGGAAGTGAGTCAGTTCTTGTTCGCTGATGATACAGCGCTGGTGGCTGATTCATGTGAGAAACTGCAGAAGCTAGTGACTGAGTTTGGTAAAGTGTGTGAAAGAAGAAAGTTGAGAGTAAATGTGAATAAGAGTAAGGTTATTAGGTACAGTAGGGTTGAGGGTCAAGTCAATTGGGAGGTAAGTTTGAATGGAGAAAAACTGGATGAAGTAAAGTGATTTAGATATCTGGGAATGGATTTGGCAGCGGATGGAACCATGGAAGCGGAAGTGAATCATAGGGTGGGGGAGGGGGCGAAAGTTCTGGGAGCGTTGAAGAATGTGCAGAAGAGGGTGTTTTGAAATGGTTTGGTCACATAGACAGAATGAGTGAGGAAAGATTAACCAGGAGGATATACTTGTCAGAGGCGGAGGGAACGAGAAGTGGGAGACCCAATTGGAGGTGGAAAGATGGAGTGAAAAAGATCTTGAGTGATCGGGGCCTGAACATGTAGGAGGATGAAAGGCGTGCAAGGAATAAAGTGAATTGGAACGATGTGGTTTTCCGGGATGGATGTGCTGTCAATGGATTGAACCAGGGTATGTGAAGCATCTGGGGTAAACCACGGAAAGTTCTGTGGGGCCTGGATGTGGTAAGGGAGCTGTGGTTTCGGTGCATTATTATATGACAGCTAGAGACTGAATGTGAACGAATTTGGCCTTTGTTGTTCTTTTCCTAGCGCTACCTCGCTCACATGAGAGGGGAAGGGGTTGTTATTTCATGTGTGGCGGGGTGGCGATGGGAGTGAATAAAGGCAGACAGTATGAATTATGTACACGTATATATATATGTATAAGTCTGTGTGTGTATATATTGTATACGTCGAGATGTATAGGTATGTATTATGTGCGTGTGTGAACGTGTATGTATATACATGTGTCTACGTGGGTGGGTTGGGCCATTTCTTTCGTCTGTTTCCTTGCGCTACCTCGCTCACGCGGGAGACAGCGACAAAGCAAAATAAATATATGATGTATAAATATATATATATATATATATATATATATATATATATATATATATATATATATATATATATATATATATATATATATATATATTTACTTATTTTGCTTTGTCGCAGTCTCCCGCGTTAGCGATGTTGCGCAAGGAAACAGACGAAAGAATGGCCCAACCCACCCACATACACATGTATATACATACACGTCCACACACGCAAATATACATACCTATACATCTTAATGTATACATATATATATATATATATATATATATATATATATATATATATATATATATATATATATATATATATATATATGTATATATATATATATATATATATATATATATATATATATATATATATATATATATTTTTTTTTTTTTTTTTTTTGCTTTGTCGCTGTCTCCCGCGTTTGCGAGGTAGCGCAAGGAAACAGACGAAAGAAATGGCCCAACCCACCCCCATACACATGTATATACATACGTCCACACACACAAATATACATACCTACACAGATTTCCATGGTTTACCCCAGACGCTTCACATGCCTTGATTCAATCCACTGACAGCACGTCAACCCCGGTATACCACATCGATCCAATTCACTCTATTCCTTGCCCTCCTTTCACCCTCCTGCATGTTCAGGCCCCGATCACACAAAATCTTTTTCACTCCATCTTTCCACCTCCAATTTGGTCTCCCTCTTCTCCTCGTTCCCTCCACCTCCGACACATATATTCTCTTGGTCAATCTTTCCTCACTCATTCTCTCCATGTGACCAAACCATTTCAAAACACCCTCTTCTGCTCTCTCAACCACGCTCTTTTTATTTCCACACATCTCTCTTACCCTTACGTTACTTACTCGATCAAACCACCTCACACCACACATTGTCCTCAAACATCTCATTTCCAGCACATCCATCCTCCTGCGCACAACTCTATCCATAGTCCACGCCTCGCAACCATACAACATTGTTGGAACCACTATTCCTTCAAACATACCCATTTTTGCTTTACGAGATAATGTTCTCGACTTCCACACATTCTTCAAGGCTCCCAGAATTTTCGCCCCCTCCCCCACCCTATGATCCACTTCCGCTTCCATGTTTCCATCCGCTGCCAGATCCACTCCCAGATATCTAAAACACTTCACTTCCTCCAGTTTTTCTCCATTCAAACTCACCTCCCAATTGACTTGACCCTCAATCCTACTGTACCTAATAACCTTGCTCTTATTCACATTTACTCTTAACTTTCTTCTTTCACGCACTTTACCAAACTCAGTCACCAGCTTCTGCAGTTTCTCACATGAATCAGCCACCAGCGCTGTATCATCAGCGAACAACAACTGACTCACTTCCCAAGCTCTCTCATCCCCAACAGACTTCATACTTGCCCCTCTTTCCAAAACTGTTGCATTCACCTCCCTAACAACCCCATCCATAAACAAATTAAACAACCATGGAGACATCACACACCCCTGCCGCAAACCTACATTCACTGAGAACCAATCACATTCCTCTCTTCCTACACGTACACATGCCTTACATCCTCGATAAAAACTTTTCACTGCTTCTAACAACTTGCCTCCCACACCAAATATTCTTAATACCTTCCACAGAGCATCTCTATCAACTCTATCATATGCCTTCTCCAGATCCATAAATGCTACATACAAATCCATTTGCTTTTCTAAGTATTTCTCACATACATTCTTCAAAGCAAACACCTGATCCACACATCCTCTACCACTTCTGAAACCACACTGCTCTTCCCCAATCTGATGCTCTGTACATGCCTTCACCCTCTCAATCAATACCCTCCCATACAATTTGCCAGGAATACTCAACAAACTTATACCTCTGTAATTTGAGCACTCACTCTTATCCCCTTTGCCTTTGTACAATGGCACTATGCACGCATTCCGCCAATCCTCAGGCACCTCACCATGAGACATACATACATTAAATAACCTTACCAACCAGTCAACAATACAGTCACCCCCTTTTTTAATAAATTCCACTGCAATACCATCCAAACCTGCTGCCTTGCCGGCTTTCATCTTCCGCAAAGCTTTTACTATCTCTTCTCTGTTTACCAAATCATTTTCCCTAACCCTCGCACTTTGCACACCACCTCGACCAAAACACCCTATATCTGCCACTCTATCATCAAACACATTCAACAAACCTTCAAAATACTCACTCCATCTCCTTCTCGCATCACCACTACTTGTTATCACCTCCCCATTTGCGCCCTTCACTGAAGTTCCCATTTGCTCCCTTGTCTTACGCACTTTATTTACCTCCTTCCAGAACATCTTTTTATTCTCCCTAAAATTTAATGATACTCTCTCACCCCAACTCTCATTTGCCCTTTTTTTTCACCTCTTGCACCTTTGTCTTGACCTCCTGTCTCTTTCTTTTATACATCTCCCACTCAATTTCATTTTTTCCCTGCAAAAATCGTCCAAATGCCTCTCTCTTCTCTTTCACTAATACTCTTACTTCTTCATCCCACCACTCACTACCCTTTCTAATCAACCCACCTCCCACTCTTCTCATGCCACAAGCATCTTTTGCGCAATCCATCACTGATTCCCTAAATACATCCCATTCCTCCCCCACTCCCCTTGCTTCCATTGTTCTCACGTTTTTCCATTCTGTACTCAGTCTCTCCTGGTACTTCCTCACACAAGTCTATTTCCCAAGCTCACTTACTCTCACCACCCTCTTCACCCCAACATTCACTCTTCTTTTCTGGAAACCCATGCAAATCTTCACCTTAGCCTCCACAAGATAATGATCAGACATCCCTCCAGTTGCACCTTTCAGCACATTAACATCCAAAAGTCTCTCTTTCGCGCGCCTGTCAATTAACACGTAATCCAATAACGCTCTCTGGCCATCTCTCCTATATATATATATATATATATATATATATATATATATATATATATATATATATATATAAAATTTGACTTTATAACTAAGCCAGGACTTATTCTCACATAAAGTCCAAATGTTACTCAGGATCTTTCTAAAAGATTTTGCAACCCATGGCTGTGTTACTTACAATGGCAATTGCATAGAGCTGCTCATTTGAAGGGATTTCTTTGGCGTGATTGTAATTCTAACTATACAGCCTCGCCAATGATGCCTATTTACTCCTGGTGTGACCCCGAGCAGGCGGAGTACTGTAACACAGTGAACAACATATTTGAAACACGATCCATACAAATGCATTTACCACAGCATAATGAATATCTACTGCTTTTTCTTACCATCTACCCTCCCAGATATACTCCCCAGGGACAGATTCTGACCAACCACTTATCTATAAGGAGTCCTGAACACCTGCCATCCTACTTGGCTCAACACACACACCGTTTCCTGTGGTGAATTGCTCATAGACCAACTGTATCCTCCCACTATCCTCAGCCTGTGCAACTAGCCAACCAGATTCCCAACTGACTACCTGCAGCAGCTTCCTCACCAGACCTTCGGTATACCATGGCTGCACATGAGGAACACCTGGAGCACGCCACATGATCTATCCTCTGACCAACTATCAATCTGTTTTTGCGTCAGCTGAGGCGACACGAGCAAATGAATGCCCTAATCAAGGCCGTCTTATTGACACTATATATTTCTTTTATGTGTGCCGAAACGGCACGGGCAGCTGAGGCCCTAACAACTCAGTCGTCTGTTCTTGATGCTACCTCGCTAACATGGGAATTGGAAAGAGGGGCAAGTGTGCAGTCTGTTGTGGATGAGAGAGCTTGGGAAGTGGGTCAGTAGCTGTTCGCTGATGATAGAGCGCTGGTGGCTGATTCATGTGAGAAACTGCAGAAGCTGGTGAGTTTAGTAAAGTGTGAGAAAGAAGAAAGCTGAGAGTAAATGTGAATAAGAGCAAGGTTATTAGGTACAGTAGGATTGAGGGACAAGTCAATTGGGAGGTAAGTATGAATGGAGAAAAACTGGAGGAAGTGAAGTGTTTTAGATATCTGGGAGTGGATTTGGCAGCGGATGGAACCATGGAAGCGGAAGTGAATCATAGGGTGGGGGAGGGGGCAAAAGTTCTGGGAGCGTTGAAGAATGTGTGGAAGTCGAGAACATTATCTCGGAAAGCAAAAATGGCTATGTTTGAAGGAATAGTGGTTCTAACAATGTATATATATATATATATATATATATATATATATATATATATATATATATATATATATATATATATATATATATATATATATATCCTAGCCGAAGACAGGAATCCAATTTATCTATCAATCTCCAGGGGAAGATGAACAGCTGAGTTGACCATGAACCAAACTGTCACAATCATGATTCAAACTTATGTGCTCAAACTTGGGCGGTCTGTGAAGGCATCACAGTCAGCATCATTAACAACTACAAAACGAGGGTCCATTCTGATAACGCTTTACCTATCCTATCCAACCGACAACCACGAGAAGAAAAAAAAAAATGGAGGGAAGAAGCGTGCACAAACTAGAGCAGAAGAGACTGGCCAGTAGTCACACTCTGCGTGGGATCTAAACTCTAAAAGCTCATCATAGATGAATCCCCATCTGAACGCCAGGCCAACACAAAATTCAACACCACCAATCGAGTCAGCAAGAAGCACGTTCGATGATGACGTAGGAAGAAATATAAACTATTCTTCTAGCCATAGGTTGCTCCTCATGAAGCAAAGCAACATGCTCACACAAAACCCACTCACCACCAGCGGAGATTACGCAACAAATCCGAATTCTAAACAACACCATCACTAACCTAATCGCTGGAAGGCAAACAGCAGATTGGCACTCCTACCTGATCACTATGGACCACAAATCGAACAGCAACCGACTCTGACGAGGAACATCTCATCTACACCTGCACCACTTCAGCCCCCACACATGAAGCACTTGCAATCCAAACCAACACTTTTTTCCCCAATAACGCACCAACACACTCATGAAACACTTCTCGAATATCTGATACAAATCGACCACGTCCGTAATACAAGAGAGTCATGAAAAAGCTACACAACACCCACCCTGAAACAATTGTTCTCCCACTCTTCAATCTCAATCACACTCGCAGTGTAATTAAAACCTAAAAGAACTCCCCTGCAACAGGCTCTGACGACATATTAATCTCCCACATAAAAGATCATTCCAGTTGCAATCCTATTGCTTTTCGTGGTTTTCCCAGGTCACTTCATATGTCATGATTCAGTTCGCAATCAGCAAGTCGCCTGCTGTATACCTCATCGCCCTAATTCGTTCTATATATGCGAGAACATTCCACCAGACTACAAATTATTTGTAAAGGATAGAGACGGTCGAGGAGGCGGAATTGCAATGTGTAAAATTTTACCATTGTATACAGCATCGAAATTCTATCTCGTGCACGCGTCCATCCTCTTGCATGTTGCATGTTAAGGCCCCACCATTGAAAGCCTTTTTCGCTCCATCCTTCCATCTCCAGCCATACCTATTATGTTGGTTATTTACGTAACTGAGAGAAATTATATACTTCTCCAGTTGCAAACTTTAGAATCAGAGGAATTATTCTTATATGCTGTAACCCAATGTACCAAGAATTTTTATAATTGATAAATCAATAGCAAATCTTTCGATAATTATTGTTCTTCGGTAAATCAGAAGTAATGTCTTCATTATAATCTACTTTAGTTCTGCAGACAAGACGATAATATAATGTGTAATGGAGAATCAATTGCTATCGTCAATCGTGGCGTTCATTGTAGTTCCATAAAGTGTCAGGAACATATTAGCCTTTCATACGAATTCTAACGGAACGATGAAATACCTTTCGAAATATGATAACTGGTGGTGCCTTCGCCACGCAACGCCAAGCTGCCCTCACACACTGCCACCCTACATGATGACCATAACGACAGGCGGGTCCCTGGCCTCGCCACACCAAACAGAACAAGTCTTCTCCCGAAGTGTATCAGGGAGGAGTTCGATAGAAGCCTTGTTCTTATTCGAACGTAGTACTACTTGGGCCAAGAACAAAGGCACCTGGTACTCTCCACGGAACGAAGATTGATCTTATACCATTACCCTCCCGTGAGGCAGTCTAGACAGCTAATGTTATTAGAACAGCTTCCATGTCTCGGCCGGATTGAACGCTAACTCACCCAACTACCGCGATCTTCTGTAGCGTCTCCCGGTTTGTTGTTTCTTGTTTTGTTTGTTGTCCGTCTACATTCTTGCCTCCATTTTTCAAAGCCAGACAACACTCTCTGATCTCGGGGTTCCTTATCACTGTGTGGGTGAGGGGAAAAAGACCATCAAAGAAGGGAGCTTCGTCTCCCTTTGCTTGCTGATCAGCTCGTTAGTCCCCAGTTATCGGAGGTTCTCCTCCTCCTTCTCATCTTCCTCTCTCTCTCTCTCTCTCTCTCTCTCTCTCTCTCTCTCTCTCTCTCTCTCTCTCTCTCTCTCTCTCTCTCTCTCTCGTTCCCACTCTTGGCTTAGAATGCCCTATTTTCTCCTGAATAATACATGATTAGACAAGGCATTTGTTTCTTGTTCTCTCATGTATTGACTGGAGTAATGCCATCTCAGATATTACCTCTAACTCCTGTACCACGAGAAATATCATTGAATCTTCTATAATTAGATACACAAAAAATTGTAACACTAATATTACTGAAGGTCTATACAAATTAGAGAATTTTATTGTTGATAATATTTGTAAACAGTTCCCTTTCTTGTCCAAATAATAAACTTTATGATATGCATGTTGCCAGACTTGAAAGCATCCAACCTCAATTAGGGTAGTCACTCGTTTACTAAATGGCGTCCTAGCCACCTTTCTTCCTTGTATATGAACCGGCCGTTATATTTCTTTCTTCTATCTCCCCTGATGATGTGATCATTACACAACAGTGCACTTGGGAACGTAGCGAGTTTCATTTCCCAGTGAATTACAAGGAATTTACTTGATCACGCGCTCAATTATGATCTTTTCCAATATATATATATATATATATATATATATATATATATATATATATATATATATATATATATATATATATTTTATATATTCTATTTTGCTTTGTCGCTGTCTCCCGCGTTAGCGAGGTAGCGCAAGGAACCAGACGAAAGAATGGCCCAACCCACCCACATACACATGTATATACATACATGTCCACACACGCAAATATACGTACCTATACCTCTCAACGTATACATATATATACACACAGACATATACATATATACACATGTGCATAATTCATACGGTCTGCCTTCATCAATTTCCATCGCCACAGCGCCACACATGAAATAACAGCCCCCTCCCACTCATGTGTGCGAGGTAGCGCTAGGAAAAGACAACAAAGGCCACATTCGTTCACACTCAGTCTCTAGTTGTCATGTAATAATGCACCGAAACCACAGCTCCCTTTCCACATCCAGGCCCCACAGAACTTTCCATGGTTTACCCCAGACGCTTCACATGCCCTGGTTCAATCCATTGACAGCACGTCGACCCCGGTATACCACATCGTTCCAATTCACTCTATTCCTTGCACGCCTTTCACCCTCCTGCATGTTCAGGTCACGATCCCTCAAAATCTTTTTCACTCCATCTTTCCACCTCCAATTTGGTCCCCCACTTCTCCTCGTTCCCTCCACCTCTGACACATATATCCTCTTGGTCAATCTTTCCCCACTCATTCTCTCCATGTGACCAAACCATTTCAAAACACCCTCTTCTGCTCTCTCAACCACATTCTTTTTATTACCACACATCTCTCTTACCCTATTATCACTTACTCGATCAAACCACCTCACTCCACATATTGTCCTCAAACATCTCATATCCAGCACATCCACCCTCCTCCGCACAACTCTATCCATAGCTCACGCCTCGCAACTATATAATATTGTTGGAACCACTATTCCTTCAAACATACCCATTTTTGCTTTCCGAGATAATGTTCTCGACTTCCACACATTTTTCAACGCTCCCAGAATTTTCGCCCCCTCCCCCACCCTATGATTCACTTCCGCTTCCATGGTTCCATCCGCTGCCAAATCCACTCCCAGATATCTAAAACACTTCACTTACTCCAGTTTTTCTCCATTCCAACTTACCTCCCAATTGACTTGACCCTCAACCCTACTGTACTTAATAACCTTGCTCTTATTCACATTTACTCTCAAGTTTCTTCTTTCACACACTTTACCAAATTCGGTCACCAGCTTCTGCAGTTTCTCACATGAATCAGCCACCAGCGCTGTATCATCAGCGAACAACAACTGACTCACTTCCCAAGCTCTCTCATCCACAACAGACTGCATACTTGCCCCTCTTTCCAAAACTCTTGCATTTACCTCCCTAACAACTCCATCCATAAACAAATTAAACAACCATGGAGACATGACACACCCCTGCCGCAAACCTACATTCAATGAGAACCAATCACTTTCCTCTCTTCCTACACGTACACATGCCTTACATCCTTGATAAAAACTTCTAACAACCTGCCTCCCACACCATATATTCTTAATACCTTCCACACAGCATCTCTATCAACTCTATCATATACCTTCTCCAGATCCATAAATGCTACATACAAACCCATTTGCTTTTCTAAGTATTTTTCACATACATTCTTCAAAGCAAACACCTGATCCACACATCCTCTACCACTTCTGAAACCACACTGCTCTTCACCAATCTGATGCTCTGTACATGCCTCTACCCTCTCATATAATCTACCAGGAATACTCAACAAACTTATACCTCTGTAATTTGAGCACTAAACTTTGTCCCCTTTGCCTTTGTACAATGGCGCTATGCAAGCATTCCGCCAATCCTCAGGCACCTCACCATGAGACATACATACATTAAGTAACCTTACCAAACAGTCAACAATACAGTCACCCCCCCCCTTTTTTTTTTTTATAAATTCCACTGTAATACCATCCAAACCCACTGACTTGCCGGCTTTCATCTTCCGCAAAGCTTTTACTACCTCCTCTCTGTTTACCAAATCATTCTCCCTAACCCCCCCACTTTGCACACCACCTCGACCAAAACATCCTATATCTGCCACTCTATCATCAAACACATTCAACAAACCTTCAAAATACTCACTCCATCTCCTTCTTACATCACCACTACTTGTTATCACCTCCCCATTAGCCCCCTTCACTGAAGTTCTCATTTGTTCTCTTGTCTTACGCACTTTATTCACTTCCTTCTAAAATACTTTTCTATTCTCTCTAAAATTTAATGATACTCTCTCACCCCAACTCTCATTTGCCCTCTTTTTCACCTCGTGCACCTTTCTCTTGACCTCCTGCCTCTTTCTTTTATACATCACCCACTCATTTGCATTATTTCCCTGCAAAAATCGTCGAAATGCCTCTCTCTTCTCTTTCACTAATAATCTTACTTCTTCATCCCACCACTCACTACCCTTTTTAATCTGCCCACCTCCCACGCTTTTCATGCCACAAGCATATCTTGCGCAAGCCATCACTGCTTCCCTAAATACCTCCCATTCCTCCCCCACTCCCCTTACCTCCTTTGTTCTCACCTTTTTCCATTCTGTACTCAGTCTCTCCTGGTACTTCCCCACACAGGTCTACTTCCCAAGCTCACTTACTCTCACCACTCTCTTCACCCCAACATTCGCTCTTCTTTTCTGAAAACCTCTACAAATCTTCACCTTCGCCTCCACAAGATAATCGTCAGACATCCCTCCAGTTGCACCTCTCAGCACATTAACATCCAAAAGTCTCTCTTTTGCGCGCCTATCAATTAACACGTAATCCAATAACGCTCTCTGGCCTTCTCCCCTACTTACATACGTATATCTATGTATATCTCTCTTTTTAAACCAGGTATTCCCAATCACCAGTCCTTTTTCAGCACATAAATCTACAAGCTCTTCACCATTTCCATTTACAACACTGAACACCCCATGTATACCAATTATTCCCTCAACTGCCACATTCCTCACCTTTGCATTCAAATCACCCATCACTATAACCCGGTCTCGTGCATCAAAACTACTAACACACTCATTCAGCTGCTCCGAAAACACTTGCCTCTTATGATCTTTCTTATGCCCAGGTGCATATGCACCAATAATCAATCACCCATCTCTCTCCATCCACTTTCATTTTTACCCATATCAATCTATAGTTTACTTTCTTACACTGTATCACATACTCCCACCACTCCTGTTTCAGGAGTAGTGCTACACCTTCCCTTGCTTTTGTCCTCTCAATAACCCCTGACTTTACTCCCAAGACATTCCCAAACCACTCTTCACCTTTACCCTTGAGCTTCGTTTCACAAAGAGCCAAAACATCCAGGTTCCTTTCCTCAAACATACTACCTATCTCTCCTTTTTTCTCATCTTGGTTACATCCATACACATTTAGACACCTCAATCTGAGCCTTCGAGGAGGATGAGCACTCCCCGCGTGACTCCTTCTGTTTCCCCTTTTAGAAAGTTAAAATACAAGGAGGGGAGGTTTTCTAGCCCCCCGCTCCCGTCCCCTTTAGTCGCCTTCTACGACACGTGAGGAATGCGTGGGAAGTTTCTTGCTCCCCTATCCCCAGGGATATATATATATATATATATATATATATATATATATATATATATATATATATATATATATATATATATATATATATATATATGTGTGTGTGTGTGTGTGTGTGTGTGTGTGTGTGTGTGTGTGTGTATTATACGAGCACGGAGGCAGGCTTTCGTCTGTTAGTGTAAGCCATCTGCACCACTCTCTCCCGTAGTCGAACATTTCCTCTTTTTCCAGTCGATCCAGTCGTCTTAAGTCTATATTTAGTGAGCACTTCCTGTATATCTTATCCTCACAGCACTCCGGCAATCTTCCCAGCAGTCGTTCTCCTTGCTCGTCTCCGATCCAATATTGTTTCTGGACTTTTTAAGTGTTTCTCCATCCTCTCCACATGTCTTCTCCATGCTCTCCACATGCCTCGTGTCACCACAGTATAGATCACTTTTGTTCTAGTTGACAATAGTTTCAGTTTATTCTCTTTAAGGGATTATCTTTTAATCTTTTCTGGTTAAGCTTCGTATGATTCGCTCGACTATCATTTTCGCCGAACAAACTTTGAAAAGTGTAAGACACAGTTTCTTAACCTTTATATGTCTATGGACCACTCAAAGACACCTGGCTGTGTCTGTGGACCACCTTCAGCATATATCCAACGTTATAACGGGTCTGAAATCACAGCCAAGAACAAATGATACCATCCAAACCCTTGTCAGAGATAGAACTGATGGTAAAATATATTCATGCATTTATAAATTTTTACCCGTCTGTGCACCAATGGGATATGGACCACCACTACTGGTCCATGGACCACAGGCTATGAACCCTATTTGTAGAAGTACATGCAGTTTGCATGAACACATAGTCATGTACTGTGCACTCATTTATTCTCTAAGTCTTCATTTATTCGTTACTCATATCTTTCAGTATAAGTTACTGTTCAAAATTGTACATATCCAGCATTCAGCGTTTTCTTCATGCATGTATGGAGTCTTCGTTAATCAACAGTGTCATCGCTGGCAGACGCAAGAGCATCTATTAGAAAACATAAAACGGAAGTTTTTGGTCGTATCTTAGTTAGTTACCTATCAATCATTGGTTGTACATATCAATCTAAACAAGGAGGTTTCAGATATCTAACATCTAGCACATTTTCTAAAAAGATGATATATATATAACATAGATGATATATATATATATATATATATATAACATAGATGATATATATATATAACATAGATGATATATATATGACATAGATGATATATATAACATAGATGATATATATAACATTACCTGAGGTGGTCTCAATGAATTTTGAAATGCTGTATTTAAGATCTTGGTCTTATTTTTCCCCTGTACATAGCCATGTATATTCTTATAGTTAAATAAGTTGACAGACAGACACACAAATAAATGGCAGACAAACGAAGAATACTGAGAATCTCAAAATAAAGGTTTGTTATCATATACAGTAAACGACAATAATGGAGAATAAATTATTTTAAACATCAAAATATGACCAACATTCTACCAATCTACGTACAGTATTTCTATATATTGAGCGTTTCAGTCATGACTCTGTTTATGATGGATATCTTTTATCATTTTTGTACGAAATGTTTCCTACGAGCAATAGTCAGCGTATAGAAGAGGAAGATATAATCAAAATCCTGTGTATTTTTCCTGTCTACTGATACATACTCTAGCGTCTGCCTGCATGCTGCTGTTGACAGAGTCCATACCTGCATGAGGAATATGCACGATACTTACCTAAAAGATATTATATAGAAATAAATGAATACGCAAAGAAGCAGTAAATATAGAAATCATAGATTAGTAAAAATACATTTCTCATCCTATAAACATGATGAAGTGCACCAAAGGAGCAACAAAGCGAAAATAGAATGGCAACGACTTTCAGATTGACACCGCTATCGATGCAAGCTGTTGATATATACAAGTTAGAGTAACACATAAATGTCATAATAAATGTATGGACTTGATATTATTAAGCGCTTCTTCATACGTCAAGTCACGGAAGTAATTCTATAGGTAATAAGCATAAAATAGATAAAGCGTCATTGAATAACGCCAGACCAGGCGTGGTGTTGCAACACATGCGTATTACCTGCTCTTAATTCTCGTTTACCAACGACTGGATTATCAATTTGCATTTAAGCGTCATTTTGAATGTTAATACCTAGATGATTTAAGTGCTATAGTTACGCCCAACACCTTAACGCTAAGTGGTATAACTGTGGCACTGAAAATTGACGGACCAAACTCCACATATCAGTCACTGGAATCAAATGTTTGTCTAAGCTGCCAGGAATCACAGTTAAGACCGGAGCCCAGCTGTCTTTGTCACGCCATGTAGCAGTTAAGAGGTACTGACCATCAGTCAGCACAGTCCCGCCCGTAGGCTCAGCAATCGGCCCACACCCAACCCTGGTGAGCAGCCTTCCCTTGGGGCTGGTTGATAAATAGGGGATTGGCTTAAGTGCTTTTCTTTTGAGAGAGAGAGAGAGAGAGAGAGAGAGAGAGAGAGAGAGAGAGAGAGAGAGAGAGAGAGAGAGAGAGAGAGAGAGAGAGAGTGTGTGTGTGTGTGTGTGTGTGTGTGTGTGTGTGCATGCATACGAGTTCATACATGGTACATATAAATCAAGGTTAAGAGATGGGGCAGCACGACGGTAAACATCTCACGCAATTACACTCAAATAGTAATCACACACACCGCTAATCACTGGATTACTGTTACGATTAAATGACTGTTTTCCCTGTTACTGTAGTTTCAGCTCTTCAGTAACTGTAACATAGCAATGAGAATAGAATTAAAAAAATGAAACAAAAATCATGTGAATTGGGGAAGGGTAATCATTATTGCAACTTGTAAATTCGACCTGATTTTTTTTCGGAAATCAAAGCCCAATACTTTAAATCGACATACACAATCCAAGGGGAGCTTCGTGATATGTCAGTTTACGATATCAGTTCATGATTTAACAAAACGTTTCCAGTCTTGAAAATACATTCATCAAAAAAGAAAACAGAGTAACACTTTACACTGTTGTAAAACTCAGATTATCATAATAAAGATAGAACTGATTCCGTAGAATGTGTCAAGTGGTGGAACCTGATGGCTGGATGTTTATTGCTCTCATGTACACACTGGTGACGTTGTGAGGTAGGTGGCGGTTGGTGGCAACGACCCCGACGCTAGGCCTATATCCCGGTGTTGCTGGTTAATGTTTGTTTTATCGACTTCCGCTAAATATGACTCCTCCTCTGTGTATTTATGATTTGTTCGCTTGTCAGACTTTTCCTTTCCATCGAGGATCAATACAATCTGTTTTCTTAAAAGATTTTCTTTTTTTTTTTTTCTTTGTCGCTGTCTCCCGCGTTTGCGAGGTAGCGCAAGGAAACAGACGAAAGAAATGGCCCAACCCACCCCCATACACATGTATATACATACGTCCACACACGCAAATATACATACCTACACAGCTTTCCATGGTTTACCCCAGACGCTTCACATGCCCTGATTCAATCCACTGACAGCACGTCAACCCCAGTATACCACATCGATCCAATTCACTCTATTCCTTGCCCTCCTTTCACCCTCCTGCATGTTCAGGCCCCGATCACACAAAATCTTTTTCACTCCATCTTTCCACCTCCAATTTGGTCTCCCACTTCTCCTCGTTCCCTCCAACTCCGACACATATATCCTCTTGGTCAATCTTTCCTCACTGATTCTCTCAATGTGCCCTAACCATTTCAAAACACCCTCTTCTGCTCTCTCAACCACGCTCTTTTTATTTCCACACATCTCTCTTACCCTTACGTTACTTACTCGATCAAACCACCTCACACCACACATTGTCCTCAAACATCTCATTTCCAGCACATCCATCCTCCTGCGCACAACTCTATCCATAGCCCACGCCTCGCAACCATACAACATTGTTGGAATCACTATTCCTTCAAACATACCCATATTTGCTTTCCGAGACAATGTTCTCGACTTCCACACATTCTTCAAGGCTCCCAGAATTTTCGCCCCCTCCCCCACCCTATGCTCCACTTCCGCTTCCATGGTTCCATCCGCTGCCAGATCCACTCCCAGATATCTAAAACACTTTACTTCCTCCAGTTTTTCTCCATTCAAACTTTTTTTTTTTCTTAAAAGATATCATACATATATTTGAGTCTTTGAAAACTAAAAGAACGGATTTGATTTGTGGCGTCACCAGGTTCGTTCAGTTCTACGTAGTGTGACGTTTTGTCTCTCATTTGTTGCCTCCTGATTCACTCTTACGACTTTGTCGGTAATAATTGGGCGCCTATGATTTCTTCCATCCATTTTCCTGACATTGATCGTTGATATTATCTTCTGTGGTAATCAAATGGCATGCGTAACCCTGGTCTGCTATTTTCGTTTCTGTTTATTGGATTTTCTTTTATTTACTCCATGCACTCCGAAAGTCCCCTGACTTTACAGCTTTACGTTATCATTATTTTTCCGAAGAGTCATTAGTCTCCCTTCACGTATCAAGTTAGTGAGTACATTCAAAGTGCAAGAAGCAATTCTACAAGTCTGAAAGTCCTTGTTTTCCATTAACTCTTCGACATCGATGAATGCTAGAGGCTGTGTGTGTGTGTGTGTGTGTGTGTGTGTGTGTGTGGATTGGATGAGGAAATGTGATTATGCACATTCGCTGTTATGCCGATGATATTTGGTTGACGATTTTTATCGATCAGTTTGTCTGTAGTTGCCTACTGTCTCTATGTGTGCCGTATGGGGAGGAAGTTCTACATTCGTGGGGCCTCGTCACTTGAACCTTTTTTTCGTAACACTTTTTAAACTTGTTTTTCCGCCATAGTACCAAACGCTTGACTTGCTTCACTCATGAATTGTTTTAACACTTTTCTGACAGATGACACATCTTCAAAAAAGTTTCTTGTTACCTCAGGTTCCTCTACCTTTCAGCAACTTTTAGAGCTAGACCAAGGGGCCCGTGACAGGAGTCCCAGTGGAGAACTTGTTTGACGGGTTGTTAAATAAGTATTACGTCAGCGTAAGGGAAAAGATGGGTCGAGGTGACCAGCGGAGTGTCCTGGGGATTTGTTCTTGAGGCCATTACTCTCTCTCTCTCTCTCTCTCTCTCTCTCTCTCTCTCTCTATATATATATATATATATATATATATATATATATATATATATATATATATATCCCTGGGGATAGGGGAGAAAGAATAATTCCCACGTATTCCTGCGTGTCGTAGAAGGCGACTAAAAGGGGAGGGAGCGGGATACTGGAAATCCTCCCCTCTCTTTTTTTTTTCCAAAGGAAGAAACAGAGAAGGGGGCCGGGTGGGGATGTTCCCTCAAAGGCCCAGTCCTCATCCTCTGTTCATAGCGCTACCTCGCTGGTGCGGGAAATGGCGATTAGTATAAAAAAAAGAATATATATATATATATATATATATATATATATATCATACTTGCCCCTCTTTCCAAAACTCTTGCATTTACCTCCCTAACAACCCCATCCATAAACAAATTAAACAACCATGGAGACATCACACACCCCTGCCGCAAACCTACATTCACTGAGAACCAATCACTTTCCTCTCTTCCTACACGTACACATGCCTTACATCCTCGATAAAAACTTTTCACTGCTTCTAACAACTTTCCTCCCACACCATATATTCTTAATACCTTCCACAGAGCATCTCTATCAACTCTATCATATGCCTTCTCCAGATCCATAAATGCTACATACAAATCCATTTGCTTTTCTAAGTATTTCTCACATACATTCTTCAAAGCAAACACCTGATCCACACATCCTCTACCACTTCTGAAACCACACTGCTCTTCCCAATCTGATGCTCTGTACATGCCTTCACCCTCTCAATCAATACCCTCCCATATAATTTACCAGGAATACTCAACAAACTTATACCTCTGTAATTTGAGCACTCACTTTTATCCCCTTTGCCTTTGTACAATGGCACTATGCACGCATTCCGCCAATCCTCAGGCACCTCACCATGAGTCATACATACATTAAATAACCTTACCAACCAGTCAACAATACAGTCACCCCCTTTTTTTATAAATTCCACTGCAATACCATCCAAACCTGCTGCCTTGCCGGCTTTCATCTTCCGCAAAGCTTTCACTACTTCTTCTCTGTTTACCAAATCATTTTCCCTAACCCTCTCACTTTGCACACCACCTCGACCAAAACACCCTATATCTGCCACTCTATCATCAAACACATTCAACAAACCTTCAAAATACTCACTCCATCTCCTTCTCACATCACCACTACTTGTTATCACCTCCCCATTTGCGCCCTTCACTGAAGTTCCCATTTGCTCCCTTGTCTTACGCACTTTATTTACCTCCTTCCAGAACATCTTTTTATTCTCCCTAAAATTTAATGATACTCTCTCACCCCAACTCTCATTTGCCCTTTTTTCACCTCTTGCACCTTTCTCTTGACCTCCTGTCTCTTTCTTTTATACATCTCCCACTCAATTGCATTTTTTCCCTGCAAAAATCGTCCAAATGCCTCTCTCTTCTCTTTCACTAATACTCTTACTTCTTCATCCCACCACTCACTACCCTTTCTAATCAACCCACCTCCCACTCTTCTCATGCCACAAGCATCTTTTGCGCAATCCATCACTGATTCCCTAAATACATCCCATTCCTCCCCCACTCCCCTTGCTTCCATTGTTCTCACCTTTTTCCATTCTGTACTCAGTCTCTCCTGGTACTTCCTCACACAGGTCTCCTTCTCAAGCTCACTTACTCTCACCACCCTCTTCACCCCAACATTCACTCTTCTTTTCTGAAAACCCATACAAATCTTCACCTTAGCCTCCACAAGATAATGATCAGACATCCCTCCAGTTGCACCTCTCAGCACATTAACAACCAAAATTCTCTCTTTCGCACGCCTGTCAATTAACACGTAATCCAATAACG
Source organism: Panulirus ornatus (assembly GCF_036320965.1). NCBI lineage: Eukaryota > Metazoa > Arthropoda > Malacostraca > Decapoda > Palinuridae > Panulirus > Panulirus ornatus. The sequence goes on along the minus strand of NC_092245.1, from coordinate 2,433,597 downwards.
CTCTCTGGCCATCTCTCCTACTTACATAAGTATACTTATGTATATCTCGCTTTTTAAACCAGGTATTCCCAATCATCAGTCCTTTTTCAGCACATAAATCTACAAGCTCTTCACCATTTCCATTTACAACACTGAACACCCCATGTATACCAATTATTCCCTCAACTGCCACATTACTCACCTTTGCATTCAAATCACCCAACACTATAACCCGGTCTCGTGCATCAAAACCACTAACACACTCATTCAGCTGCTCCCAAAACACTTGCCTCTCTTGATCTTTCTTCTCATGCCCAGGTGCATATGCACCAATAATCACCCACCTCTCTCCCTCAACTTTCAGTTTTACCCATATTAATCGAGAATTTACTTTCTTACACTCTATCACATACTCCCACAACTCCTGTATCAGGAGTATTGCTACTCCTTCCCTTGCTCTTGTCCTCTCACTAACCCCTGACTTTACTCCCCAGACATTCCCAAACCACTCTTCCCCTTTACCCTTGAGCTTCGTTTCACTCAGCGCCAAAACATCCAGGTTCCTTTCCTCAAACATACTACCTATCTCTCCTTTTTTCACATCTTGGTTACATCCACACACATTTAGGCACCCCACTCTGAGCCTTCGAGGAGGATGAGCACTCCCCGCGTGACTCCTTCTTCTGTTTCCCATTTTAGAAAGTTAATACAAGGAGGGGAGGATTTCTGGCCCCCCGCTCCCGTCCCCTCTAGTCGTTTTCTACGACACGCGAGGAATACGTGGGAAATATTCTTTCACCCCTATCCCCAGGGATAATATACATATATATATATACATATACACATACACACACATACACATACATACGCATATATACAAACACACACACACACATACATATATATACATATGAAAAATGTAAGAAACAATTTAGAAAACTGAAACTTCTATATATATATATATATACATATATACTGATTCATGTGAGAAACTGCAGAAGCTGGTGACTGAGTTTGGTAAAGTGTGTGGAAGAAGAAAGTTAAGAGTAAATGTGAATAAGAGCAAGGTTATTAGGTACAGTAGGGTTGAGGGTCAAGTCAATTGGGAGGTGAGTTTGAATGGAGAAAAACTGGAGGAAGTGAAGTGTTTTAGATATCTGGGAGTGGATCTGGCAGCGGATGGAACCATGGAAGCGGAAGTGGATCATAGGGTGGGGGAGGGGGCGAAAATTCTGGGGGCCTTGAAGAATGTGTGGAAGTCGAGAACATTATCTCGGAAAGCAAAAATGGGTATGTTTGAAGGAATAGTGGTTCCAACAATGTTGTATGGTTGCGAGGCGTGGGCTATGGATAGAGTTGTGCGCAGGAGGATGGATGTGCTGGAAATGAGATGTTTGAGGACAATGTGTGGTGTGAGGTGGTTTGATCGAGTGAGTAACGTAAGGGTAAGAGAGATGTGTGGAAATAAAAAGAGCGTGGTTGAGAGAGCAGAAGAGGGTGTTTTGAAGTGGTTTGGGCACATGGAGAGAATGAGTGAGGAAAGATTGACCAAGAGGATATATGTGTCGGAGGTGGAGGGAGCAAGGAGAAGAGGGAGACCAAATTGGAGGTGGAAAGATGGAGTGAAAAAGATTTTGTGTGATCGGGGCCTGAAAATGCAGGAGGGTGAAAGGAGGGCAAGGAATAGAGTGGATTGGAGCGATGTGGTATACCGGGGTTGACGTGCTGTCAGTGGATTGAATCAAGGAATGTGAAGCGTCTGGGGTAAACCATGGAAAGCTGTGTAGGTATGTATATTTGCGTGTGTGGACGTATGTATATACATGTGTACGGGGGGGGGGGGGGGGGGGTGGGCCATTTCTTTCGTCTGTTTCCTTGCGCTACCTCGCAAACGCGGGAGACAGCGACAAAGTAAAAAAAAAAAAAAAAGAAAAAAAAAAATATATATATACATATATATATATATATATATATATATATATATATATATATATATATATATATATCCCTGGGGATAGGGGAGAAAGAATACTTCCCATGTATTCCCTGCGTGTCGTAGAAGGCGACTAAAAGGGGAGGGAGCGGGTGGCTGGAAATCCTCCCCTCTCGTTTTTTTTTTTCAATTTTCCAAAAGAAGGAACAGAGAAGGGGGGCCAGGTGAAGATATTCCCTCAAAGGCCCAGTCCTCTGTTCTTAGCGCTACCTCGCTAATGCGGGAAATGGCTAATAGTATGAATAAATATATATATATATATATATATATATATATATATATATATATATATATATATATATATATATATATATATATTTTTTTTTTTTTTTGCTTTGTCGCTGTCTCCCGCGTTTGCGAGGTAGCGCAAGGAAACAGACGAAAGAAATGGCCCAACCCACCCCCATACACATGTATATACATACGTCCACACACGCAAATATACATACCTACACAGCTTTCCATGGTTTACCCCAGACGCTTCACATGCCCTGATTCAATCCACTGACAGCACGTCAACCCCGGTATACCACATCGATCCAATTCACTCTATTCCTTGCCCTCCTTTCACCCTCCTGCATGTTCAGGCCCCGATCACACAAAATCTTTTTCACTCCATCTTTCCACCTCCAATTTGGTCTCCCACTTCTCCTCGTTCCCTCTACCTCCGACACATATATCCTCTTGGTCAATCTTTCCTCACTCATTCTCTCCATGTGCCCAAACCATTTCAAAACACGCTCTTCTGCTCTCTCAACCACGCTCTTTTTATTTCCACACATCTCTCTTATCCTTACGTTACTTACTCGATCAAACCACCTGACACCACACATTGTCCTCAAACATCTCATTTCCAGCACATCCATCCTCCTGCGCACAACTCTATCCATAGCCCACGCCTCGCAACCATACAACACTGTTGGAACCACTATTCCTTCAAACATACCCATTTTTGCTTTCCGAGATAATGTTCTCGACTTCCACATATTCTTCAAGGCTCCCAAAATTTTCGCCCCCTCCCCCACCCTATGATCCACTTCCGCTTCCATGGTTCCATCCGCTGCCAGATCCACTCTCAGATATCTAAAACACTTTACTTCCTCCAGTTTTTCTCCATTCAAACTTACCTCCCAATTGACTTGACCCTCAACCCTACTGTACCTAATAACCTTGCTCTTATTCACATTTACTCTTAACTTTCTTCTTTCACACACTTTACCAAACTCAGTCACCAGCTTCTGCAGTTTCTCACATGAATCAGCCACCAGCGCTGTATCATCAGCGAACAACAACTGACTCACTTCCCAAGCTCTCTTATCCCCAACAGACTTCATACTTGCCCCTCTTTCCAAAACTCTTGCATTTACCTCCCTAACAACCCCATCCATAAACAAATTAAACAACCATGGAGACATCACACACCCCTGCCGCAAACCTACATTCACTGAGAACCAATCACTTTCCTCTCTTCCTACACGTACACATGCCTTACATCCTCGATAAAAACTTTTCACTGCTTCTAACAACTTTCCTCCCACACCATATATTCTTAATACCTTCCACAGAGCATCTCTATCAACTCTATCATATGCCTTCTCCAGATCCATAAATGCTACATACAAATCCATTTGCTTTTCTAAGTATTTCTCACATACATTCTTCAAAGCAAACACCTGATCCACACATCCTCTACCACTTCTGAAACCACACTGCTCTTCCCCAATCTGATGCTCTGTACATGCCTTCACCCTCTCAATCAATACCCTCCCATATAATTTACCAGGAATACTCAACAAACTTATACCTCTGTAATTTGAGCACTCACTCTTTATCCCCTTTGCCTTTGTACAATGGCACTATGCACGCATTCCGCCAATCCTCAGGCACCTCACCATGAGTCATACATACATTAAATAACCTTACCAACCAGTCAACAATACAGTCACCCCCTTTTTTTATAAATTCCACTGCAATACCATCCAAACCTGCTGCCTTGCCGGCTTTCATCTTCCGCAAAGCTTTCACTACTTCTTCTCTGTTTACCAAATCATTTTCCCTAACCCTCTCACTTTGCACACCACCTCGACCAAAACACCCTATATCTGCCACTCTATCATCAAACACATTCAACAAACCTTCAAAATACTCACTCCATCTCCTTCTCACATCACCACTACTTGTTATCACCTCCCCATTTGCGCCCTTCACTGAAGTTCCCATTTGCTCCCTTGTCTTACGCACTTTATTTACCTCCTTCCAGAACATCTTTTTATTCTCCCTAAAATTTAATGATACTCTCTCACCCCAACTCTCATTTGCCCTTTTTTCACCTCTTGCACCTTTCTCTTGACCTCCTGTCTCTTTCTTTTATACATCTCCCACTCAATTGCATTTTTTCCCTGCAAAAATCGTCCAAATGCCTCTCTCTTCTCTTTCACTAATACTCTTACTTCTTCATCCCACCACTCACTACCCTTTCTAATCAACCCACCTCCCACTCTTCTCATGCCACAAGCATCTTTTGCGCAATCCATCACTGATTCCCTAAATACATCCCATTCCTCCCCCACTCCCCTTGCTTCCATTGTTCTCACCTTTTTCCATTCTGTACTCAGTCTCTCCTGGTACTTCCTCACACAGGTCTCCTTCTCAAGCTCACTTACTCTCACCACCCTCTTCACCCCAACATTCACTCTTCTTTTCTGAAAACCCATACAAATCTTCACCTTAGCCTCCACAAGATAATGATCAGACATCCCTCCAGTTGCACCTCTCAGCACATTAACAACCAAAATTCTCTCTTTCGCACGCCTGTCAATTAACACGTAATCCAATAACGCTCTCTGGCCATCTCTCCTACTTACATAAGTATACTTATGTATATCTCGCTTTTTAAACCAGGTATTCCCAATCATCAGTCCTTTTTCAGCACATAAATCTACAAGCTCTTCACCATTTCCATTTACAACACTGAACACCCCATGTATACCAATTATTCCCTCAACTGCCACATTACTCACCTTTGCATTCAAATCACCCAACACTATAACCCGGTCTCGTGCATCAAAACCACTAACACACTCATTCAGCTGCTCCCAAAACACTTGCCTCTCTTGATCTTTCTTCTCATGCCCAGGTGCATATGCACCAATAATCACCCACCTCTCTCCCTCAACTTTCAGTTTTACCCATATTAATCGAGAATTTACTTTCTTACACTCTATCACATACTCCCACAACTCCTGTATCAGGAGTATTGCTACTCCTTCCCTTGCTCTTGTCCTCTCACTAACCCCTGACTTTACTCCCCAGACATTCCCAAACCACTCTTCCCCTTTACCCTTGAGCTTCGTTTCACTCAGCGCCAAAACATCCAGGTTCCTTTCCTCAAACATACTACCTATCTCTCCTTTTTTCACATCTTGGTTACATCCACACACATTTAGGCACCCCACTCTGAGCCTTCGAGGAGGATGAGCACTCCCCGCGTGACTCCTTCTTCTGTTTCCCATTTTAGAAAGTTAATACAAGGAGGGGAGGATTTCTGGCCCCCCGCTCCCGTCCCCTCTAGTCGTTTTCTACGACACGCGAGGAATACGTGGGAATATTCTTTCACCCCTATCCCCAGGGATAATATACATATATATATATACATATACACATACACACACATACACATACATACGCATATATACAAACACACACACACACATACATATATATACATATGAAAAATGTAAGAAACAATTTAGAAAACTGAAACTTCTATATATATATATATATACATATATACTGATTCATGTGAGAAACTGCAGAAGCTGGTGACTGAGTTTGGTAAAGTGTGTGGAAGAAGAAAGTTAAGAGTAAATGTGAATAAGAGCAAGGTTATTAGGTACAGTAGGGTTGAGGGTCAAGTCAATTGGGAGGTGAGTTTGAATGGAGAAAAACTGGAGGAAGTGAAGTGTTTTAGATATCTGGGAGTGGATCTGGCAGCGGATGGAACCATGGAAGCGGAAGTGGATCATAGGGTGGGGGAGGGGGCGAAAATTCTGGGGGCCTTGAAGAATGTGTGGAAGTCGAGAACATTATCTCGGAAAGCAAAAATGGGTATGTTTGAAGGAATAGTGGTTCCAACAATGTTGTATGGTTGCGAGGCGTGGGCTATGGATAGAGTTGTGCGCAGGAGGATGGATGTGCTGGAAATGAGATGTTTGAGGACAATGTGTGGTGTGAGGTGGTTTGATCGAGTGAGTAACGTAAGGGTAAGAGAGATGTGTGGAAATAAAAAGAGCGTGGTTGAGAGAGCAGAAGAGGGTGTTTTGAAGTGGTTTGGGCACATGGAGAGAATGAGTGAGGAAAGATTGACCAAGAGGATATATGTGTCGGAGGTGGAGGGAGCAAGGAGAAGAGGGAGACCAAATTGGAGGTGGAAAGATGGAGTGAAAAAGATTTTGTGTGATCGGGGCCTGAAAATGCAGGAGGGTGAAAGGAGGGCAAGGAATAGAGTGGATTGGAGCGATGTGGTATACCGGGGTTGACGTGCTGTCAGTGGATTGAATCAAGGAATGTGAAGCGTCTGGGGTAAACCATGGAAAGCTGTGTAGGTATGTATATTTGCGTGTGTGGACGTATGTATATACATGTGTACGGGGGGGGGGGGGGGGGTTGGGCCATTTCTTTCGTCTGTTTCCTTGCGCTACCTCGCAAACGCGGGAGACAGCGACAAAGTAAAAAAAAAAAAAAAAGAAAAAAAAAAATATATATATACATATATATATATATATATATATATATATATATATATATATATATATATATATCCCTGGGGATAGGGGAGAAAGAATACTTCCCATGTATTCCCTGCGTGTCGTAGAAGGCGACTAAAAGGGGAGGGAGCGGGTGGCTGGAAATCCTCCCCTCTCGTTTTTTTTTTTCAATTTTCCAAAAGAAGGAACAGAGAAGGGGGGCCAGGTGAAGATATTCCCTCAAAGGCCCAGTCCTCTGTTCTTAGCGCTACCTCGCTAATGCGGGAAATGGCTAATAGTATGAATAAATATATATATATATATATATATATATATATATATATATATATATATATATATATATATATATATATATATTTTTTTTTTTTTTTGCTTTGTCGCTGTCTCCCGCGTTTGCGAGGTAGCGCAAGGAAACAGACGAAAGAAATGGCCCAACCCACCCCCATACACATGTATATACATACGTCCACACACGCAAATATACATACCTACACAGCTTTCCATGGTTTACCCCAGACGCTTCACATGCCCTGATTCAATCCACTGACAGCACGTCAACCCCGGTATACCACATCGATCCAATTCACTCTATTCCTTGCCCTCCTTTCACCCTCCTGCATGTTCAGGCCCCGATCACACAAAATCTTTTTCACTCCATCTTTCCACCTCCAATTTGGTCTCCCACTTCTCCTCGTTCCCTCTACCTCCGACACATATATCCTCTTGGTCAATCTTTCCTCACTCATTCTCTCCATGTGCCCAAACCATTTCAAAACACGCTCTTCTGCTCTCTCAACCACGCTCTTTTTATTTCCACACATCTCTCTTATCCTTACGTTACTTACTCGATCAAACCACCTGACACCACACATTGTCCTCAAACATCTCATTTCCAGCACATCCATCCTCCTGCGCACAACTCTATCCATAGCCCACGCCTCGCAACCATACAACACTGTTGGAACCACTATTCCTTCAAACATACCCATTTTTGCTTTCCGAGATAATGTTCTCGACTTCCACATATTCTTCAAGGCTCCCAAAATTTTCGCCCCCTCCCCCACCCTATGATCCACTTCCGCTTCCATGGTTCCATCCGCTGCCAGATCCACTCTCAGATATCTAAAACACTTTACTTCCTCCAGTTTTTCTCCATTCAAACTTACCTCCCAATTGACTTGACCCTCAACCCTACTGTACCTAATAACCTTGCTCTTATTCACATTTACTCTTAACTTTCTTCTTTCACACACTTTACCAAACTCAGTCACCAGCTTCTGCAGTTTCTCACATGAATCAGCCACCAGCGCTGTATCATCAGCGAACAACAACTGACTCACTTCCCAAGCTCTCTTATCCCCAACAGACTTCATACTTGCCCCTCTTTCCAAAACTCTTGCATTCACCTCCCTAACAACCCCATCCATAAACAAATTAAACAACCATAGAGACATCACACACCCCTGCCGCAAACCTACATTCACTGAGAACCAATCACTTTCCTCTCTTCCTACACGTACACATGCCTTACATCCTCGATAAAAACTTTTCACTGCTTCTAACAACTTGCCTCCCACACCATATATTCTTAATACCTTCCACAGAGCATCTCTATCAACTCTATCATATGCCTTCTCCAGATCCATAAATGCTACATACAAATCCATTTGCTTTTCTAAGTCTTTCTCACATACATTCTTCAAAGCAAACACCTGATCCACACATCCTCTACCACTTCTGAAACCACACTGCTCTTCCCCTATCTGATGCTCTGTACATGCCTTCACCCTCTCAATCAATACCCTCCTATATAATTTACCAGGAATACTCAACAAACTTATACCTCTGTAATTTGAGCACTCACTCTTATCCCCTTTGCCTTTGTACAATGGCACTATGCACGCATTCCGCCAATCCTCAGGCACCTCACCATGAGTCATACATACATTAAATAACCTTACCAAACAGTCAATAATACAGTCACCCCTTTTTTAATAAATTCCACTGCAATACCATCCAAACCTGCTGCCTTGCCGGCTTTCATCTTCCGCAAAGCTTTTACTATATATATATATATATATATATATATATATATATATATATATATATATATATATATATATTTTTTTTTTTTTTTTTTTTTCCGCTGTCTCCCGCGTTTGCGAGGTAGCGCAAGGAAACAGACGAAAGAAATGGCCCAACCCACCCCCATACACATGTATATACATACGTCCACACACGCAAAATATACATACCTACACAGCTTTCCATGGTTTACCCCAGACGCTTCACATGCCCCGATTCAATCCACTGACAGCACGTCAACCCCGGTATACCACATCGCTCCAATTCACTCTATTCCTTGCCCTCCTTTCACCCTCCTGCATGTTCAGGCCCCGTTCACACAAAATCTTTTTCACTCCATCTTTCCACCTCCAATTTGGTCTCCCTCTTCTCCTCGTTACCTCCACCTCCGACACATATATCCTCTTGGTCAATCTTTCCTCACTCATTCTCTCCATGTGCCCAAACCATTTCAAAACACCCTCTTCTGCTCTCTCAACCACGCTCTTTTTATTTCCACACATCTCTCTTACCCTTACGTTACTTACTCGATCAAACCACCTCACACCACACATTGTCCTCAAACATCTCATTTCCAGCACATCCATCCTCCTGCGCACAACTCTATCCATAGCCCACGCCTCGCAACCATACAACATTGTTGGAACTACTATTCCTTCAAACATACCCATTTTTGCTTTCCGAGATAATGTTCTCGACTTCCACACATTCTTCAAGGCTCCCAGAATTTTCGCCCCCTCCCCCACCCTATGATCCACTTCCGCTTCCATGGTTCCATCCGCTGCCAGATCCACTCCCAGATATCTAAAACACTTCACTTCCTCCAGTTTTTCTCCATTCAAACTCACCTCCCAATTGACTTGACCCTCAACCCTACTGTACCTAATAACCTTGCTCTTATTCACATTTACTCTTAACTTTCTTCTTTCACACACTTTACCAAACTCAGTCACCAGCTTCTACAGTTTCTCACATGAATCAGCCACCAGCGCTGTATCATCAGCGAACAACAACTGACTCACTTCCCAAGCTCTCTCATCCCCAACAGACTTCATACTTGCCCCTCTTTCCAAAACTCTTGCATTCACCTCCCTAACAACCCCATCCATAAACAAATTAAACAACCATGGAGACATCACACACCCCTGCCGCAAACCTACATTCACTGAGAACCAATCACTTTCCTCTCTTCCTACACGTACACATGCCTTAAATCCTCGATAAAAACTTTTCACTGCTTCTAACAACTTGCCTCCCACACCATATATTCTTAATACCTTCCACAGAGCATCTCTATCAACTCTATCATATGCCTTCTCCAGATCCATAAATGCTACATACAAATCCATTTGTTTTTCTAAGTATTTCTCACATACATTCTTCAAAGCAAACACCTGATCCACACATCCTCTACCACTTCTGAAACCACACTGCTCTTCCCCAATCTGATGCTCTGTACATGCCTTCACCCTCTCAATCAATACCCTCCCATATAATTTACCATATATATATATATATATATATATATATATATATATATATATATATATATATATATATATATATATATATATATATATGTATATATATATATATATATATATATTTTTTTTTTTTTAAACTATTCGCCATTTCCCGCGTTAGCGAGGTAGCATTAAGAACAGAGGACTGGGCCTTTGAGGGAATACCCTCACCTGGCCCAATTCTCTGTTCCTTCTTTATACTTTGTCGCTGTCTCCCGCGTTTGCGAGGTAGCGCAAGGAAACAGACGAAAGAAATGGCCCAACCCCCCCCATACACATGTACATACACACGTCCACACACGCAAATATACATACCTACACAGCTTTCCTTGGTTTACCCCGGACGCTTCACATGCCTTGATTCAATCCACTGACAGCACGTCAACCCCTGTATACCACATCGCTCCAATTCCCTCTATTCCTTGCCCTCCTTTCACCCTCCTGCATGTTCAGGCCCCGATCACACAAAATCCTTTTCACTCCATCTTTCCACCTCCAATTTGGTCTCCCTCTTCTCCACGTTCCCTCCACCTCCGACACATATATCCTCTTGGTCAATCTTTCCTCACTCATTCTCTCCATGTGCCCAAACCATTTCAAAACACCCTCTTCTGCTCTCTCAACCACGCTCTTTTTATTTCCACACATCTCTCTTACCCTTACGTTACTTACTCGATCAAACCACCTCACACCACACATTGTCCTCAAACATCTCATTTCCAGCACATCCATCCTCCTGCGCACAACTCTATCCATAGCCCACGCCTCGCAACCATACAACATTGTTGGAACTGCTATTCATTCAAACATACCCATTTTTGCTTTCCGGGATAATGTTCTCGACTTCCACACATTTTTCAAGGCTCCCAAAATTTTCGCCCCCTCCCCCACTCTATGATCCACTTCCGCTTCCATGGTTCCATCCGCTGACAGATCCACTCCCAGATATCTAAAACACTTCACTTCCATGTGTGGTGAGGTGGCGATGGGAATGAATAAAGGCAGACAGTGTGAATTGTGTGCATGGGTATATATGTATGTGTATGTGTGTGTATATATATGTGTACATTGAGATGTATAGGTATGTATATTTGCGTGTGTGGACGTGTATGTATATACATGTGTATGGGGGTGGGTTGGGCCATTTCTTTCGTCTGTTTCCTTGCGCTACCTCGCAAACGCGGGAGACAACGACAAAGCAAAATAATAAATAAATAATACATATGATTTACCTGAAGGTGTGGACTCCTACTTGAATATGTCTGCAGATGAAACAATAATCATGGAAGAAATAAAAGGTGAGGAAGATTGCGTAAGTTTACGAGGCGACCTAAACAGACTCCAAAGATGGTCTGATACTATAGTTGATGATATTCAGCCCATGCAAATTTAAAGTAATGAGAATGGAACTAAATGAAAGAAGGTCAAATACGATTGTATCATCTACCATGAAATAAGCTTCAGGATTCTGAGCGTGAAAGAGACTTGAGATTCAACAACGTCCCAAACCTGTCATTAGAGTCATATATGAAGACAACAGTTGAGGAGACGAGCTGTTTTCTGACATAAATCAGAATAACTTTTAAGCATATGGAGAAGTTAATATCTAGCAAGCTCATCATATCCTCCATAAGGCCACAACTAAAACATGCTTCTCAAGTTTGGTCACCGTACCGAAAGAAAGACAAAACTAAAACGTACAGAGGAGGGAAGTAAAGATGATACCAGACATGAAAGAGTTAGATTACAGGGAAAGGCTAAAGGTTTTAAATTTGTCTACCCTGGAGGTGAGAACGAGGGTGGCATGATCACAATTCTTCCGTTTTTAAAACATGAACGACGTAGACAGGTCTACGAGATGTAATAGGGTAGACCAGCCGAAGAACACAACACAACATCAATTAAGAAACTTGTAGAAACGATGTAAACAAATATCTTTATAGTATAAGAGTGCTAGATGAATGGAACGGATTGACTTAGGACATGATTGATGTACACAGTCTTCTAAAATCTAAGAAGTTGCATAATAGTAAATGTTCAAGAGATTGGGTCCATCCCCATACAGAATAAATAGTTAATGACACACACATGTAGGACATGACCAGTGACGTTCTGTCTATAGCAGACAACATATATCACCAGCGAGCACTGGATACAAAGAGTCTGTCTAACAAGTTACAAGTTACAGCCTCTACAAGCTGATGCACTGATGAACTTACAGTGGACGCTGCCTTAGTGCTTTATAAAGCGGATTGCAACTGACGAAACAAACTTTAATACAAGTGGTTCTGAAGGCGGGAAAACTTACCAACGCTGCCTGTTTCGCTAACATTTTTTGAAAATTAGCGGCGCTAACAGTATCGCTAATAAAAAGTTAGCATCACCAATTAGTGCCGCTAATCCTAGCTGAAACACCATTTCAACGATTCCACTAAAACTCCACCAACACTCTACCCACCACGTCCACCCGTGTCTACAAGTCTGCTTCCACTGATGAACACTCATGTCATATTTTTTTGTACTGTCTTCGCACAGGACAATCATAATCTACACTGACATTGCAGGCTGTATCACACTTTTTTCTTAAGGGAGGATGAATGTGCGTGTGTGTGTGTGTGTGTGTGAGTGAGAGAGAGAGAGAGAGAGAGAGAGAGAGAGAGAGAGAGAGAGAGAGAGAGAGAGAGAGAGAGAGAGAGAGAGAGAGAGACTCAGAGCACAATCAAAAACAACAGTAGGTGGCACATACATGGTTTTTGTACTCACAGAGGCAGGGTGGCACAGAGGGAAAGTGCAAAGCTGGCCGCTGATCCGCGGATTATCCCAAAAAAATTATCATTGCGAATATATATATATATATATATATATATATATATATATATATATATATATATATATATATATATATACATATAAATTTATTCCTATGAGTCCACAGGGAAAATGAAACACGATGAGTTCCCAAGAGCACTTTCGTGTAATAATTACATCATCAGAGGAGACACAAGTAAGAAATATAAGACAGTTGATATACATCGAAGAGACGAAGCTAGGACGCCATTTGGTAAACATGTGATTGTCCAAAACATACAACGAGCATTCATAAACTTATCATTTTACAATTTTTATCAACAATAAAGTTATGTAATTTGTATAGATCTTCACTAATATTAAGATCATAATTCTTTGTGTATCTAATAATCAAAGATTCAATGATATTTCTCTTGGAAAAAGAGTTAGTAACTGAGATGGCATTACTCCAGTCAATACAATGATTATAAATTTTAACGTGATTAAACAAGGCATTTGATCCTTGTCCCGTTCTTATACTATATTTACGCTGCTTAAGTCTAACAGAAAGATCCTTACCAGTTTGACCTACATACAATTCATCACAATATCCACAAGACACTTTATAGATGCATCCAAGAGAATATTCTGGTGAATTCCTGATTATTCTTTATAGTATTATTGTTGCTAAAAGCAACATTTACATTAAAGGATTTAAGCAACATGGGAAGTAAAGTGAAATTATTATCAAAAGGGAGAACTAAAAGATTCTTGGTGTCAGTGGGAGGTTTGGGCTCAATTCTATAAAATGATCTCTTTGCTAATTTAAGTGATTTATCAATGAAATATCTAGGGTACTTTAACTTAGATCCAATAGAATATATCTTCTGAAACTCATCATCAATAAACTCAGGACTGCAAATACGTAATGCCCTAAGGAACTTAGATTGAAATGATGATAATTTAACTCTATGTTCCTTATGAACGCTCGTTGTATGTTTTGGACAATCATATGTTTACCAAATGGCGTCCTAGCTTCGTCTCTTCAATGTATATCAACTGACTTATATTTCTCCCTTGTGTCTCCCCTGGTGATGTGATTATTACACGAAAATGCACTTGGAAACTTATCGTGTTTCATTTTCCACGTGGACTCATAGGAATATCTTGATCACGCGCAAAATTGTGATCCTTTCTAATATCTAACTATCTATTTATCTATCTATCTATATATCTATCTATCTATATATATACATATATATATATATATATATATATATTTTTTTTTTTTTTTTTTTTTTTTTTTTTTTTTATACCTCGTCGCTGTCTCCCGCGTTTGCGAGGTAGCGCAAGGAAACAGACGAAAGAAATGGCCCAACCCCCCCCATACACATGTACATACATACGTCCACACACGCAAATATACATACCTACACAGCTTTCCATGGTTTACCCCGGACGCTTCACATGCCTTGATTCAATCCACTGACAGCACGTCAACCCCTGTATACCACATCGCTCCAATTCACTCTATTCCTTGCCCTCCTTTCACCCTCCTGCATGTTCAGGCCCCGATCACACAAAATCTTTTTCACTCCATCTTTCCACCTCCAATTTGGTCTCCCTCTTCTCCTCGTTCCCTCCACCTCCGACACATATATCCTCTTGGTCAATCTTTCCTCACTCATTCTCTCCATGTGCCCAAACCACTTCAAAACACCCTCTTCTGCTCTCTCAACCACGCTCTTTTTATTTCCACACATCTCTCTTACCCTTACGTTACTTACTCGATCAAACCACCTCACACCACACATTGTCCTCAAACATCTCATTTCCAGCACATCCATCCTCCTGCGCACAACTCTATCCATAGCCCACGCCTCGCAACCATACAACATTGTTGGAACCACTATTCCTTCAAACATACCCATTTTTGCTTTCCGGGATAATGTTCTCGACTTCCACACATTTTTCAAGGCTCCCAAAATTTTTGCCCCCTCCCCCACCCTATGATCCACTTCCGCTTCCATGGTTCCATCCGCTGACAGATCCACTCCCAGATATCTAAAACACTTCACTTCCTCCAGTTTTTCTCCATTCAAACTCACCTCCCAATTGACTTGACCCTCAACCCTACTGTACCTAATAACCTTGCTCTTATTCACATTTACTCTTAACTTTCTTCTTCCACACACTTTACCAAACTCAGTCACCAGCTTCTGCAGTTTCTCACATGAATCAGCCACCAGCGCTGTATCATCAGCGAACAACAACTGACTCACTTCCCAAGCTCTCTCATCCCCAACAGACTTCATACTTGCCCCTCTTTCCAAGACTCTTGCATTTACCTCCCTAACAACCCCATCCATAAACAAATTAAACAACCATGGAGACATCACACACCCCTGCCGCAAACCTACATTCACTGAGAACCAATCACTTTCCTCTCTTCCTACACGTACACATGCCTTACATCCTCGATAAAAACTTTTCACTGCTTCTAACAACTTGCCTCCCACACCATATATTCTTAATACCTTCCACAGAGCATCTCTATCAACTCTATCATATGCCTTCTCCAGATCCATAAATGCTACATACAAATCCATTTGCTTTTCTAAGTATTTCTCACATACATTCTTCAAAGCAAACACCTGATCCACACATCCTCTACCACTTCTGAAACCATATATATATATATATGTATATATATATATATACATATATATGTATATATATATATATATATATATATATATATATATATATATATATATATATATATATATATATATATATATTATTATTATTATTATATTATTATACTTTGTCGCTGTCTCCCGCGTTTGCGAGGTAGCGCAAGGAAACAGACGAAAGAAATGGCCCAACCCCCCCCCATACACATGTATATACATACGTCCACACACGCAAATATACATACCTACCCAGCTTTCCATGGTTTACCCCAGACGCTTCACATGCCTTGATTCAATCCACTGACAGCACGTCAACCCCGGTATACCACATCGCTCCAATATATATATATATATATATATATATATATATATATATATATATATATATATATATATATATATATATATATATATATATATATATATTTATTATTTTTTGACGCTGTCCCCCGCGTTAGCGAGGTAGCACAATGAAACAGGCGAAAGAATGGCCAACCAACTAACATACACATGTATATAATACCCGTAAAAACGCACATATACATACCTATACATTTCAACGTACGCATATATATATATATATATATATATATATATATATATATATATATATATATATATATATATATATATATATACATACACAGACATATATATATATATATGTATATATATATATATATATATATATATATATATATATATATATATATATATATATATATATTTATATATATAAACATGTACATACTTCATACTTGCTGCCCTTATTCATTCCCGTCGCCACCCCGCCACACACGAAATGACAACCCCCTTCCCCCTCACGCGCGCGAGGTAGCAATAGGAAAAGACAACAAACACCACACTCGTTCACACTCATTCTCTAGCTGCCATGTATAATGGCAGAAGTGGTAGAGGATGTGTGGATCAGGTGTTTGCTTTGAGGAATGTATGTGAGAAATACTTAGAAAAGCAAATGGATTTGTATGTAGCATTTATAGATCTGGAGAAGCCATATGATAGAGTTGACAGAGATGCTCTGTGGAAGGTATTAAGAATATTTGGTGGGGGAGGCAAGTTATCAGAAGCAGTGAAAAGTTTTTATCGAGGATGTAAGGCATGTGTACGTGTAGGAAGAGAGGAAAGTGATTGGTTCTCAGTGAATGTAGGTTTGCGGCATGGGTGTGTGATGTCTCAATGGTCGTTTAATTTGTTTATGGATGGGGTTGTTAGGGAGGCGAATTCAAGAGTTTTGGAAAGAGGGGCAAGTATGCAGTCTGTTGTGGATGAGAGAGCTTGGGAAGTGAGTCAATTGTTGTTCGCTGATGATAGAGCGCTGGTGGCTGATTCATGTGAGAAACTGCAGAAGCTGGTGACTGAGTTTGGTAAAGTGTGTGAACGAAGAAAGTTGAGAGTAAATGTGAATAAGAGCAAGGTTATTAGGGACAGTAGGGTTGAGGGTCAAGTCAATTGGGAGGTAAGTTTGAATGGAGAAAAACTGGAGGAGGTGAAGTGTTTTAGATATCTGGGAGTGGATTTGGCAGCGGATGGAACCATGGAAGCGGAAGTGAATCATAGGGTGGGGGAGGGGGCGAAAGTTCTGGGAGCCTTGAAGAATGTGTGGAAGTCGAGAACATTATCTCGGAAAGCAAAAATGGCTATGTTTGAAGGAATAGGGGTTCGAACAATGTTGTATGGTTGCGAGGCGTGGGCTATGGATAGAGTTGTGCGCAGGAGGGAGGATGTGCTGAAAATGAGATGTTTGAGGATAATATGTGGTGTGAGGTGGTTTGATCGAGAAAGTAATAATAGGGTAAGAGAGATAAGTAGTAATAAAAAGATTGTGGTTGAGAGAGCAGAAGAGGGTTTGGTCACATAGAGATAATGAATGAGGAAAGATTGACAAAGAGGATATATGTGTCAGAGGTGGAGGGAACGGGGAGAAGTGGGAGATCAAACTGGAGGTGGAAAGATGGAGTGAAAAAGATTTTGAGTGATCGGGGCCTGAACATGCAGAAGGGTGAAAGGCGTGCAAGGAATAGAGTGAATTGGAACGATGTGGTATACCGGGGTCGATGTGCTGTCAATGGATTGAACCAGGGCATGTGAAGCGTCTGGGGTAAACCATGAAAAAGTTGTGTGGGGCCTGGATGTGGAAAGGGAGCTGTGGTTTCGGTGCATGATTACATGACAGCTAGAGACTGAGTGTGAACGAATGGGGACTATGTTATCTTTTCCTAGCGCTACCTCGCACACATGAGGGGGGAGGGGGTTATTTTTTCATGTGTGGCGAGGTGGCAATGGGAATGACTAAAGGCAGACAGGATGAATTATGTACATGTGTATATATGTATATGTCTGTGTGTGCATATATATGTATACGTTGAGAAGTATAGGTATGTATATTTGCGTGTGTAGACGTGTATGTATATACATGTGTATGTGGGCGGGTTGGGCCATTCTTTCGTCTGTTTCCTTGCGCTACTTCGCTAACGCGGGAGACAGCGACAAAGCAAAATAATAATAATAATAATAATAATAATAATAATAATAATATATATGTATATATCTTTATATATGTATATATCTATAGTGTAGACTTATGATGTATGTATATATAAAAGTTGTTTCTTACATTTTTCATATGTACATATATGTATGTGTGTGTGTGTGTGTATATGTGCGTATGTGTGTGTATGTGTGTGTATGTGTATATGTATATATATGTGTATATTATCCCTGGGGATAGGGGTGAAAGAATACTTCCCACGTATTCCTCGCGTGTCGTAGAAAGCGACTAGAGGGGACGGGAGCGGGGGGCCAGAAATCCTCCCCTCCTTGTATTAACTTTCTAAAATGGGAAACAGAAGAAGGAGTCACGCGGGGAGTGCTCATCCTCCTCGAAGGCTCAGAGTGGGGTGCCTAAATGTGTGTGGATGTAACCAAGATGTGAAAAAAGGAGAGATAGGTAGTATGTTTGAGGAAAGGAACCTGGATGTTTTGGCTCTGAGTGAAACGAAGCTCAAGGGTAAAGGGGAAGAGTGGTTTGGGAATGTCTGGGGAGTAAAGTCAGGGGTTAGTGAGAGGACAAGAGCAAGGGAAGGAGTAGCAATACTCCTGAAACAGGAGTTGTGGGAGTATGTGATAGAGAGTAAGAAAGTAAATTCTCGATTAATATGGGTAAAACTGAAAGTTGATGGAGAGAGGTGGGTGATTATTGGTGCATATGCACCTGGGCATGAGAAGAAAGATCAAGAGAGGCAAGTGTTTTGGGAGCAGCTGAATGAGTGTGTTAGTGGTTTTGATGCACGAGACCGGGTTATAGTGATGGGTGATTTGAATGCAAGGGTGAGTAATGTGGCAGTTGAGGGAATAATTGGTATACATGGGGTGTTCAGTGTTGTAAATGGAAATGGTGAAGAGCTTGTAGATTTATGTGCTGAAAAAGGACTGATGATTGGGAATACCTGGTTTAAAAAGCGAGATATACATAAGTATACTTATGTAAGTAGGAGAGATGGCCAGAGAGCGTTATTGGATTACGTGTTAATTGACAGGCGTGCGAAAGAGAGACTTTTGGATGTTAATGTGCTGAGAGGTGCAACTGGAGGGATGTCTAATCATTATCTTGTGGAGGCTAAGGTGAAGATTTGTATGGGTTTTCAGAAAAGAAGAGTGAATGTTGGGGAGAAGAGGGTGGTGAGAGTAAGTGAGCTTGAGAAGGAGACCTGTGTGAGGAAGTACCAGGAGAGACTGAGTACAGAATGGAAAAAGGTGAGAACAATGGAAGTAAGGGGAGTGGGGGAGGAATGGGATGTATTTAGGGAATCAGTGATGGATTGCGCAAAAGATGCTTGTGGCATGAGAAGAGTGGGAGGTGGGTTGATTAGAAAGGGTAGTGAGTGGTGGGATGAAGAAGTAAGAGCATTAGTGAAAGAGAAGAGAGAGGCATTTGGACGATTTTTGCAGGAAAAAAATGCAATTGAGTGGGAGATGTATAAAAGAAAGAGACAGGAGGTCAAGAGAAAGGTGCAAGAGGTGAAAAAAAGGGCAAATGAGAGTTGGGGTGAGAGAGTATCATTAAATTTTAGGGAGAATAAAAAGATGTTCTGGAAGGAGGTAAATAAAGTGCGTAAGACAAGGGAGCAAATGGGAACTTTAGTGAAGGGCGCAAATGGGGAGGTGATAACAAGTAGTGGTGATGTGAGAAGGAGATGGAGTGAGTATTTTGAAGGTTTGTTGAATGTGTTTGATGATAGAGTGGCAGATATAGGGTGTTTTGGTCGAGGTGGTGTGCAAAGTGAGAGGGTTAGGGAAAATGATTTGGTAAACAGAGAAGAGGTAGTGAAAGCTTTGCGGAAGATGAAAGCCGGCAAGGCAGCAGGCTTGGATGGTATTGCAGTGGAATTTATTAAAAAAGGGGGTGACTGTATTGTTGACTGGTTGGTAAGGTTATTTAATGTATGTATGACTCATGGTGAGGTGCCTGAGGATTGGCGGAATGCGTGCATAGTGCCATTGTACAAAGGCAAAGGGGATAAGAGTGAATGCTCAAATTACAGAGGTATAAGTTTGTTGAGTATTCCTGGTAAATTATATGGGAGGGTATTGATTGAGAGGGTGAAGGCATGTACAGAGCATCAGATTGGGGAGGAGCAGTGTGGTTTCAGAAGTGGTAGAGGATGTGTGGATCAGGTGTTTGCTTTGAAGAATGTATGTGAGAAATACTTAGAAAAGCAAATGGATTTGTATGTAGCATTTATGGATCTGGAGAAGGCATATGATAGAGTTGATAGAGATGCTCTGTGGAAGGTATTGAGAATATATGGTGTGGGAGGAAAGTTGTTAGAAGCAGTGAAAAGTTTTTATCGAGGATGTAAGGCATGTGTACGTGTAGGAAGAGAGGAAAGTGATTGGTTCTCAGTGAATGTAGGTTTGCGGCAGGGGTGTGTGATGTCTCCATGGTTGTTTAATTTGTTTATGGATGGGGTTGTTAGGGAGGTAAATGCAAGAGTCTTGGAAAGAGGGGCAAGTATGAAGTGTGTTGGGGATGAGAGAGCTTGGGAAGTGAGTCAGTTGTTGTTCGCTGATGATACAGCGCTGCTGGCTGATTCATGTGAGAAACTGCAGAAGCTGGTGACTGAGTTTGGTAAAGTGTGTGGAAGAAGAAAGTTAAGAGTAAATGTGAATAAGAGCAAGGTTATTAGGTACAGTAGGGTGAGGTGAGGTGAGTTTGAATGGAGAAAAACTGGAGGAAGTGAAGTGTTTTAGATATCTGGGAGTGGATCTGGCAGCGGATGGAACCATGGAAGCGGAAGTGGATCATAGGGTGGGGGAGGGGGCGAAAATTCTGGGGGCCTTGAAGAATGTGTGGAAGTCGAGAACATTATCTCGGAAAGCAAAAATGGGTATGTTTGAAGGAATAGTGGTTCCAACAATGTTGTATGGTTGCGAGGCGTGGGCTATGGATAGAGTTGTGCGCAGGAGGATGGATGTGCTGGAAATGAGATGTTTGAGGACAATGTGTGGTGTGAGGTGGTTTGATCGAGTGAGTAACGTAAGGGTAAGAGAGATGTGTGGAAATAAAAAGAGCGTGGTTGAGAGAGCAGAAGGGGGTGTTTTGAAGTGGTTTGGACACATGGAGAGGATGAGTGAGGAAAGATTGACCAAGAGAATATATGTGTCGGAGGTGGAGGGAGCAAGGAGAAGAGGGAGACCAAATTGGAGGTGGAAAGATGGAGTGAAAAAGATTTTGTGTGATCGGGGCCTGAACATGCAGGAGGGTGAAAGGAGGGCAAGGAATAGAGTGAATTGGAGCGATGTGGTATACCGGGGTTGACGTGCTGTCAGTGGATTGAATCAAGGCATGTGAAGCGTCTGGGGTAAACCATGGAAAGCTGTGTAGGTATGTATATTTGCGTGTGTGGACGTATGTATATACATGTGTATGGGGGGGGGGTTGGGCCATTTCTTTCGTCTGTTTCCTTGCGCTACCTCGCAAACGCGGGAGACAGCGACAAAGTAAAAAAAAAAAAAAAAAAAAAAAAATATATATATATATATATATATATATATATATATATATATATATATATATACATATATATATATATAACCTTACCAACCAGTCAACAATACAGTCACCCCCTTTTTTAATAAATTCCACTGCAATACCATCCAAACCTGCTGCGTTGCCGGCTTTCATCTTCCGCAAAGCTTTTACTACCTCTTCTCTGTTTACCAAATTGTTTTCCCTAACCCTCTCACTTTGCACACCACCTCGACCAAAACACCCTATATCTGCCACTCTATCATCAAACACATTCAACAAACCTTCAAAATACTCACTCCATCTCCTTCTCACATCACCACTACTTGTTATCACCTCCCCATTTGCGCCCTTCACTGAAGTTCCCATTTGCTCCCTTGTCTTACGCACTTTATTTACCTCCTTCCAGAACATCTTTTTATCCTCCCTAAAATTTAATGATACTCTCTCACCCCAACTCTCATTTGCCCTTTTTTTCACCTCTTGCACCTTTCTCTTGACCTCCTGTCTCATTCTTTTATACATCTCCCACTCAATTACATTTCTTCCCTGCAAAAATCGTCCAAATGCCTCTCTCTTCTCTTTCACTAATACTCTTACTTCTTCATCCCACCACTCACTACCCTTTCTAATCAACCCACCTCCCACTCTTCTCATGCCACAAGCATCTTTTGCGCAATCCATCACTGATTCCCTAAATACATCCCATTCCTCCCCCACTCCCCTTACTTCCATTGTTCTCACCTTTTTCCATTCTGTACTCAGTCTCTCCTGGTACTTCCTCACACAAGGTTATTTAATGTATGTATGACTCATGGTGGGGTGCCTGAGGATTGGCGGAATGCGTGCATAGTGCCATTGTACAAAGGCAAAGGGGATAAGAGTGAGTGCTCAAATTACAGAGGTATAAGTTTGTTGAGTATTCCTGGTAAATTATATGGGAGGGTATTGATTGAGAGGGTGAAGGCATGTACAGAGCATCAGATTGGGGAAGAGCAGTGTGGTTTCAGAAGTGGTAGAGGATGTGTGGATCAGGTGTTTGCTTTGAAGAATGTATGTGAGAAATACTTAGAAAAGCAATTGGATTTGTATGTAGCATTTATGGATCTGGAGAAGGCATATGATAGAGTTGATAGAGATGCTCTGTGGAAGGTATTAAGAATATATGGTGTGGGAGGCAAGTTGTTAGAAGCAGTGAAAAGTTTTTATCGAGGATGTAAGGCATGTGTACGTGTAGGAAGAGAGGAAAGTGATTGGTTCTCATTGAATGTAGGTTTGCGGCAAGGGTGTGTGATGTCTCCATGGTTGTTTAATTTGTTTATTGATGGGGTTGTTAGGGAGGTGAATGCAAGAGTTTTGGAAAGAGGGGCAAGTATGAAGTCTGTTGTGGATGAGAGAGCTTGGGAAGTGAGTCAGTTGTTGTTCGCTGATGATACAGCGCTGCTGGCTGATTCATGCGAGAAACTGCGGAAGCTGGTGACTGAGTTTGGTAAAGTGTGTGAAAAAAGAAAGTTAAGAGTAAATGTGAATAAGAGCAAGGTTATTAGGTACAGTAGGGTTGAGGGTCAAGTCAATTGGGAGGTGAGTTTGAATGGAGAAAAACTGGAGGAAGTGAAGTGTTTTAGATATCTGGGAGTGGATCTGGCAGCGGATGGAACCAAGGAAGCGGAAGTGGATCATAGGGTGGGGGAGGGGGCGAAAATTCTGGGAGCCTTGAAGAATGTGTGGAAGTCGAGAACATTATCTCGGAAAGCAAAAATGGGTATGTTTGAAGGAATAGTGGTTCCAACAATGTTGTATGGTTGCGAGGCGTGGGCTATGGATAGAGTTGTGCGCAGGAGGATGGATGTGCTGGAAATGAGATGTTTGAGGACAATGTGTGGTGTGAGGTGGTTTAATCGAGTAAGTAACGTAAGGGTAAGAGAGATGTGTGGAAATAAAAAGAGCGTGGTTGAGAGAGCAGAAGAGGGTGTTTTGAAATGGTTTGGGCACATGGAGAGAATGAGTGAGGAAAGATTGACCAAGAGGATACATGTGTCGGAGGTGGAGGGAACGAGGAGAAGAGGGAGACCAAATTGGAGGTGGAAAGATGGAGTGAAAAAGATTTTGTGTGATCGGGGCCTGAACATGCAGGAGGGTGAAAGGAGGGCAAGGAATAGAGTGAATTGGAGCGATGTGGTATACCGGGGTTGACGTGCTGTCAGTGGATTGAATCAAGGCATGTGAAGCGTCTGGGGTAAACCATGGAAAGCTGTGTAGGTATGTATATTTGCGTGTGTGGACGTATGTATATACATGTGTATGGGGGTGGGTTGGGCCATTTCTTTCGTCTGTTTCCTCGCGCTACCTCGCAAACGCGGGAGACAGCGACAAAGCAAAAAAAAAAAAAAAAAAAAAAAAATATATATATATATATATATATATATATATATATATATATATATATATATATATATATATATATGTATATTACAATGATGCGCGTGATCAATGTATCTACAGATAACCTTAAGGTAAAATGAAACTTCATAAGGTCCTGACGCACTTTCGCTTCCCTGAAGATGTAAGTCATACAAGAAGGTGCTCACAGTTAATTTTCTTCGTAGTTATTAGCATACATATACAAATAAATGAATAAATAGATAAATTTATATATTATCATTACTATTATTATTATTATTATTATTATTATTATTATTATTATTATTATTATTATTATTATTATTATCATTATTATTATTATTATATTATCATTATTATCATTATTGTTAAACCTACCGCCGTCTCCCGCGTTAGCGAGGTAGCGCAAGGAAACTGACGAGGAATGGCCTACCCCACCCACATACACATACGTAAACGCCCACTCACGCACATATGCATACCTATACATTTCAACGTATACATACATATACATACTCAGACATATACACATATACATATTCATACTTGCTGCCTTCATCCATTCTGGTTGCCACCCCGTCACACATGAAATAGCATCCCCCCTTCCAGCGAAGGAACGCTAGGAAAAGAGAAAAAAGGCCACATTCGTTCTCACTCAGTCTAGCTGTCATGTGCAATGCACCGAAACCACAGCTCCCTATCCACATCCAGGACCCACAGACCGTTCCATGGTTTACCCCAGACGCTTCACATGCTCTTAATCAGTTCATAGACAGTAAGTCGACCCCAGTATACCACATTGTTCCAAGTCACTCTATTCCTTGCACGCCTCTCACCCTCCTGTATGTTCAGGTCCTGGTCGCTCAAAATCTTTTCCACTCACTCCTTTCATCTCCAATTTGGTCTTCCACTTCTTCCCTCCACATTTATCCTGGCACATTTATCCTCTTTGTCAATCTTTCCTCACTCATTCTCTCCATGCGTCCAAACCATTTCAACACACCCTCTTCTGCTCTCTCAACCATACTCTTTTTATTTCCACACATCTCTTAACCTTTCATTACTTACTCGATCAAACCACCTCACACCACATATTCTCCTCAAACATTTAATTTCCGACACATCCACCCTCCTCCGTACAACCGTATCTACAGCCCATGCCTCGCAACCATATAACATTGTTGGAACTACTATTCCTCCAAACATACCCATTTCTGCTCTCCGAGATAACGTTCTCTCCTTCCACACATTCTTTAATGCTCCTAGAACCTTCGCCCCCTCCCCCACCCTATGACTTACTTCCGCTTCCATGGTTCCATCCGCTGCTAAGTCCACTACCAGATATCTAAAACACTTCACTTCCTCCATTTTTTTCCATTCAAACTTACATCGACTCACTTGTTCCTCAACCCTTCAGAACCTAATAACCTTGTCCTTATGCACATTTACTCTCAACTTTCTGCTTTCACACACTTTTCCAAACTCAGTCATCAACCTCTACAGTTTCTCACACGAATCAGCTACTAGAGCTGTATCATCGGCAATACCATCCAAACCTGCCGCCTTGCCGGAAATCATCTTCCGCAAAGCTTTCACTATCTCTTATCACTTACCTTATATCTGCCATTCTATCATCAAACACATTCAACAAACCTTCAGAATACTCACTCGATCTCCTCAGTCCATCACCATCAGTTATCACTTCCCCACTTGCTCCCTTCACCGACGTTCCCTTTTGTTTTCTTGTCTTACGCACATTATTTACCTCCTTCCAAAACATCTTTCTATTCTTCCTAAAATCTATTGATATTCTCACCCAAACTCTCATTTGCCCTCCTTTTCAACTCTTGCATATTTCTCTTGACCTCGTGTCATTTTCTTTTATACATCTCCCAGTAATTTGCACTACTTCCCTGAAAAATATCGTCCAAACGCCTCTCTTTTCTCTTTCACTAAGAATCTTACTTCTTCATCCCACCACTCACTACCCTTTCTAATCTGCCTACCTCCCACCTCTCTCATACCACATGCATGTTTTGAGCAAGCCATCACTGCTTCCCTAGATAAATCCCAATCCTCACCCACTCCCCTCACGTCATTTGCTCTTACCTTTTGCCATTCTTCACTCAATCTCTCCTGATACTTCCTCACACAATTCTCCTTTCTAAGCTCACTTACTCTCACCATTGTCTTCTCCCCAATATTCTCCCTTCTTTTCTGAAAGCCTCTACAAATCTTCACCTTCGCCTCCACAAGACTGTGATCAGACATCCCTCCAACTGCCCCTCTCAGCAGACTGATATCCAAAAGTCTCTCTTTAACACGCCTATCAATTGACACCCAATCCAATAATGCCCTTTGACCATCTCTCCTACTCACATACGTATATTTATGTTTATCTCTCTTTTTAAACCTGGCATTCCCAATCACCAGTCTTTTTTCAGCACACAAATCCACAAGAATTATTGGACTAGGTGTTAATTGATAGGCGTTTGAAAGAGAGACTTCTGGATCTTAATGTGCTGAGAGCTGTCTTGATGTGCTGAGAGCTGCCCCTCTCAGAAAATTAACATCCAAAATTCTCTCTTTTACACGCCTATCAATTAACACGTAGTCCAATAATGCCCTCTGACTATCTCTCCTACTCACATATGTATACTTATGCACATCTCTCTTTTTAAACCAGGTATTCCCAATCACCAGTCTTTTTGAAGCACGTAAATCCAAAAGCTCTTCACCATATCCATTCACAACACTGAACACCACATGTATATCAATTATACACTCAACTGCCACATTACTCACCTTCACATTTAAATCACTTATCACTATAACCCGGTCTCGTGCATTAAAGCTGCTAATACAATCACTCAACTGCTCCTAAATCACTAGCCTCTCATAATCTTTCTTCTCATGACCAGATGTATAGGCACCAGTAATCACCCATCTCTCTCCACTCTATCACATACTCCCACAACTTCTGCTTTAGGAGTATTGCAACTCCTTCCTTAGCTCTTGTCCTTTCACCAACTACTGACTTTACTCCTAAGACTTTCCCAATCCACTCTTCTCCTTTACCCTTGAGCTTCGTTTCACTCAGAGCCAAAACATCCAGGTTTCTTTCCTCAAACATACTACCTATCTGTCCTTTCTTCTCATCTTAGTTACATACACACACATTCACACACGCCAATCTGAGCCTCTGAAGAGGATGAGCACTCCTCGCTTGAATCCTCCTCCTGTTTCTCTTTCTAGAAATTTAAATACAAGGAGAGGGGGAGGGGTTCCAGCCCCCAGCTCCCACCCCCTTTAGTCGCCTTCTACGACACATGGAGATATATATATATATATATAAATATATATACATATATATATATATATATATATATATATATATATATATATATATATATATATATATATATATATATATATATATATATATAGGCAAGGCCATTAATGAAATGGCCTTGAGTAAGGTATTCAGTTGCCCTTTCCGTATTAGCAAACATGAAAAATCATAATCTTTGAGTGATGGGTTCGTCTTAAAATCCAGTGCCAGACTCAGCTTGTTGTGGAAAGCGGTTCACCGCTAACAGGGACGTTTTCGTGTAAATTAGTTAAATTACAGGGTAAAAAGATCGTGATTTCCCTGTGAACCTGCAACGTCTCTCAGTTCAGTTAGTTTTAATCAGAAAGAAAAAAAAATCAAATCCATACATAACGCGGCATCTGTGATGACTATTAAAGAATGGAAGACCTGTTTTTTACGTTGGCTGAGACGGCACGTGGAATGCCTCAGCCAGTGCCACCTCATATACGCGAATATATACGAATTACAGAGTATGGTGAGTGAGTCAAATTTCCTAATTCAGTACCTACTGCTTTACCCTGAATTGCTAAGCTCCTTATTAGATACCATTAAATGATAGAAATGATACATAAGAATGATTAATACTATTACATCACGAAATTTTCTAAATTGTTTTTTACATTTCTCATATGTATATATATGTATGTGTGTGTGTGTATATGTGCGTATGTATGTGTATGTGTGTGTATGTGTATATGTATATATATATGTATATTATCCCTGGGGATAGGGGTGAAAGAATACTTCCCACGTATTCCTCGCGTGTCGTAGAAAGCGACTAGAGGGGACGGGAGCGGCGGGCCAGAAATCCTCCCCTCCTTGTATTAACTTTCTAAAATGGGAAACAGAAGAAGGAGTCACGCGGGGAGTGCTCATCCTCCTCGAAGGCTCAGAGTGGGGTGCCTAAATGTGTGTGGATGTAACCAAGATGTGAAAAAAGGAGAGATAGGTAGTATGTTTGAGGAAAGGAACCTGGATGTTTTGGCTCTGAGTGAAACGAAGCTCAAGGGTAAAGGGGAAGAGTGGTTTGGGAATGTCGGGGAGTAAAGTCAGGGGTTAGTGAGAAGACAAGAGCAAGGGAAGGAGTAGCAATACTCCTGAAACAGGAGTTGTGGGAGTATGTGATAGAGTGTAAGAAAGTAAATTCTCGATTAATATGGGTAAAACTGAAAGTTGATGGAGAGAGGTGGGTGATTATTGGTGCATATGCACCTGGGCATGAGAAGAAAGATCAAGAGAGGCAAGTGTTTTGGGAGCAGCTGAATGAGTGTGTTAGTGGTTTTGATGTACGAGACCGGGTCATAGTGATGGGTGATTTGAATGCAAAGGTGAGTAATGTGGCAGTTGAGGGAATAATTGGTATACATGGGGTGTTCAGTGTTGTAAATGGAAATGGTGAAGGGCTTGTAGATTTATGTGCTGAAAAAGGACTGATGATTGGGAATACCTGGTTTAAAAAGCGAGATATACATAAGTATACTTATGTAAGTAGGAGAGATGGCCAGAGAGCGTTATTGGATTACGTGTTAATTGACAGGCGTGCGAAAGAGAGACTTTTGGATGTTAATGTGCTGAGAGGTGCAACTGGAGGGATGTCTGATCATTATCTTGTGGAGGCTAAGGTGAAGATTTGTATGGGTTTTCAGAAAAGAAGAGTGAATGTTGGGGTGAAGAGGGTGGTGAGAGTAAGTGAGCTTGAGAAGGAGACCTGTGTGAGGAAGTACCAGGAGAGACTGAGTACAGAATGGAAAAAGGTGAGAACAATGGAAGTAAGGGGAGTGGGGGAGGAATGGGATGTATTTAGGGAATCAGTGATGGATTGCGCAAAAGATGCTTGTGGCATGAGAAGAGTGGGAGGTGGGTTGATTAGAAAGGGTAGTGAGTGGTGGGATGAAGAATTAAGAGTATTAGTGAAAGAGAAGAGAGAGGCATTTGGACGATTTTTGCAGGGAAAAAATGCAATTGAGTGGGAGATGTATAAAAGAAAGAGACAGGAGGTCAAGAGAAAGGTGCAAGAGGTGAAAAAAAGGGCAAATGAGAGTTGGGGTGAGAGAGTATCATTAAATTTTAGGGAGAATAAAAAGATGTTCTGGAAGGAGGTAAATAAAGTGCGTAAGACAAGGGAGCAAATGGGAACTTCGGTGAAGGGCGCAAGTGGGGAGGTGATAACAAGTAGTGGTGATGTGAGAAGGAGATGGAGTGAGTATTCTGAAGGTTTGTTGAATGTGTTTGATGATAGAGTGGCAGATATAGGGTGTTTTGGTCGAGGTGGTGTGCAAAGTGAGAGGGTTAGGGAAAATGATTTGGTAAACAGAGAAGAGGTAGTGAAAGCTTTGCGGAAGATGAAAGCCGGCAAGGCAGCGGGTTTGGATGGTATTGCAGTGGAATTTATTAAAAAAGGGGGTGACTGTATTGTTGACTGGTTGGTAAGGTTATTTAATGTATGTATGACTCATGGTGAGGTGCCTGAGGATTGGCGGAATGCGTGCATAGTGCCATTGTACAAAGGCAAAGGGGATAAGAGTGAGTGCTCAAATTACAGAGGTATAAGTTTGTTGAGTATTCCTGGTAAATTATATGGGAGGGTATTGATTGAGAGGGTGAAGGCATGTACAGAGCATCAGATTGGGGAAGAGCAGTGTGGTTTCAGAAGTGGTAGAGGATGTGTGGATCAGGTGTTTGCTTTGAAGAATGTATGTGAGAAATACTTAGAAAAGCAAATGGATTTGTATGTAGCATTTATGGATCTGGAGAAGGCATATGATAGAGTTGATAGAGATGCTCTGTGGAAGGTATTAAGAATATATGGTGTGGGAGGAAAGTTGTTAGAAGCAGTGAAAAGTTTTTATCGAGGATGTAAGGCATGTGTACGTGTAGGAAGAGAGGAAAGTGATTGGTACTCAGTGAATGTAGGTTTGCGGCAGGGGTGTGTGATGTCTCCATGGTTGTTTAATTTGTTTATGGATGGGGTTGTTAGGGAGGTAAATGCAAGAGTTTTGGAAAGAGGGGCAAGTATGAAGTCTGTTGGGGATGAGAGAGCTTGGGAAGTGAGTCAGTTGTTGTTCGCTGATGATACAGCGCTGGTGGCTGATTCATGTGAGAAACTGCAGAAGCTGGTGACTGAGTTTGGAAAAGTGTGTGGAAGAAGAAAGTTAAGAGTAAATGTGAATAAGAGCAAGGTTATTAGGTACAGTAGGGTTAAGGGTCAAGTCAATTGGGAGGTAAGTTTGAATGGAGAAAAACTGGAGGAAGTGAAGTGTTTTAGATATCTGGGAGTGGATCTGGCAGCGGATGGAACCATGGAAGCGGAAGTCGATCATAGGGTGGGGGAGGGGGCGAAAATCCTGGGGGCCTTGAAGAATGTGTGGAAGTCGAGAACATTATCTCGGAAAGCAAAAATGGGTATGTTTGAAGGAATAGTGGTTCCAACAATGTTGTATGGTTGCGAGGCGTGGGCTATGGATAGAGTTGTGCGCAGGAGGATGGATGTGCTGGAAATAAGATGTTTGAGGACAATGTGTGGTGTGAGGTTTTTTGATCGAGTAAGTAACGTAAGGGTAAGAGATATGTGTGGAAATAAAAAGAGCGTGGTTGAGAGAGCAGAAGAGGGTGTTTTGAAGTGGTTTGGGCACATGGAGAGGATGAGTGAGGAAAGATTGACCAAGAGGATATATGTGTCGGAGGTGGAGGGAACAAGGAGAAGAGGGAGACCAAATTGGAGGTAGAAAGATGGAGTGAAAAAGATTTTGTGTGATCGGGGCCTGAACATGCAGGAGGGTGAAAGGAGGGCAAGGAATAGAGTGAATTGGAGCGATGTTGTATACCGGGGTTGACGTGCTGTCAGTGGATTGAAGCAGGGCATGTGAAGCGTCTGGGGTAAACCATGGAAAGCTGTGTAGGTATGTATATTTGCGTGTGTGGACGTATGTATATACATGTGTATGGGGGGGGTTGGGCCATTTCTTTCGTCTGTTTCCTTGCGCTACCTCGCAAACGCGGGAGACAGCGACAAAGTATAAAAAAAAAAAAAAAATATATATATATTTTTTTTTTCTTTTTTTTTCTTATTCATTTATTCATTTTGCTTTGCCGCTGTCTCACGCGTTAGCGAGGTAGCGCGAGGAAACAGACGAAAGAGTGGCCCAACCCACCCACACACACATGAATATACATACCTATACATCTATTCATTCCCACTGCCACCCCGCCACACATGAAATAACAACCCGCTCCCCCCGCATGTGCGCGAGGTAGCGCTAGGAAGAGACAACAAAGGCCACTTTCGTTCACACTCATTCTCTAGCTGTCATGTAATAATGCACCGAAACCACAGCTTCCTTTCCACGTCCAGGCCCCACAGAACGTTCCATGGTTTACCCCAGATGCTTCACATGCACTGGTCCAATCCATTGACAGCACGTCGACCCCGGTATACCATATCGTCCCAATTCCCTCTATTCCTTGCACGCCTTTCACCCTCCTGCATGTTTAGGCCCCGATAACTCAAAATCTTTTTCACCCCATCTTTCCACCTCCAATTTGGTCTCCCACTTCTCCTCATTCCCTCCATCTCTGACACATATATCCTCTTGGTCAATCTTTCCTCACTCATTCTCTCCATGTGACCAAACCATTTCAAAACACCCTCTTCTGCTCTCTCAACCACACTCTTTTTATTATCACATACCTCTCTTACCCTATTATTACTTACTCGATCAAACCACCTCACACCTCATATTGTCCTCAAACATCTCATTTCCAGCACATCCACCCTCCTCCGAACAACTCTATCTATAGCCCACGGTTTGCAACCATATAACATTGTTGGAACCACTATTCCTTCAAACATTCCCATTTTTGCTTTCCGAGATAATGTTCTCGACTTCCACACATTCTTCAACGCTCCCAGAACTTACGCACTCCTCCCCCACCCTATGATTCACTTCCGCTTCCATGGGTCCATCCGCTGCCAGATCCACTCCCAGATATCTAAAACACTTTACTTCCTCTAGTTTTTCTCCATTCAAACTTACCTCCCAATTGACTTGTCCCTCAACCCTACTGTACCTAATAACCTTGCTCTTATTCACATTTACTCTCAGCTTTCTTCTTTCACACACTTTACCAAACCCAGTCACCAGCTTCTGCAGTTTCTCACATGAATCAGCCACCAGCGCTGTATCATCAGCGAACAACAACTGACTCGCTTCCCAAGCTCTCTCATCCACAACAGACTGCATACTTGCCCCTCTTTCCAAAGCTCTTGCATTCACCTCTCTAACAACCCCATCCATAAACAAATTAAACAACCATGGAGACATCACACACCCATGCCGCAAACCAACAATCACTGAGAAACAATCACTTTCCTCTCTTTCTACACGTACACATGCCTTACATCCTCGATAAAAACTTTTCACTGCTTCCAACAACTTGCTCCCCACACCATATATTCTTAATACCTTCCACAGAGCATCGCTATCAACCCTATCATATGCCTTCTCCAGATTCATAAATGCTACATACAAATCCATTTGCTTTTCTAAGTATTTCTCACATATATTCTTCAAACCAAAAAACCTGATCCACACATTCTCTACCACTTCTGAAACCACACTGCTCTTCCCCAATCTGATGCTCTGTACATGCCTTCACCCTCTCAATCAATACCCTCCCATATAATTTCCGAGGAATACTCAATAAACGTATACCTCTGTAATTTGAGCGCTCACTTTTATCCCCTTTGCCTTTGTGCAATGGCACTATGCAAGCATTCCGCCAATCCTCAGGCACCTCACCATGAGTCATACATACATTATATAACCTTACCAACCAGTCAACAATACAGTCACCCCCTTTTTTAATAAATTCCACTGCAATACCGTCCAAACCCGCTGTCTTGCCGGCTTTCATCTTCCTCAGAGCTTTTACTACCTCTTATCTGTTTACCAAGTCATTCTCCCTAACCCTCTCACTTTGCACACCACCTCGACCGAAACACCCTACATCTGAAACTCTGTCATCAAACACATTCAGCAAACCTTCAAAATACTCACTTCATCTCCTTCTCACATCACCACTACTTGTTATCACTTCCCCATTAGCCCCCTTCACTGAAGTTCCCATTTGTTCCCTTGTCTTACGCACTTTATTTACCTCCTTCCAAAACATCTTTTTATTCTCCCTAAAATTTAATGATACTCTCTCACCCCAACTCTCATTTGCCCTCTTTTTCACCTCTCGCACCTTTCTCTTGACCTTTTGTCTCTTTGTTTTATACATCTCCCAGTCATCTGCATTATTTCCCTGCAAAAATTGTCCAAATGACTCTCTCTTCTCTTTCACTAATAATCTTACTTCTTCATCCCACCACTCACTACCCTTTCTAATCTGCCCACCTTCAACGCTTCTCATGCCACAAGCATCCCTTGCGCAAGCCATTACTGCTTCCCTAAATACATCCCATTCCTCCCACGCTCCCCTTGCCTCCTTTGTTCTCACCTTTTTCCATTCTGTACTCAGTCTCTCCTGGTACTTCCTCACACAAATCTCCTTTCTAATCTCACTTGCTCTCACCACTCTCTTCACCCCAACGTTCTTCTTTTCTGAAAACCTCTACAAATCTTCAACTTCACCTTCACAAGATAATGATCAGACATCGCTCTAGTTACACCTCTCAGTACATTAACATCCAAAAGTCTCTCTTTCGCGCTCCTATCAATTAACACGTAATCCAATAATGCTCTCTGGCCATCTCTCCTACTTACATACGTATACTTATGTATATCTCTCTTTTTAATCCTGGTATTCCCAATCGCCAGTCCTTTTTCAGCACATGAATCTACAAACTCTTCACCATTTCCATTTACAACAATGAACACCCCATGTACACCAATTATTCCCTCAACTGCCACATTACTCACCTTTGCATTCAAATCACCCATCACTATAACCCGGTCTCGTGCATCAAAACTACTAACACACTCACTCAGCTGTTCCCAAAACACTTGCCTCTCATGATCTTTCTTCTCATGCTCAGGGGAATATGCACCAATAATCACCCATCTCTCTCCATCCACTTTCAGTTTTACTCCTATTAATCTAGAGTTTACTTTTTACACTATCACATACTTTCACCATCCCTGTTTCAGGAGCTGCATTAATCCCATGTATTATAGAGATCTTTACATCATGTCTTCTTCATTACATTAGTCACTGTGGACAACATTATAACCACAAGGACTCATCTGAACTCTCCTTTTCCTCCATTCCAATTTTATTACATCTCTACCGCACATATACAGCCATGCTCACTGTACTATAGTACCTTCTGCACTCAACCTAACCCTCATATATACTCCTCAAAGCTATTCACGTACATTCTACTACAACATCATGATTTCCACTCCACGTCAGTATGTTTCAGTCATGTTCACTGTGTTTCCACATTCTCGATAAACAGCAAATCTATTGTTAGCTGTCTTTATCACTTAATTATATACATGTATTACAGATAAGTCCCACCCTTATACACATTTCACCTTGTATAATTTTCATTTTCAATTCTAGTGCTAAAAGAAACCATGATTTTTGTCCCCTCGGAAAAAAAATGGCACAAAAAATGAGGCTCAACATAGGAGAGTGAGGGAGGCAATAATACGACGAAGTTCCACACACATGAGTAGAACTGTAGGCCTCGCCACAGAGGGTGAGAAGGACGCACGTCCCATCACAACGCGTGAGAGATACACAGACTCTAACGAAGAGCGAAACACTTAAGTTTCAGTGCTGGCACACACACACACACACACACACAACTGGAGGAGAACATTAAAGAAACTAAAGAATCAAGTCAAAGACAATGAAAAGTATCATCTGATGGTGGAGGAAACTGGAGAAGCGAAAGATATTATCACAATTCATGGAAACATAAAATCAATGACAGGAGTTCAGAAAGAATGTAACAAGAGGAGAGATGACACACTAAGTGAAAGTCAGAGAATGAGGTTGGTGGGGTCGTTTTATATCTTATGTCTTTGTAATATAACAAGAAAAGAAATTTTCCTTTGACGCAAGAACCAGACTCTGCTGATGATAGAAGTCGGGGAAAAGGAGCATGTTCTTGGCTGTAGTGAGCTGAGGCAGAGGGTATAAAAACTGATGGAGAGGGAGATGGAATTGTGTGCCTCTGAAGCTGAGGTTCACAAGAGATTATTCTGTAAAGAAGATTAGTAAGACGATGTAACATGTACTGATGGGGACAACATAGCCAAAGAAGATTGTCAGAGGAAAAGTTTGAAAAGGTGCGGATCATTCAGGATCAGTGCCTGATAGCCTAAAATGGGGATTCTTAGATGAATCCAGATATATGGAGGTTGACGAATCAACCATTGTGGGAAGTGGCTGAAAAGTGGGTTGTACCAAAATCAAAAGCGTAGTGAAGCAGGATAGAGATGTAGCCGTTGGAGCGCTCATGACCTGGTTTGCACTGGCAGAAGACCACATCCCAGCCAAGGAGGAAAGGTTGATAAAGGAGAATTATAGACTTCAATAATGTATAAGATTAGAGACATGCCAGATGCAAACTTTGAGATAAAGGAAACCAGGAGAACTGATAGATATAGTCGACGCAAGGGAAGGACCTGTGATGACTTTGTTCAGTGTGTAGATATGTAGATGAGAGATTCGTAAAGCAGATTAAAAAACTTTCAAAGATTCAGTAGAGTAAAGCATATGGTTGGAAAGGGAAAAAAAAAGAAGAGGTCAATTATAATGAGTGATGAGAACGTAAAATGAAAATGCACAATTTTGCAGATGAATCTGTATACACTGAAAATGAGTTACAGCTCAAAAAATCACATCAGAGAGAACTAACTTGAAATTGTTGAGTAGTGGAGTTAGAACCCTTACTAAAGAGATATATATCTGATCTACATCTCTCCAAAGGGATATATGATATTATTACAGTCCTAGTCCCTAAACTACCCACCCTACTTATGCTTAGGACAGCTGAGTATCCACTCTTTTCCAGTGTCCAAGCCTGCAGCTCTCTACCATGGCCTCATACTGTCATCTTGACTCCCTAACACTCCAGTGAATTTCCTATTTCCTACTTCCAGTCTCCCAAAGATATCATAAAACACACAAGATATAAACTTGTCTTGTTCCATATTGTGGATGTCTCGGGTGAATTTCTGTGTGCTATACTGCGTTGAACTGCGTTGACCTGAGAGAGAGAGAGAGAGAGAGAGAGAGAGAGAGAGAGAGAGAGAGAGAGAGAGAGAGAGAGAGAGAGAGAGAGAGAGAGAGAGAGAGAGAGAGTCATTCTTTCTCGAGATACTTTTTTTTTTTTTTTTTTGCTTTGTCGCTGTCTCCCGCGTTTGCGAGGTAGCGCAAGGAAACAGACGAAAGAAATGGCCCAACCCACCCCCATACACATGTATATACATACGTCCACACAGGCAAATATACATACCTACACAGCTTTCCATGGTTTACCCTAGACGCTTCACATGCCCTGATTCAATCCACTGACAGCACGTCAACCCCGGTATACCACATCGCTCCAATTCACTCTATTCCTTGCCCTCCTTTCACCCTCCTGCATGTTCAGGCCCCGATCACACAAAATCTTTTTCACTCCATCTTTCCACCTCCAATTTGGTCTCCCTCTTCTCCTCGTTCCCTCCACCTCCGACACATATATCCTCTTGGTCAACCTTTCCTCACTCATTCTCTCCATGTGCCCAAACCATTTCAAAACACCCTCTTCTGCTCTCTCAACCACGCTCTTTTTATTTCCACACATCTCTCTTACCCTTACGTTACTTACTCGATCAAACCACCTCACACCACACATTGTCCTCAAACATCTCATTTCCAGCACATCCATCCTCCTGCGCACAACTCTATCCATAGCCCACGCCTCGCAACCATACAACATTGTTGGAACCACTATTCCTTCAAACATACCCATTTTTGCTTTCCGAGATAATGTTCTCGACTTCCACACATTCTTCAAGGCTCCCAGAATTTTCGCCCCCTTCCCCACCCTATGATCCACTTCCGCTTCCATGGTTCCATCCGCTGCCAGATCCACTCCCAGATATCTAAAACACTTTACTTCCTCCAGTTTTTCTCCATTCAAACTCACCTCCCAATTGACTTGACCCTCAACCCTACTGTACCTAATAACCTTGCTCTTATTCACATTTACTCTTAACTTTCTTCTTTCACACACTTTACCAAACTCAGTCACCAGCTTCTGCAGTTTCTCACATGAATCAGCCACCAGCGCTGTATCATCAGCGAACAACAACTGACTCACTTTCCAAGCTCTCTCATCCCCAACAGACTTCATACTCGCCCCTCTTTCCAAAACTCTTGCATTCACCTCCCTAACAACCCCATCCATAAACAAATTAAACAACCATGGAGACATCACACACCCCTGCCGCAAACCTACGTATACAACTAAATATGGGTCCTCTACAAAGATATTCACATTTCAAACACTTCAAAACCTAAGACACTATGAGGAAGTAAGCTAGATGAGCAAATGTTTGAATAAACTGGAAGAATTCAGAGTTGCACCACAACGAAACTTTGACCCTACGTGAATCACATGTCCTCGCCACCACCACAGTTACCCCAGCAGGTGTGTTCTAGCCCCAGGTATACCCAGCAGACTCACAACGACCCCAGCAGGAGTGTTGCAGCCTCACATGTATCCGGGAGATTAATACTAATTCTAACAGACTCTCACTGACCCCACAAGACTAACAAAAACCCCTAGCAATAACACGTTCACTCCGGCCGTAAGGCGCCATATAAGTCTACCAGACTGAGCAAAGTCAGAGAATCATTTCC
This sequence comes from Panulirus ornatus, assembly GCF_036320965.1. Taxonomy (NCBI): domain Eukaryota; kingdom Metazoa; phylum Arthropoda; class Malacostraca; order Decapoda; family Palinuridae; genus Panulirus; species Panulirus ornatus. The sequence goes on along the minus strand of NC_092245.1, from coordinate 2,395,077 downwards.
AGGTTCCGCCAGTTTTTCCTTGCAGCTCAACAGTGGTACTGTGTTACCCTATGTCTTTCTCAGCAGTTTCATGCAACCACATCACAATAGGCAAGCACAACTTTTATAGAGTGTCAACTGCAACACATGTGTGTTGAACCCAAGTCATCTTTCAGCAAACCTCAGCACAGCTAAGTCATGTATCTCTGGCTTAACACCCATCGTACTCAGCAACTCCAGCCGTTCCTACTCAGTGATTTGTGAGAACGCCAGTATTTTCCGGCTGGCCTCAGCTCTGAATATCCAAAATTCCTCTTATGTGCGCAATGGTGTACTAATAAGTCCGAAGCTTTGCTTGCTCCATTCCCTATCTTACAGAGAGATACGAACGATTTTCGTTCCTTTTGCGCAACGTCAGGCGGATAGACTGACTGTTTGTACACACGCTTCCACGGGTGTCAACCCGATATCTGACATGAAAGGCCGGAGGGGGTTTAGACTGGAGGTAAAGGGAAGGACTAATGAGCTATCTATCTTCCTGTCAGTCTTCGTGTCAGGTTGAATTGTCAGAGACCAATGAAGGCGGTTTTGACGAAACCGTATGACAATATTCCCTCGACTGGGAGGCTGGAATCTCCCTATGGTCAAGAGCTGATCACTCTAGCCTCCAAGAACGAGAGGATCGACGTGTGTATCGAACAGTTTTCATGTCAATACTCAAGAGTTTAGTCTCAAGAAAAATTGGTCCTCAGCCACAATACTGTGAGGTGTTTGTACTACTCTCTGTAGACTGTCTGTAGGTTGACAATTACTCTATAGTAAGACAGTCTTCATGAACACGTCATGAAAATAATATACAAACTATCTGCTTCACGTCTGTTAACCGGCGAACAGTAGTGTTTCCCAGGACACAATAAAAACTCGGACATAACAAGAGGGAAAATAAGACAGAGCAAAGATATCAAGAAAAATGGTTGCTTGCAGATCAAAAACAGACAGTCTAGACGTGGGCCACCGAGCCTCACTGCTGCCTGTCCTTCACATGGGACTCTCGTATATATTTTGAGCATCTTTCTCTTGTGCGTTCTGTTGATTCCATAAACCTTCCATTCATTCTTGACTCAGAACCATTCTGTATGACCACTACACCACGGATGCCCGTGTGTGTGTATGGGTGTGTGTGTGTGTGTGTGTGTGTGTGTGTGTGTGTGTGTGTGTTTGTGTGTGTGTGTGTATTCACATATACAAGTAAAGACAATACATATATACAAGGTTCAGAGGCGGGGCAACATGAGTGTGAAACTGTCCCCACGTAATACGCAAACAGTAACCACAGACAGTAATCCCACACGTACATTCTTCATGCCACGATGGACCTATCATCAGGAAGACACCCAACACTTACTGCACAGTTGCCCTCCACTCTCTGCACATAGCCGCACACTCACAACAACACAACACTGTATGACCTGTGGTCCCGACCGGTGGACATGGCCACCTTCCTGAGTGCTGCAGGAGCGCCATAAGGATAAAGGAGAGTCCTAGGGCCGGAAGTGAGGAAGAATGCACACACACACACACACACACACACACACACACACACACACACACACACACACACACACACACACACATATATATATATATATATATATATATATATATATATATATATATATATATATATATATATATATATATATATATTATCCCGGAAAGCAAAAATGGGTATGTCTGAAGGAATAGTAGTTCCAACAATGTTGTATGGTTGCGAGGCGTGGGCTATGGATAGAGTTGTGCGCAGGAGGATGGATGTGCTGGAAATGAGATGTTTGAGGACAATGTGTGGTGTTAGGTGGTTTGATCGAGTAAGTAACGTAAGGGTAAGAGAGATGTGTGGAAATAAAAAGAGCGTGGTTGAGAGAGCAGAAGAGGGTGTTTTGAAATGGTTTGGGCACATGGAGAGAATGAGTGAGGAAAGATTGACCAAGAGGATATATGTGTCGGAGGTGGAGGGAACGAGGAGAAGAGGGAGACCAAATTGGAGGTGGAAAGATGGAGTGAAAAGGATTTTGTGTGATCGGGGCCTGAACATGCAGGAGGGTGAAAGGAGGGCAAGGAATAGAATGAATTGGAGCGATGTGGTATACAGGGGTTGACGTGCTGTCAGTGGATTGAATCAAGGCATGTGAAGCGTCCGGGGTAAACCATGGAAAGCTGTGTAGGTATGTATATTTGCGTGTGTGGACGTGTGTATGTACATGTGTATGGGGAGGGTTGGGCCATTTCTTTCGTCTGTTTCCTTGCGCTACCTCGCAAACGCGGGAGACAGCGACAAAGTATAAAAAAAAAAAAAAAAAAAAAAAAAAATATATATATATATATATTTATATGCTTGAAGGAATAATGGTTCCAACAAAGATATATGGTTGCGAGGCGTGGGCTATAGATAGAGTTGTGCGGAGGAGGATGGATGTGCTGGAAATGAGATGTTTGAGGACAATATGTGGTGTGAGGTGGTTTGATCGAGTAAGTAATTTTTGAAATGGTTTGGTCACATGGAGAGAATGAGTGAGGAAAGATTGACAAAGAGGATATGTGTGTCAGAGGTGGAGGGAACGAGGAGAAGTGGGAGACCAAATTGGAGGTGGAAAGATGGAGTGAAAAAGATTTTGAATGATCGGGGCCTGAACATGCAGGAGGGTGAAAGGCGTGCAAGGAAATTGGAACGATGTGGTATACCGGGGTCGACGTGATGTCAATGGATTGAACCAGGGCATGTGAAGCGTCTGGGGTAAACCATGGAAAGCTCTGTGGGGCCTGGATGTGGAAAGGGAGCTGTGGTTTCGATGCATTATACATGACAGCTAGAGACTGAGTGTGAACGAATGTGGCCTTTGTTATCTTTTCCTAGCGCTACCTCGCGCACATGTGGGGGGAGAGGGTTGTTATTTCATGTGTGGCGGGGTGGCGACGGGAATGAATAAGGGCAGACAATATGAATTATGTACAAGCGTATATATGTATATGTCTGTGTGTGTATATATATGTATACGTTGAAATGTATAGGTATGTATATGTGCGTGTGTGGACGTGTATGTATATACATGTGTATGTGGGCGGGTTGGGCCATTCTTTCATCTGTTTCTTTGCGCTACCTCGCTAACGCGGGAGACAGCGACGAAGTATGATAAATAATATATATATATATATATATATATATATATATATATATATATATATATATATATATATATATATATATATACTTTCCATACCTACTCGCCGTTTCCCGCGTTAGCGAGGTAGCTCCAGGGAAAGACATCCATTGTCTAGCTGTCTTGTGTAATGCCCTCAAACTCCAGAACCCTATCCTCATCTAGGTCTCACAGACCTTGCTGTGGTTTCCCCTGGCACCTTAATGTACCCTGGTTCAGCCCACTGACAGCATGTTGCCCCCTGGATACCATATTTCTTCAAAGTGCTCTACCCCTTACACGTCTCAGATTCTCTTGCATGTTTAGGCCCTGAACAGTTAAGGCCTTTCTCACTCCCTTCCAGCTCCTCCTTTGCTCCCCCTTCTCTTTCTTCCACTTTCGTCTGTATATACTCTTAGCCATCCTCTCCTCACTCATCCTCTCCAAATGTCCAAACCATTTTAGCACATACCTTCAGTTCTCTCATACATACAGCTCTTTTTACAATACCTCTCTCCTACCCCATCATTTTTTACTCGATCAACATTCTCCATATCTTACACTCTTATCACACATCTCGTCTCCAACACATCCACCCTTTTCCGTACTTGTTTATCTAGGGTTCATGCCTCGCATCTATACTAAACCAGGATATAGTGCCATCAAACATGCTTCTCTTATCCTTACAAACAATGACATGTCTTTCCACACATTCCTCAATGTTGCCCTCACCCAAAATATGGCTCACTTCTGCTTCCATGCTTCCATTTGCTGTCACCTCCATTTCCAGGCATCTAAAGCACCTAGCTACCTCTTGCTTCTCTCCAATCAAACTCACACTCCAGTTAACCAGTCGCTTTCCACTGCTAAACCTAGTAACTTTACTTTTAGTTATATTTACTTCCAACTCTCGGTACGCACCTTTCCATGCTTAAACACAATTTTCTGCAGTTTGTCACTTGAACCTGCTGTCAACACAGCGTCATCAAGAAATAACAACTAACTCACCTCCCATCCCCTATTTAGACAGACTGCAGGCCTGCTCCTCTCTCGAAGACCCTTGCGTTCGCTTCCCTGACCACTTTATCCATAAACAAATTAAGGAGCCATAGTGAATTTGCACACTGTACCCGCAAACCCATCTTCACCTGAAACAACTCAATCTCCTCTCCTCCTACTCGCATACAAGCCTCGCTCTCTTGATGTAAACTCCTCACTACGTCTAACAGCTTCCCTCCCACACTCTAAATTCAAAACATCTCCAACAGAACATATCTATCATCCTCATCCATCATACGCTTGATCGGTAAACGCCACGTATAAATCCTTCTGCTGGTCTGAAAATTTTACACACACACACACACACACACACACACACACACACACACACACACACACACACACACACACACACACACATACACACACACACACACATACTGACACACACACAAATATATATATATATATATATATATATATATATATATATATATATATATATATATATATATATATATATATATATATATATATAACCACATGGTGACACCACAGGCAGGAGGAGGCTCGGAGGGACGTCCGTCTGCAGCCTCCTCTAACTTATACTCAAAAAGAGGAGACTGGGACACCGCTGAATGGAACCGCACCCTTCAAGAACTTCGTCCCCCAAAAGGTTCTCAACCATCCCCGCTCCTGCGTGGAGTGCATTCTCGAGCTGTACCTGGCCTTCGTGCCGGACCATGAGTCACATCCAGACATCTGACACATTCACATACATTATTTCACTGGTCACCCATCTACTCCCGGTGACGTTAACGCCAATCCTGGGCCACCAGTATGCCTCTGGTCACAGTGCCAAATGCCAATGATCAAAAACGCTATTCCGTTAAACCCCATCACCTCCAGGAAATCACCCAACAAACACCACCAAACGCATACTCTCGCTCTTCACAAACAAACCATTCAGCTCCATGAAGCCCCAACGAGAAATTAAACATCCTGGAACTCATCGCCAACGGCATCAGGATCAAACACACAGACACACTTAACCAATTCAGAAAACACATGATCCACATAGCCCCCTTCCAAAAAACTAGTATTACACCCATATCTACCCTCCCACCTTTCTCCAATTACATAACCGTAAAAAAGAACAGACAACAAGGATAAGGAGGAGGATTTATTATCTTCATTCCTCCAAACCATACCCGTTTCCAACACCAATGGCACCACAAAAGGCCTCAAGACAACGACAGCACAATAAAACTGCAGTTCACAGAAACACACCTTCACAGTACCACCTACATACCTCCCCCCCTCCACATGTTGCCACCATTAGATATAATCCCCTAATGCAGAACCTCAACAGATGCGCAATATCAGTCTCCGGGGAGATTATGATGCTCACCAGTCCACCTGCCTCAGCGTTCACAGCCACGATCCCCAAGGTGCACTAATCATAAACCAACTGTATCCTCTCAATATCTTAAAGCTAACCAACCATCCAACCAGACTCCCATCCCACCATCCCTAACAACGACCTCGCCAGACATCACATCATGTTTACCAACTGGAGCACGTTATACCCTGACCACCTGCCCATCCTGATAGCACTCCATCTGGCCCACTCAATCAACATAACCACAAAAGTAAAATCTTGTACCCACTGAACAGACTGGTCTGCCCTCACACAATAAAGAGTAACAAAGCTCCAAAACTTCAGTAAAGATGACTTTTCATTCCAAAATCAAGTAATCTCACACTTCATCTGTCATCAAGCGAGCAAAAAGCACATACCACAAGGGCACAGAAAGGAATGTAATTCAAAAATCCTCTCCCAAAATTCCAAAATTGTCATAAAAGTAAGATGATTAATAAAAAAACAAGAAAAAAAGTCTATCCAGAAAAATAAAGTGCTGAAGGTAGCCAGGCAAGTATGCCAGCAAACTTTTACGTACTTGGAAACCAGACAAGCCAGCCTTCATAAAGTACATGGGAAAAAAAAGCCTTAAAACTTCACTTCAAGATCATATCGCATCCCTAGATTAAGCAATGGGAAAATAAAGATAATTTTCTCATTCATTGTTATAATCCTTTTTTTGCTTCATAAAATTATTTACAAACGGTTATTCACACAATTTTGTAAACGATACTTAACAAATGACTTTTCTTTTTAATGTTGATATGATACAATTAAGAAATACTGCATTCAGACTTCCCTTTCGTATTTCCTCTCTCTTTGTAGTTGAGTGAATCCTTAATTCCATTCACTGGTTTTTCGAAATGTGGGAAGAATATGTCCTAAAGCGCACTTTAGGAACAGGGAATAGATTATGCTGTAAATCTCAATTTTCTTTTTTTGGAGATTGCTCAATTAGCTGCAGTGCAGCCTGAATTCCATTTGCTCTGCAGTAAACACGGAAGAGATTCTAGGGGTAATTTTGATCTGCGATTTTTCTTTGATAACTTCATAAAAAAGGTTACACTGCCATATTCTGAGCCACCAGTAAAAGTCTTTATTCTCTTTGCACGAAGAGTTCCATGCAGAACGAATGTGTATTTTGTTATCACAGGAATGATGTCGCTTTTGTTGTTTTCTGTCATTCAGTAACGGGGAAGTTTGATCTCAGGATCATTCCTGGGAAGGAACCAAATAAAATCTACTACTTGAAATTGCGGATCATGTCAAAACCACTCTCAATAATGCCATTCACCCCCCCCCCCCTTTCGTTCTTAAATCAGAAGGGTTTAAAGACCTTCGAATGGTGATCGGACATTTACCGAAGTCCTTTTAACAGCAAGAAACATATGTAAGGTTAGATGACCTACTGTTGAATCTAAAGAGAAACTTGTCTGCTTCAACTCGTCTGCTTCTTCAGTCTGTAGGGAACTGACCCGAATCAGATAACAGACTCTCCACTTTAGAGGATCTGAATGCTCCTGAGGGAATTCTGACACCAACATTATGTACAACTTAAAGAGTCTTTCAAGCTGTCATCTGTGGCTACCAACCACTCTCAGTCCACATAATAAATGATATATATTCAACGTAGTTTTTCTCTCCGCTTCCCAGTAGTGAGACATTACCTTTAGAATGTTAAGCTACTTGATTTCAAAGGGTTTTGATATGATGTTAAGCAACTGGATGTCTGTGAGTTTTGATATAAGGAGCCCAGGTAAATCTTCAATAAAATAGAACATGCCCTAAAATTTTGTCTTTCCTTCGTGTGGAATGAGAATGACGTCAATAATATTGTTATCTGTCCAGTCGGCAGTCTCATCAACAGCCGCTTACAAGTGTCTGACAACAACTTAAGACAACGAACATACGTAACAGATAACCAAATTATCGAGGCCAAGGAATATTCAACATCCCATGACTACAATATTACCAGTGGCAGCAACGAATCAGGTAATGTCTTTCAAAACCTGCTGAACAGACCTTAATAGTCTACCTCTTGGGCTCATTTCGTGGAACAGCCATCTAAGTAGCACCAGAGGACTTTAGATCAAGCAACACTATCATTGGATCATTGTGATTAACAAGTCCTTTCTGAATGCCACTTGGTAATCTATCAAGGGGTCTGCTGTAGAACGAAGCTTCCTAAAACCATATTGGAATGAAGTGAAACAAATATTGCTTTCAAGGTTCTGAACTAATCTATATTTTTTCTCACTAGCTTGCAAAGACAACTAATTAATGAAATAGGCTTATAGCCGGCAGCAATGACAGGATCTTTACCTGGATAGGGTATGGCAAGAATAAGGGATATCTTCCAACTTCATGGGAGTACACCATGTATCTATATTCGGTTTAACAAATCCGACATGAATTCTATGGAGGTTTCATGGAGATATTTTAGCATATCACAGTGTTCTTCATCCTCCCCTGGAGCAGTAGATTCAGTATCGGAAAGAAGTGATATCCCTTCCTTCATATGAACTAGCTAAATGTATTCATCATTACCAGAGGAGACATAGGGGAAAGGTCTCTCTCTTCGTCTACTCTCGTGGAACACTCTAGTGCATCTGCTGAAATGAGACACAGACGAGAAACTTTTAGAGAGAATATTAACTACAGCAGCAACGGTATGTACTCTGATACCTTGATTATGATGGCAAGGTAAGGGAGTGGGAGAAATTCCTTTTCAATCGTCTTTTTTATTCCAAATCATTTTCTGGTTTGGTGCTGGAGTTGATATGCTCCACATACTTTCCCTAGGATGCCCCCCTTCTCTTCGTCTCCCAGACACTCTTTGGCAAGTTGATCTATTAACCAAAGAATTCTCATCCCTCAATCTTCTGCATAGAAATTTGATAATCTTGCTACACTTATCAAAGATTGTTTCCACCATAGAAATAATCTACTCGCGGTTCTGCATCCTTGGTTTTAGGAATGCTGATCTCGGCTGCAACTAAAATGATATTCAGAAAATATCGTATATTTCTTCAGCAGCGGGTAATTCATTACACTCTTGGTTTTATATTTTCTGCCATTAGCCATTTAATTTTCCGTCTTTATAAGACTATTTGATCTCGAGTCTTCTGCTCTGCACAACACGATTAGACAGTGACCACTTCCATGAACATTTTGAGCCCTCGACCAGTTTACATCGAGATAACATAATCACATCACTGGAACAGACCGAAACGTCAATACTAAAACGTACGTTAAGTCGAGGTACGTTCATCAAAAATACGAATGTCAAGCAAGGGCTTTCGTTGTTCGCTTAATGGGTCTTCAATAAAACTTGCATTAATTCTCCCTCCAGAGGAAGATATAAGGAGCGGAAGGTACAATCAGAATACAAATTTACTGCTATTAATGTCGCCAATAATGCAGCCTTCAAAGGAACTACAATATGGTTATCTAATAACGGCTCTTTATCTAGCCCTGTTACCAGGTCGGATTTACAAAATTTAGTTTTATGCATGGGTTATGCAAGGGTTTCTTGCAGGTAGATGATTTTAGGGGAGTTTCAGGTTCAATAGCACTTTAAGATATTACAGATGGGACTGTCTTTCTCTACAGTTCCAATGTAGGAATGCTATCCATTACGTTATTAGTACACCATGAAATCAAAAACTCCATATTCCAAGGAATTCCTCAAGCTTTTGGATTTACCTGCTGGTGAATCTACTGAGTGAGGATCATGCCCAGGCCCTACGGCAGATGACTTGAATTGATCTTCCATATTATCATTCAAGAGCTCTTTCACACTACTTGGCCTAGAACCCGGTGGGTTTCAGTTGGGTTTTCTACATTTCCTTGATTTTTGGTTCGCAGAAACACTTCATCAGCGTTCCTTTGGGCGTGTGCCCGATGGATTCTCATCAAAAGGAGTGCACCGCAAGGATGTTCCCGGAAAGGAGCACTCAAAGAACGTCTTCTAGCAAAAGCAGCCAGGTGATGCCTCCTCCTTCACGAGGCATTAGACGAAGCATTTGTCATGTGCAATGCACCGAAGCCACAGCTCTCTATCCACAACCAGGCCCCACAGACCTTTCCATGGTTTACCCCAGACGCTTCATATGCCTAGGTTCAGTCCATTGACAGCACGTCGACACCGGTATATGACATCGTTCCAATTCACACTATTCCTTGCACGCCTCTCACCTTCCTGTATGTTCAAGCCCCGATTGCTCAAAATCTTTTTCACTCCATCCTTCCACTTCCAATTTGGTCTCCCGCTTCTCCTTGTTCCCTCCACCTCTTACACATATATCCTCATTCTTTCCTTATGTCCACACCATTTCAGCACATCTTCTTCTGATCTCTCAACCATACTCTTTTCATTTCCACTCATCTCTCTTACCCTTACATTACTTACTCGATCAAACCACCTCACACCACATATCGTCGCCAAACATTTCATTTCCAACACATCTACCCTCCTCCGCACAACCCTATCTATAGCCCATGCCTCGCCACCATGTAACATTGTCGAAACTACTGTTCCTTCAAAGATACCCATTTTTGCTCTCATAATAACATTCGCTCCCTTCACACATTCTTCATCGCCCCAAGAACCTTCGCCCCCTCCCCCACCCTATGACTCACTTCCACTTTCCTGGTTCTATCCGTTGCCAAGTCTACTCCCAGATATCTAAAACACTTCACTTCCTCCAATTTTTTTTCCATTTAAACTTACATCCCAATTAACTTGTCCCTCAACCGTAGTGAACCTAATAACCTTGCTCTAAATCACTTTTACTCTCAACTTTCTCCTTTCACACACTTTTCCAAACCCAGTCACCAACCTCTGCAGTTTCTCACACGAATAAGCCACTAGAGCTGTATCATCGGCGAGCAATAACTCACTCATCCACAACAGACAGCATACTCGCCCCTCTCTCCAAAACTGATGCATTTACCTTCCTAACCACACCATCCATAAACAAATTAAACAACCATGGGGACACAACACACCCCTACCGCAGACCAACATTCACTGGGAACCAATCACTCTCCTCTCTTCCTACTCGTACACATGCCTTACATCCTTGGTATATGCTTTTCACAACTTCTAACAACTTACATCCCACATCATATACTCTTAAACCTTTCCACAAAGCATCACTATCAACCATTTCATATGCCTTCTCCAGATCCATAAATGCTACATACAAATCCATTTGATTTTCTAAGTATTTCTCACATACATTCTTCAAAGCAAACTCCTGATCCACACATCCTCTACCACTTCTGAAACCACACTGCTCTTCCCCAATTTGATGTTCTGTACATGCTTTCACCCTCTCAATCAATACCCTCCCATATAATTTCCCAGGAATACTCAACAAACCTATGCCTTTGTATATTTACCCATGAGTATGTGTACTTAGATTTTGATGCATATGTGAGGGAGTGTGAGTTCGAGATGAATATGTGTCATCTCAGCTAAAAGCACTTCAGAGAATCCTGCGGGGATGTGGAAAGCCTCTCTCCTTCATCCTTGAGTCATCCTCGCCGTCTTTCCATTAGGGCAACTTCAGCTCCCGCCGCCGGGAGGGTCGTGCAACAATAACTGGCTGGAGGCGCCAACGGGAGGTTCTCTTCATCGCGTTTGGTGAGGAGGTGCCACGGGAGAGGCAGGAGGAGTTGGCTGCTGCTTCCCTCAGGGTCGAACTTGGACCATTCATCACCAGCCAAGCTTACGTGGCCTCATCTTTTACGTGTGCCAACAAAGATATATATATATATATATATATATATATATATATATATATATATATATATATATATATATATATATATATTGTCGAAATGCTTTGGAAATTCTATTTTTTTTGTAGAGCGTCCGTTCGTTTGTTCATGCATATCTTGGTGGTGTTCGAAGTTCTGTCACACAAGACCACATAAGACGTCGTTTCGAATCCACTCTTTTGTCATGGTGAACGGGTTGATATGACAGGGAACTGAGCCCTTGGCTCTCACAGGCAACCAGACGATTTGCACGAGTGCCGGGTCCGTTCCAACTAGCAACGGACTGATATATACACACTTCCTGAGAAGGCACACGTCTTGACCTTCACCCTTTTCACTTCAAAGTCAACAAGGGACCTCTTCAAGGCTGCAATCAATGCATACATCACTTTGATGGTAATTGGACAACTCCACCTCGAGAGATCATTCTAAATGCAAAGCGGGTTGGGCAGACACCTGAGATTTGAACACACACTCACACACACACACTCACACACACACACACACACACACACACATATATACAGATGGGGCCCTACCATTGGAAATCTCCCTTCTAATAAAAGTACAAATAGGAAATTAAACACATAAAAGTAATTTCTTGTATCTCCCCTGATGATGCGATTATTACACGACAGTGCACTTGGGAACCTATCACGTTTCATTTCCTCGTTGACTCATAGCAATACACTTGATCACGCGCTTAACTATGATCCTTTTCAACATAAAAGTGAATACATAGCCCATATATACAAAGGTAAGAGACGGGGCAACAGGAGTGTAAAACTCCTTCTCCGTAACACAAAACTAGTAATTAGAAATAGTAATCCTTCTCCACATAGACAGACAGACAGACAATCAGAAAGACACACAAAAATTAAGACAGGACGGGAACCCTTGCTCTACCCAACTGGAAGACAGAAGGGTAAGCCATAATAACCACATGTAAATTCGAGGAAGCCACGACAACGTGAACAATAAAAGTTCCTTAAAGGATAAAGGAAATCCATGAGGAAAGAAAGATGTAATCGGAAGTTAAGCAAGAAATGTGTTCCGAGGGACGTGAGGAAGCATTTCACCAGCTCCAGTAATGGGAACACAGTAAACGGGAGGAGTTATGGACAAGAAGCCCCGACGGAAGGGTAAGTGCTCAAGGCCGTGTGTCGGTAATTCCTCTCCCAGTCTACAAACAGGTAATATGGCACAGGACGGACCCCCTTCCTTTAACATGTACATAATGTATATAACATAAACTCCGATCTATGAAACTTTCTGGACTATATATATATATATATATATATATATATATATATATATATATATATATATATATATATATATATATATAAAACCTTAGTCATGTGCTTACCTAAAGCACAAAAGTATCCAGCCCGACCTTTGATCTTAAACCCTTTTTGTAATTAATTAAGTAGTTGCAATTATAACCAGTTATGAACCTCCATTTCTGTAACATTTCAACTGAATATTTTCAGCCGTATGACATCCTGAATTCAATAAAGCACTTACTCATTTATCTATTTGCTTTCAGTGGAATGGAAAATAGTGACAGAGCACACGCCGACATCAATCATCAATATATATATATATATATATATATATATATATATATATATATATATATATATATATATATATACATATATATATTTTTTTTTTTTTTTTTTATACTTTGTCGCTGTCTCCCGCGTTTGCGAGGTAGCGCAAGGAAACAGACGAAAGAAATGGCCCAACCCCCCCCATACACATGTACATACACACGTCCACACACGCAAATATACATACCTACACAGCTTTCCTTGGTTTACCCCGGACGCTTCACATGCCTTGATTCAATCCACTGACAGCACGTCAACCCCTGTATACCACATCGCTCCAATTCACTCTATTCCTTGCCCTCCTTTCACCCTCCTGCATGTTCAGGCCCCGATCACACGAAATCCTTTTCACTCCATCTTTCCACCTCCAATTTGGTCTCCCTCTTCTCCTCGTTCCCTCCACCTCCGACACATATATCCTCTTGGTCAATCTTTCCTCACTCATTCTCTCCATGTGCCCAAACCATTTCAAAACACCCTCTTCTGCTCTCTCAACCACGCTCTTTTTATTTCCACACATCTCTCTTACCCTTACGTTACTTACTCGATCAAACCACCTCACACCACACATTGTCCTCAAACATCTCATTTCCAGCACATCCATCCTCCTGCGCACAACTCTATCCATAGCCCACGCCTCGCAACCATACAACATTGTTGGAACTACTATTCCTTCAAACATACCCATTTTTGCTTTCCGGGATAATGTTCTCGACTTCCACACATTTTTCAAGGCTCCCAAAATTTTCGCCCCCTCCCCCACCCTATGATCCACTTCCGCTTCCATGGTTCCATCCGCTGACAGATCCACTCCCAGATATCTAAAACACTTCACTTCCTCCAGTTTTTCACCATTCAAACTCACCTCCCAATTGACTTGACCCTCAACTCTACTGTACCTAATAACCTTACTCTTATTTACATTTACTCTTAACTTTCTTCTTCCACACACTTTACCAAACTCCGTCACCAGCTTCTGCAGTTTCTCACATGAATCCGCCACCAGCGCTGTATCATCAGCGAACAACAACTAACTCACTTCCCAAGCTCTCTCATCCCCAACAGACTTCATACTTGCCCCTCTTTCCAAGACTCTTGCATTTACCTCCCTAACAACCTCATCCATAAACAAATCAAACAACCATGGAGACATCACACACCCCTGCCGCAAACCTACATTCACTGAGAACCAATCACTTTCCTCTCTTCCTACACGTACACATGCCTTACATCCTCGATAAAACTTTTCACTGCTTCTAACAACTTGCCTCCCACACCATATATTCTTAATACCTTCCACAGAGCATCTCTATCAACTCTATCATATGCCTTCTCCAGATCCATAAATGCTACATACAAATCCATTTGCTTTTCTAAGTATTTCTCACATACATTCTTCAAAGCAAACACCTGATCCACACATCCTCTACTACTTCTGAAACCACACTGCTCTTCCCCAATCTGATGCTCTGTACATGCCTTCACCCTCTCAATCAATACCCTCCCATATAATTTACCAGGAATACTCAACAAACTTATACCTCTGTAATTTGAGCACTCACTCTTATCCCCTTTGCCTTTGTACAATGGCACTATGCACGCATTCCGCCAATCCTCAGGCACCTCACCATGAGTCATACATACATTAAATAACCTTACCAACCAGTCAACAATACAGTCACCCCCTTTTTTAATAAATTCCACTGCAATACCATCCAAACCTGCTGCCTTGCCGGCTTTCATCTTCCGCAAAGCTTTTACTACCTCTTCTCTGTTTACCAAATCATTTTCCCTAACCCTCTCACTTTGCACACCACCTCGACCCAAACACCCTATATCTGCCACTCTGTCATCAACTGGAGGGATGTCTGATCATTATCTTGTGGAGGCTAAGGTGAAGATTTGTATGGGTTTTCAGAAAAGAAGAGTGAATGTTGGGGTGAAGAGGGTGGTGAGAGTAAGTGAGCTTGAGAAGGAGACCTGTGTGAGGAAGTACCAGGAGAGACTGAGTACAGAATGGAAAAAGGTGAGAACAATGGAAGTAAGGGGAGTGGGGGAGGAATGGGATGTATTTAGGGAATCAGTGATGGATTGCGCAAAAGATGCTTGTGGCATGAGAAGAGTGGGAGGTGGGTTGATTAGAAAGGGTAGTGAGTGGTGGGATGAAGAAGTAAGAGTATTAGTGAAAGAGAAGAGAGAGGCATTTGGACGATTTTTGCAGGGAAAAAATGCAATTGAGTGGGAGATGTATAAAAGAAAGAGACAGGAGGTCAAGAGAAAGGTGCAAGAGGTGAAAAAAATGGCAAATGAGAGTTGGGGTGAGAGAGTATCATTAAATTTTAGGGAGAATAAAAAGATGTTCTGGAAGGAGGTAAATAAAGTGCGTAAGACAAGGGAGCAAATGGGAACTTCGGTGAAGGGCGCAAGTGGGGAGGTGATAACAAGTAGTGGTGATGTGAGAAGGAGATGGAGTGAGTATTTTGAAGGTTTGTTGAATGTGTTTGATGATAGAGTGGCAGATATAGGGTGTTTTGGTCGAGGTGGTGTGCAAAGTGAGAGGGTTAGGGAAAATGATTTGGTAAACAGAGAAGAGGTAGTGAAAGCTTTGCGGAAGATGAAAGCCGGCAAGGCAGCAGGTTTGGATGGTATTGCAGTGGAATTTATTAAAAAAGGGGGTGACTGTATTGTTGACTGGTTGGTAAGGTTATTTAATGTATGTATGACTCATGGTGAGGTGCCTGAGGATTGGCGGAATGCGTGCATAGTGCCATTGTACAAAGGCAAAGGGGATAAAAGTGAGTGCTCAAATTACAGAGGTATATGTTTGTTGAGTATTCCTGGTAAATTATATGGGAGAGTATTGATTGAGAGGGTGAAGGCATGTACAGAGCATCAGATTGGGGAAGAGCAGTGTGGTTTCAGAAGTGGTAGAGGATGTGTGGATCAGGTGTTTGCTTTGAAGAATGTATGTGAGAAATACTTAGAAAAGCAAATGGATTTGTATGTAGCATTTATGGATCTGGAGAAGGCATACGATAGAGTTGATAGAGATGCTCTGTGGAAGGTATTAAGAATATATGGTGTGGGAGGAAAGTTGTTAGAAGCAGTGAAAAGTTTTTATCGAGGATGTAAGGCATGTGTACGTGTAGGAAGAGAGGAAAGTGATTGGTTCTCAGTGAATGTAGGTTTGCGGCAGGGGTGTGTGATGTCTCCATGGTTGTTTAATTTGTTTATGGATGGGGTTGTTAGGGAGGTGAATGCAAGAGTCTTGGAAAGAGGGGCAAGTATGAAGTCTGTTGGGGATGAGAGAGCTTGGGAAGTGAGTCAGTTGTTGTTCGCTGATGATACAGCGCTGGTGGCTGATTCATGTGAGAAACTGCAGAAGCTGGTGACTGAGTTTGGAAAAGTGTGTGGAAGAAGAAAGTTAAGAGTAAATGTGAATAAGAGCAAGGTTATTAGGTACAGTAGGGTTGAGGGTCAAGTCAATTGGGAGGTGAGTTTGAATGGAGAAAAACTGGAGGAAGTGAAGTGTTTTAGATATCTGGGAGTGGATCTGGCAGCGGATGGAACCATGGAAGCGGAAGTGGATCATAGGGTGGGGGAGGGGGCGAAAATCCTGGGAGCCTTGAAGAATGTGTGGAAGTCGAGAACATTATCTCGGAAAGCAAAAATGGGTATGTTTGAAGGAATAGTGGTTCCAACAATGTTGTATGGTTGCGAGGCGTGGGCTATGGATAGAGTGGTGCGCAGGAGGATGGATGTGCTGGAAATGAGATGTTTGAGGACAATGTGTGGTGTGAGGTGGTTTGATCGAGTGAGTAACGTAAGGGTAAGAGAGATGTGTGGAAATAAAAAGAGCATGGTTGAGAGAGCAGAAGAGGGTGTTTTGAAGTGGTTTGGGCACATGGAGAGGATGAGTGAGGAAAGATTGACCAAGAGGATATATGTGTCGGAGGTGGAGGGAACAAGGAGAAGAGGGAGACCAAATTGGAGGTGGAAAGATGGAGTGAAAAAGATTTTGTGTGATCGGGGCCTGAACATGCAGGAGGGTGAAAGGAGGGCAAGGAATAGAGTGAATTGGAGCGATGTGGTATACCGGGGTTGACGTGCTGTCAGTGGATTGAAGCAGGGCATGTGAAGCGTCTGGGGTAAACCATGGAAAGCTGTGTAGGTATGTATATTTGCGTGTGTGGACGTATGTATATACATGTGTATGGGGGGGGGGGTTGGGCCATTTCTTTCGTCTGTTTCCTTGCGCTACCTCGCAAACGCGGGAGACAGCGACAAAGTATAAAAAAAAAAAAAAATATATATATATATATATATATATATATATATATATATATATATATATATATATATATATATATATATATATATATAGATGGCCAGAGAGCGTTATTGGATTACGTGTTAACTGACAGGCGTGCGAAAGAGAGACTTTTGGATGGTAATGTGCTGAGAGGTGCAACTGGAGGGATGTCTGATCATTATCTTGTAGAGGCTAAGGTGAAGATTTGTATGGGTTTTCAGAAAAGAAGAGTGAATGTTGGGGTGAAGAGGGTGGTGAGAGTAAGTGAGCTTGGGAAGGAGACCTGTGTGAGGGAGTACCAGGAGAGACTGAGTACAGAATGGAAAAAGGTGAGAACAATGGAAGTAAGGGGAGTGGGGGAGGAATGGGATGTATTTAGGGAATCAGTGATGGATTGCGCAAAAGATGCTTGTGGCATGAGAAGAGTGGGAGGTGGGTTGATTAGAAAAGGTAGTGAGTGGTGGGATGAAGAAGTAAGAGTATTAGTGAAAGAGAAGAGAGAGGCATTTGGACGATTTTTGCAGGGAAAAAATGCAATTGAGTGGGAGATGTATAAAAGAAAGAGACAGGAGGTCAAGAGAAAGGTGCAAGAGGTGAAAAAAAGGGCAAATGAGAGTTGGGGTGAGAGAGTATCATTAAATTTTAGAGAGAATAAAAAGATGTTCTGGAAGGAGGTAAATAAAGTGCGTAAGACAAGGGAGCAAATGGGAACTTCAGTGAAGGGCGCAAATGGGGAGGTGATAACAAGTAGTGGTGATGTGAGAAGGAGATGGAGTGAGTATTTTGAAGGTTTGTTGAATGTGTTTGATGATAGAGTGGCAGATATAGGGTGTTTTGGTCGAGGTGGTGTGCAAAGTGAGAGGGTTAGGGAAAATGATTTGGTAAACAGAGAAGAGGTAGTGAAAGCTTTGCGGAAGATGAAAGCCGGCAAGGCAGCAGGTTTGGATGGTATTGCAGTGGAATTTATTAAAAAAGGGGGTGACTGTATTGTTGACTGGTTGGTAAGGTTATTTAATGTATGTATGACTCATGGTGAGGTGCCTGAGGATTGGCGGAATGCGTGCATAGTGCCATTGTACAAAGGCAAAGGGGATAAGAGTGAGTGCTCAAATTACAGAGGTATAAGTTTGTTGAGTATTCCTGGTAAATTATATGGGAGGGTATTGATTGAGAGGGTGAAGGCATGTACAGAGCATCAGATCGGGGAAGAGCAGTGTGGTTTCAGAAGTGGTAGAGGATGTGTGGATCAGGTGTTTGCTTTGAAGAATGTATGTGAGAAATACTTAGAAAAGCAAATGGATTTGTATGTAGCATTTATGGATCTGGAGAAGGCATATGATAGAGTTGATAGAGATGCTCTGTGGAAGGTGCTAAGAATATATGGTGTGGGAGGAAAGTTGTTAGAAGCAGTGAAAAGTTTTTATCGAGGATGTAAGGCATGTGTACGTGTAGGAAAAGAGGAAAGTGATTGGTTCTCAGTGAATGTAGGTTTCCGGCAGGTGTGTGTGATGTCTCCATGGTTGTTTAATTTGTTTATGGATGGGGTTGTTAGGGAGGTAAATGCAAGAGTTTTGGAAAGAGGGGCAAGTATGAAGTCTGTTGGGGATGAGAGAGCTTGGGAAGTGAGTCAGTTGTTGTTCGCTGATGATACAGCGCTGGTGGCTGATTCATGTGAGAAACTGCAGAAGCTGGTGACTGAGTTTGGTAAAGTGTGTGGAAGAAGAAAGTTAAGAGTAAATGTGAATAAGAGCAAGGTTATTAGGTACAGTAGGGTTGAGGGTCAAGTCAATTGGGAGGTGAGTTTGAATGGAGAAAAACTGGAGGAAGTGAAGTGTTTTAGATATCTGGGAGTGGATCTGGCAGCGGATGGAACCATGGAAGCGGAAGTGGATCATAGGGTGGGGGAGGGGGCGAAAATTCTGGGGGCCTTGAAGAATGTGTGGAAGTCGAGAACATTATCTCGGAAAGCAAAAATGGGTATGTTTGAAGGAATAGTGGTTCCAACAATGTTGTATGGTTGCGAGGCGTGGGCTATGGATAGAGTTGTGCGCAGGAGGATGGATGTGCTGGAAATGAGATATTTGAGGACAATGTGTGGTGTGAGGTGGTTTGATCGAGTGAGTAACGTAAGGGTAAGAGAGATGTGTGGAAATAAAAAGAGCGTGGTTGAGAGAGCAGAAGAGGGTGTTTTGAAGTGGTTTGGGCACATGGAGAGAATGAGTGAGGAAAGATTGACCAAGAGGATATATGTGTCGGAGGTGGAGGGAACGAGGAGAAGAGGGAGACCAAATTGGAGGTGGAAAGATGGAGTGAAAAAGATTTTGTGTGATCGGGGCCTGAACATGCAGGAGGGTGAAAGGAGGGCAAGGAATAGAGTGAATTGGAGCGATGTGGTATACCGGGGTTGACGTGCTGTCAGTGGATTGAATCAAGGCATGTGAAGCGACTGGGGTAAACCATGGGAAGCTGTGTAGGTATGTATATTTGCGTGTGTGGACGTATGTATATACATGTGTATGGGGGGGGTTGGGCCATTTCTTTCGTCTGTTTCCTTGCGCTACCTCGCAAACGCGGGAGACAGCGATAAAGTATAATAAAAAATAAAAAAATAAAAAATAATATACATATATATATATATATATATATATATATATATATATATATACATCTTTTTCATACGCCATTTCCAGCATTAGCGAGGTAGCGTTAAGAACAGAGGACTGAGCCTTTGAGGAAATATCTTTACTTTTCCTTATCTTTGTTTCTTCGTTTGGAAAATTAAAAACGAAGGAGGAGGAAAGGAACCTGCATGTTTTGGCTTTGAGTGAAACGAAGGGTAAAGGGGAAGAGTGGTTTGGAAATGTCTTGGGAGTGAAGTCTGGGGTTAGTGAGAGGACAAGAGCAAGGGAAGGAGTATCACTACTCCTGAAAGGGTAAAGGGTAAAGGGGAAGAGTGGTTTGGAAATGTCTTGGGAGTAAAGTCTGGGGTTAGTGAGAGGACAAGAGCAAGGGAAGGATTATCACTACTCCTGAAACAGAAGTAGAGGGAGTATGTGATAGAGTTTAAGAAAGTAAACTCTAGATTGATATGGGTAAAACTAAAAGTGGATGGAGAGAGATGGGTGATTACTGGTGCATATGCACCTGGGCATGAGAAGAAAGATCATGAGAGGCAAGTGTTTTGGGAGCAGCTGAGTGAGTGTGTTAGTAGTTTTGATGCACGAGACCGGGTTATAGTGATAGGTGATTTGAATGCAAAGGTGAGTAATGTGGCAGTTGAGAGAATAATTGGTGTACATGAGGTGTTCAGTGTTGTAAATGGAAATGGTGAAGAGCTTCTAGATTTATGTGCTGAAAAAGGACTGGTGATTGGGAATACCTCGTTTAAAAAGAGATATACATAAGCATACTTATGTAAGTATGAGAGATGGCCAGAGAGCGTTATTGGATTACGTGTTAATTGATAGGCGAGCAAAAGAGGGACTTTTGGATGTTAATGTGCTGAGAGGTGCAACTGCAGGGAAGTCTAATCATCATCTTGTGAAGGCGAAGGTGAAGATTTGTTGAGGTTTTCAGAAAAGAAGACAGAATGTTGGAGTGAAGAGAGTGGTGAGAGTAAGTGAGCTTGGGAAGGAGACTTGTGTGAGGAAGTACCAGGAGAGACTGAGTACAGTATGGAAAAAGGTGAGAACAAAGGACGTAAGGGGAGTAGGGGTGGAATGGAATGTATTTAGTGAAGCAGTGATGGCTTGCGCAAAAGATGCGTGGCAGGTGGGCAGATTAGAAAGGGTAGTGAGTGTTGGGATGAAGAAGTAAGATTATTAGCGAAAGAGAAGAGAGACGCATTTGGACGATTTTTGCAGGGAAATAATGCAAATGACTGGGAGATGTATAAAAGAAAGAGGCAGGAGGTCATGAGAAAGGTGCAAGAGGTGAAAAAGAGGGCAAATGAGGGTTGGGGTGAGAGAGTATCATTAAATCTTAGGGAGAATAAAAAGATGTTTTGGAAGGAGGTAAATAAAGTGCGTAAGACAAGGGAACAAATGGGAACTTCAGTGAGGGGGGCAAATAAGGAGGTGATAAAAAGTAGTGGTGATGTGAGAAGGAGATGGATTGAGTATTTTGAAGGTTTGTTAAATGTGTTTGATGATAGAGTGGCAGATATAGGGAGTTTTGGTCGAGGTGGTGTGCAAAGTGAGAGGGTTAGGGAAAATAATTCGGTAAACAGAGAAGGGGTAGTAAAAGCTTTGCGGAAGATGAAAGCCGGCAAGGCAGCGGGTTTGGATGATATTGCAGTGAAATTTATCAAAAATGGGGGTGACTGTATTGTTGACTGGTTGGTAAGGTTATTTAATGTATGTATGACTCATGGTGTGGTGCCTGAGGATTGGCGGAATGCTTGCATAGTGGCACTGTACAAAGGCAAAGGGGATAAAAGTGAGTGTTCAAATTACAGAGGTATAAGTTTGTTGAGTATTCCTGGGAAATCATATGGGAGGGTATTGATTGAGAGGGTGAAAGCATGTACAGAGAATCAAATTGGGTAAGAGCAGTGTGGTTTCAGAAGTGGTAAAGGATGTGTGGATCAGGTGTTTGCTTTGAAGAATGTATGTGAGAAATACTTAGAAAAGCATAGGGATTTGTATGTAGCATTTATGGATCTGGAGAAGGCATATGACAGAGTTCATAGAGATGCTCTGTGGAAGGTATTAAGATTATATGGTGTGGGAGGCAAGTTGTTAGAAGCAGTGAAAAGTTTTTATCAAGGATGTAAGGCATGTGTACGCGTAGGAAGAGAGGAAAGTGAGTGGTTCTCAGTGAATGTTGGTTTGCGGCAGGGGTGTGTGATGTCTCCATTGTTGTTTAATTTGTTTATGGATGGGGTTGTTAGGGAGGTGAATGCAAGAGTTTTGGAAAGAGGGGCAAGGATGCAGTCTGTTGTGGATGAGAGAGCTTAGGAAGCGAGTCAGTTGTTGTTCGCTGATGATACAGCGCTGGTGGCTGATTCGTGTGAGAAACTGCAGAAGCTGGTGACTAAGTTTGGTAAAGTGTGTGAAAGAAAAAAGCTGAGAGTAAATGTGAATAAGAGCAAGGTTATTAGGTACAGTAGGGTTGAGGGACAAGTCAATTGGGAGGTAAGTTTGAATGGGGAAAAACTGGAGGATGTGAAGTGTTTTAGATCTCTTGGAGTGGATTTGGCAGCAAATAGAACCATGGAAGCGGAAGTAAATTATTGGGTGCGGGAGGGGGCGAAAGTTCTGGGAACGTTGAAGAATGTGTGGAAGTCGAGAATATTATCTCGGAAAGCAAAAATGGGTATGTTTGAAGGAATAGTGGCTCCATCAATGTTATACGGTTGCGAGGAGTGGGCTATAGATAATGTTGTGCGGAGGAGGGTGGATGTGCTGGAAATGAGATGTTTAAGGACAATATGTGGTGTGAGGTGGTTTGATCGAGTAAGTAATAAGAGGGTAAGAGAGATGTGTGGTAATAAAAAGAGTGTGGTTAAGAGAGCAGAAGAGGGAGTTTTGAAATGGTTTGGTCACATGGAGAGAATTGTGAGGAAAGATTGACCAAGAGGTTACATGCGTCAGAGGTGGAGGGAACGAGAAGTGGGAGACCAAATTGGAGGTGGAAGGATGGAGTGAAAAAGATTTTGAGTGATCGGGGCCTGAACATGCAGGAGGGAGAAATGCGTGCAAGGAATAGAGTGAATTGGAACGATGTGGTATACCGGGGTCGACGTGCTGTCAATGGACTGAACTAGGGCATGTGAAGCTTCTGGGCTAAACCATGGAAAGTTCTGTGGGGCCTGGATGTGGAAAGGGAGCTGTGGTTTCGGTGCATTATACATGACAGCTAGAGACTGAATGTGAACGAATGTGGCCTTTGTTGTCTTTTCCTAGCGCTACCTCGCGCACATGCGGGGGGAAACGGTTGTTATTTCATGTGTGGCGGGGTGGCGATGGGAATGAATAAAAGCAGACAATATGTATTATGTACATGTGTATATATGTATATGTCTGTCTGAGTATATATATGTATACGTTGAGATGTATAAGTATGGATATTTGCGTGTGTGGACGTGTATGTATATACATGTGTATGTGGGGGGGGTTAGGCCATTCTATCGTCTGTTTCCTTGAGCTACCTCGGTAACGCGGGAGACAGCGACAAAGTAAAATAAATATGTATATATATATATATATATATATATATATATATATATATATATATATATATATATATATATATATATATATATACAAAGGCAAAGGGGATAAGAGTGAGTGCTCAAATTACAGAGGTATAAGTTTGTTGAGTATTCCTGGTAAATTATATGGGAGGGTATTGATTGAGAGGGTGAAGGCATGTACAGAGCATCAGATTGGGGAAGAGCAGTGTGGTTTCAGAAGTGGTAGAGGATGTGTGGATCAGGTGTTTGCTTTGAAGAATGTATGTGAGAAATACTTAGAAAAGCAAATGGATTTGTATGTAGCATTTATGGATCTGGAGAAGGCATATGATAGAGTTGATAGAGATGCTCTGTGGAAGGTATTAAGAATATATGGTGTGGGAGGCAAGTTGTTAGAAGCAGTGAAAAGTTTTTATCGAGGATGTAAGGCATGTGTACGTGTAGCAAGAGAGGAAAGTGATTGGTTCTCAGTGAATGTAGGTTTGCGGCAGGGGTGTGTGATGTCTCCATGGTTGTTTAATTTGTTTATGGATGGGGTTGTTAGGGAGGTAAATGCAAGAGTCTTGGAAAGAGGGGCAAGTATGAAGTCTGTTGGGGATGAGAGAGCTTGGGAAGTGAGTCAGTTGTTGTTCGCTGATGATACAGCGCTGGTGGCGGATTCATGTGAGAAACTGCAGAAGCTGGTGACGGAGTTTGGTAAAGTGTGTGGAAGAAGAAAGTTAAGAGTAAATGTGAATAAGAGCAAGGTTATTAGGTACAGTAGGGTTGAGGGTCAAGTCAATTGGGAGGTGAGTTTGAATGGAGAAAAACTGGAGGAAGTGAAGTGTTTTAGATATCTGGGAGTGGATCTGTCAGCGGATGGAACCATGGAAGCGGAAGTGGATCATAGGGTGGGGGAGGGGGCAAAAATTTTGGTAGCCTTGAAAAATGTGTGGAAGTCGAGAACATTATCCCGGAAAGCAAAAATGGGTATGTTTGAAGGAATAGTGGTTCCAACAATGTTGTATGGTTGCGAGGCATGGGCTATGGATAGAGTTGTGCGCAGGAGGATGGATGTGCTGGAAATGAGATGTTTGAGGACAATGTGTGGTGTGAGGTGGTTTGATCGAGTAAGTAACGTAAGGGTAAGAGAGATGTGTGGAAATAAAAAGAGCGTGGTTGAGAGAGCAGAAGAGGGTGTTTTGAAGTGGTTTGGGCACATGGAGAGAATGAGTGAGGAAAGATTGACCAAGAGGATATATGTGTCGGAGGTGGAGGGAACGAGGAGAAGAGGGAGACCAAATTGGAGGTGGAAAGATGGAGTGAAAAGGATTTTGTGTGATCGGGGCCTGAACATGCAGGAGGGTGAAAGGAGGGCAAGGAATAGAGTGAATTGGAGCGATGTGGTATACAGGGGTTGACGTGCTGTCAGTGGATTGAATGAAGGCATGTGAAGCGTCCGGGGTAAACCATGGAAAGCTGTGTAGGTATGTATATTTGCGTGTGTGGACGTATGTATGTACATGTGTATGGGGGGGGGTTGGGCCATTTCTTTCGTCTGTTTCCTTGCGCTACCTCGCAAACGCGGGAGACAGCGACGAGGTATAAAAAAAAAAAAAAAAAAATATATATATATATATATATATATATATATATATACTAAAGAAAATGTGGGATTAAGTCGTCTCTTCTGCAAACATTATATTTCATCCAACTGAGAATTCTTTTCGAAACAATAAAGTGCTACGTAACTTTTCAGTTCACCCTAAGGTCAAATGAAGTCAATATCTTTCTAATTTATTCATCTCCTCCTCCAACTGTGTTATTATCCGATCGTGTTTATCGTATAATCTATATTCATCCCTCCACACCTTTGATCTATAATGACTCGTAATATCCCCTACCCTCCTTCCTTTGGATTTAGCTGCAACCGACCGTTAAACGTACCTTCCCCTACGTGAGGCCATTCCTGATTTGGAAGTCAAATTACGAGAGCAACAGATTCTATACCTGGGTTGGCTGTGTGTATTTGATAGGCATAGCCTAACCTGGACTGACTTGTTGTTCAAATTTTCTCGTTCTTGGTTTCTGGTCCATTATCTGAAAGTCTCAAACAGTTATAGAAAACTTATCTTTTATTTCTTAAAGTCAGCTGAGATGGCAGGAGCGGCTGAGCACCCTTAGCAAGGCCACCTTATAAACTCTTTAACAAAGAGGGTATACGTATACCTAATACCTGCCTCAGGGCTGCTGAGGCCACTATTCCTAAGACCACTACAATAAAGCATATGGTGTGAAAGGGGAGGGACAAGAAGAAGGAAGAGACCAAACTGGAAATGGGAGGATGAAGAGAAAAAGATTTTCAGTAATGGGGCCCTGAACACGCAGAGGGATGAAAGGTGTGCACGCGATGGAGTGAAATAGAACGATATGGTATACAGGGGAGGGCGTTCTATTAATGAACTGAACTAGGGCATGTGAAGCGGTCGGGGGAACCATAGAAAGGTCTCTTGGGCCTAGTTGTGGATAGGGGGCTGTGGTTTCGGTGCATTGCACATGACAGAGAATGAGTATGAACAAATGCTGCCTTTTTTCGTCTGATCTTTGCGCTTCCTTACTAACACAGGAAACGGCGATCACGTGTGTGTGTGTGTGTGTGTGTGTGTGTGTGTGTGTGTGTGTATATATATATATATATATATATATATATATATATATGTATATATATATATATATATATATATATATATATATATATATATATATATATAATTTTTTTTTTTTTTTTTTGCTTTGTCGCTGTCTCCCGCGTTTGCGAGGTAGCGCAAGGAAACAGACGAAAGAAATGGCCCAACCCACCCCATACACATGTATATACATACGTCCACACACACGCAAATATACATACCTACACAGCTTTCCATGGTTTACCCCAGACGCTTCACATGCCTTGATTCAATCCACTGACACATATATATATATATATATATATATATATGTCTCCCGCGTTATCGAGATAGAGCAAGGAAACAGACGAATGACCCAACCCATCCACATACAAATGTGTATACATAAACGCCCACACACGCACATATACATACCTACACATTTCAACGTATACATACATATACATACACAGACATATACATATATACACATGCAAATATTCATACATGCTGCCTTGATCCATTCTTATCGCCACCCTATGACACATGAAATGGAACCGCCCCTCCACTCGCGCTCGCGCGAGGTAGCGCTAGGAAAAGACAACAAAGGCCACATTCATTCACACTCAGTCTCTAGCTGTCATGTGTAATGCACCGAAACCACAGCTCCCTTTCCACATCCCGGCAACACAAAACTTTCCATGGTTTACCCCAGACTCCTCACATGCCCTGGTTCAATCCACTCACAGCACGTCGAACCCGGTATACCACATCGTTCTAATTCACTCTATTCCTTGCACGCCCTTCACACTCCTGCATGTTCAAGTCTCGATCGCTCAAGATCTTTTTCACTCCATCCTTCCACCTCCAATTTGGTCTCTCACTTCTCTTCGTTCCCTCCACCTCTGACAAATATATCGTCTTTGTCAATCTTTCCTCACTCATTCTCTCCATGTGACCAAACCATTTCAATACACCCTCTTCTGCTCTCTCACCCACACTCTTCATTACCACACATCTCTCTTACCCTTTAATTACTTACTCGATCAAACCACCCCACACCACATATTGTCCTCAAACATCTCATTTCCAGCACATCCACCCTCCTCCTCACAACCCTCTCTATAGCCCATGCCTCACAACCATGTAACATTGTTGGAGCCACTATTCCTTCAAACATACCCATTTCTGCTCTGCGAGATAACGTTCTCGCCTTCCACACATTCTTCACCGCTTTCAGATACTTCGCCCCCTCCCCCACCCTGTGATTCACTTCCGCTTCCATGATTTCATCCGCTGCTAAATTCACTCACAGATACCTAATATATATATATATATATCTTTCTTCTTTCTTTCATACTATTTGCCATTTCCCGCGTTAGCAAGGTAGCGTTTAGAACAGAGGACTGGGCCTCTGAGGGAATATCCTCACCTGGCCTCGTTCTCTGTTCCTTCTTTTGGAAAATAAAAAAAAAACGAGAGGGGAGGATTTCCAGCCCCCCGCTCCCTCCCCTTTTAGTCGCCTTCTACGACACGCAGGGAATACGTGGGAAGTATTCTTTCTCCCCTATCCCCAGGGATATGTATATATATATATATATATATATATATATATATATATATATATATATATATATATATATATATATATATATATATTTACCCTGGGCTAAGCCAGGTGCCCAGTTTATCGACCAACAACTAAGGGAGAATGAACAGTTGGGATGACAGTGGACAGACTACTGCAACCAGCATTCGAACCCTGGCGGTCCGTGGATGCATCTAGGTAAGCAACGCTATCTGCTACACTACGGAGGCCTACAGACCTTCAGTCTTCTAATGATATTGATAATTGATGACTGTCTTATTGGCCTACAAACAAACTTCTAGATTCTGAACTTAAGTGTATCAAATATTTCGATGTCACTTCACATCCTCACTGCTTCACTGCTCACTTGTCACAGTGAAATATCAAATTCCGGTTATATACTTCTAAAGGTAACAGTTTTCTTCTTTATGATCCAAAACAGAATCTATCCAGATAAAAGATTCTCTGAAGGTGGCTGGACATAGCTGGCAATTACCAATAAATAATGGACTATTTCTATTCTTTCACGTGCTGCTGCATTCTTCTTTTATATTTCAGAAAATTTCTTTACACACACGTGTGAGATGATTAGATAGAGTGATGACTGGAACTGGCTTCATCTGATCCTCGAGTGACTGACCCACAATTAGGGTCTTATTGGAGCAAGAACTTTATTGTATATGTTCGAAAAATTTGTCTCTATGACTCCTTGTCTTCATGAGGACTCTGTCTGTCTCTTTATAAGTGAAATCCACGATGTTTATAATAGTGTGTGTGTGTGTGTGTGTGTGTGTGTGTGTGTGTGTGTTTTAGCAGTAGCCATGTTTCAGACATGATTGGCAAAAGTTTACAAGCTGACAAATAAGGACAGATGAGAAAACTTTATAAGTCCGGGACGACATTCAGAGCGGCGGTGGCGGTGGCTCTTGATGGAGCTTACCTCAGGTACAGCATACATCCATCACCCTAACCCAGGTTGGTCCTGATTCTCCCTCAGTACGATATGGGACGGGAGTCTCGTGTAACTTCTATTGGAGGAACTCGAGGATAACCCTTGCATTCTCATTACAGCTTTTCTTTAAATTACATTAATAGCTGAAAACCATTACGTTTGGCAGATGTCTGGACAAACACTTCTCTATTGTATGTCTCAAGTAATACAAACTGTTAATCCAAAGTGAACCCCACAGAAACGACGCAGACTTACTGTCACGGACACATAAACTTCAGGGCCATTATGGGTCTTAAGCTTTGCTGGCACGGCATCCCCTCGCATTAGTGGGGCGCAAACTTCGTCTGAGTTTCGTATCCCCTGTAATCGGCTCCCAGTCCCTTGTTTCGATCAATTCTATCAGATTTCCCTGGGGTTATTAAGGCAAAGCTTTGGAGTTTGGAGAGTAGATGACAACTGCATATCCGTCACAAAGTCCCCTTGAGGGATACAACCGCCTCATGACTTGAGGGAATATTCCCCTCAGAACCCTAGTGAGATCTGAATATCATCAACATTATCAAAAGATATTGAGACAAGATATTACGACGGGTATGCCCGTCACAGATTTCTGTCTCTAGCTCGTCAGCTTGCATTAGATGGCTTGACCTACTTTGGATATACAGCCCAAAGTGTATCGTTCTGGGGAAGCTGTCCCATTTATCTTAACCATTCGGCAATAACTTTTTGTCTTCCAGTCCATGAAATATCGTCCGAGAGAGATGTGTACTCGGTTCTTTGTGAAGTGGAGTATTTCCCAGGAGATCTTCCTCCTACCTGGCTGATCTAGGAGCGCTCTCCTCGTGAGCAAAATGTTGCTCGATAACTTGAGGAATATTTCCAACGACCATTCTCGCTACTGCGTCAGTTCACATGGTATATGGCGTCTCGTAAAATTCTAAATCAAAAGTAACTGTGACATTATTCCTTACGAGATGGAAACACTGTGACCGCACACACGCACCGACAACTTTCTATAAGGCATTATGTTCATGGGTTGTATTGACTTACCACGGGAATCCAATCAAAATGTGTGACATACAAAAGGAACATGTCCTTGTTCTGAGATCGAGTTGTATCTTTGTCAACCTAAAGTACTGTCACTTACCTCAGCCATAAGGCACTGCATGCATATACAGGGGATCCAATTACCACAGGTGTGAGGTACAGCATGACAAGGGGCACACCTACCCCAGGGGCCAGGAACCGCATGACAAGGGGCACCACTTACCCCAGGTGTAGGGTAATATATGAGAAAGGGCACCACTCACCCCCGGCGTGAGGTACAGCATGATGATGTGCACCACTTACCCCGGGTGTGAGGTACTGCATGACGATGTGCACCACTTACCCTGGGTGTGAGGTACTGCATGATGATGTGCACCACTTACCCCGGGTGTGAGGTACTGCATGACGAGGGGTAGAATCAGCTTTTTCTGCTCTGGCGCCGTGATATCCTTCGTGTAAGTTGTCTCCTCCCAGTCTGTAAATAACATTAAGTGTGAGACAGTCGTTGCTGCAAGTTCTGAGGTGAGACACAGTCACTGCTGCAGGTCCTGAGGTGTAACACAGTCACTGCTACAGGTCCTGAGGAGTAATACAGTCACTGCTGCAGGTCCTGAGGTGTAACACAGTCGCTGCTACAGGTCCTGAGGTGTAACACAGTCACTGCTGCAGGTCCTGAGGTGAGACACAGTCTCTGCTGCAGGTCATGAGGTGTAACACGGTCACTGCTGCAGGTCCTGAAGTGAGACACAGTCTCTGCTGGAGGTCCTGAGATAGGACAGGGTCACTGCTGCAGGTTAAGAGGTGAGGCACAGTCACTGCTGCAGGTACATATCTTACAACGTCACTCATCCCATCCCAGTTCCCTTAATAACTCCTCTCTTATCTTATAACCACAGGAGAAGGGAAATGAGGGGTATGAGGAAATTAAAATCTCGATAACTCTTATCAAATGCAACTAGTAATTTTGTCGTCAGTGAGGTGTAGTTAACCTGGTGGCGTGCCAACGTGCAGGACTAATGCTGTCAGCATACATGACTATTGGTGTCAACTTATATGTCTACTTGTGTCATCATACATGTCTAATGGTGTCAATACACACGACCAAGGCTGACAACATGTATGACTAACAGTGTCAAAATCCAGGAATGACGGTATCAACAATGAAGATCAATGTTGTCAACATACGAAACATTTGGTGTCAATCAACATGATTAATGATGTCAATACGCACAGCACGTCACATACACCATGAATAATGAATGACGTCATTCATACAAGATTAAACTGAGGGGCTGCGAGGACATCGTACTGCCTCATGTATATAAAGGACCATAATTTATGAGACAGTGGCAAGAACAGAGATGAGAAATATGAGTAAAGACAAAGCGAAGGAAGAGAATGGAAGGACGGACTAAACCCTCTGAAAAAAGTGGAAAATATTCTTAAAAAAATAATGAAAAAAGGGAAGGAAGAGATTTTTCTTTGGTTGTTATATCAGGACAGTGGGTTCGTGGTGTGAGTAGGAAGGTAGGATCCTTGTGAGAGCAGGATGGTTGGTTCCTTTACAGGGGAGGATGTTAAGTTCCTGGTGAGAGCAGAATAAGAGGTTCCTGGTGAGAGAAGGA
This sequence comes from Panulirus ornatus, assembly GCF_036320965.1. Classification (NCBI taxonomy): domain Eukaryota; kingdom Metazoa; phylum Arthropoda; class Malacostraca; order Decapoda; family Palinuridae; genus Panulirus; species Panulirus ornatus. Next base: position 2,363,711 of record NC_092245.1, on the reverse strand, counting down.
TAGTTGGTTCTTGGTGAGAGCTGGATAGTAAGTCCCTGGTGAGAGGAGGGTGGTAGGTTCCTTGAGAGGATAGGATGGCAGGTCCCTGGCGAGCGCAGGATGGGAGGTTTTTAGTGAGAGTAGAATGGTAAGTTCCTACTGAGAAGAAGATGGTAAGTTCTTTGTAGGGGTATAATGGTATGTTCCTGGTCAGAGCAGGGTGGTAGGTGGTAGAATTCTGGTAAGAGTTGGATGGTAGGTTACTGAGGATGAGCAGGATAGCACGTTCCTGGTAAAACCAGGATGGTAGGTTCCTGGGAGTGGAGGATGGTAGGTTCCTAGTGAGACTTGGATGGTTTCTTGTAGGGCTTCAAGGTTATGTGATGGAATTCATCCGTGGTGAGGATATGCGATATATACAAGGACTCTTAAAAGAATAATAAGTAAATCGGAAATGATTAAGAAACATGATGAATCAGGAGGTAACGACCACTCAAATAGGTATGAAAATGGAACACACAAATTACGAGGCTGCAGTGTGAGAGAAGGGAAAGATTATAAGGACATTGGCTGAAACAGACTGTTTGGAAGAGAGTGTATGTTCCAGGATCTCATCTTAGCAACAGCACACTAGAATAAAGAAATGTAAAGGATATAACCTCTAATGTATGGCTAGTCTTATGATAATGATTGTCATTGTTTCTGTGAAAAGTCTGATTCCAGAACAAGTATGCATAGGAGCTTTAAGAAAATGGATAGGGTGAGGAGATAATATTTCACACAAAGGCAGGTTATAAAGAAACCCTTTTTTTTTTAAAACAAGAAAGATTCTGGTGCATTTGTGGAGGGGGGGGGGGGGGGGGGGAGATGAATATTCAGTGAGGTTGGAAATGGGAAAGCAGAGGTATTGTGAAGAGCAATACACAGAGGTGGTCAGAGAGCCTTTGTGAAAGGCAGACAGTTCATTGTGGAACATACAAAAGGCCTGCACAGTACAATACTCTCTCCTGGTGTTCCCCCGTGCACTGACCAGTGAAAAGATGAGGCAGCATATGCGAACAACCTACTGTTTGGAACATAAGTGATAAATAGGTAAGAAATGGAGATATGAGAACATCTGGGATGAAAAGGTTATGTGGCAGCCGCTCGGATGGTGACTGTATGTGCTCTTGTTCTGTAAAAGTAAGAGGGATGACAGATTGGGGAAGCCGTGAATGAATCGTCGCTCATACATAGTGTGACGACTGATCATAATAGATCTGTGGACACATAAAGGAAGGTAGGGGACAAGTCAATGACTAAGTTGCCTTGGGTTCAAAACTTAAGGATTCCCATTAATTTCTTCACCCTGCTGAACGATTGCCCAGGATTTCGACATGATTTCGAAAGTGATTGAAATCGTGCCTTAACAAATGGAGTCAGTGATATACTTTTTATATACGAGTTATGTTGAAGATTATTTCAGTACAAGATAGGGGTCAAACGTTAGGATTAAATGAATGAAGGAAGTCTTGAAATTAAACACTAGGATAGCTTTAGGACTGGATTGTTAGGGTTACGTGCGTAATGTAAACTTCGAAAAAGAAAATAATGAAATTTCCATTAACAAAGGAGAGAACAAAAAGCCACCAACAAACAACGCTCCTAAGAAACGTAAAAAGTCATTAGGCACAATGAGAGTTGGGAACTGGCCGGTGTATCACTTGGTAATGAATTCCAGGTAGTCCATGGAAGGTTCATGAGTCACATGGCTGACCTGGTGGACCCAGAAGCGGTCTAGTAAAACTGGAGATTATTAGATCCAGACATGGGACAAAATATCTTTGGTGGATGGTACTCGAAGAAAACCGGTCTTCCTGAACTCAGTGAGGTAGTACGGTCAGTCTGAGTTTGTGGCGCAGCAGAAGCAGCAGCAGTAACAGGATAGGTATGTTAGTCCACTGAACACAAACAATATCTTACAACCACAGTGTGCTAAGCTGACACCAGAGGCAATGAAGTCAGTCTGTATAACTCTGCAGCACGTCAAGACCCTCTAAGTGCAATTTGATTTACCTTAAAAAATGATCATTTTTGTTTCGTGGAAAAGTTTTGTCAGAGCATATTTTGTATAGGAATAAAGATGTGTCATGTAATATGGCCAACTGAATGCTATCAGTGTAGTTATGGAAACTTTACTAAATGTATTGAGGTCAGATGCTAGTTGGATCAATGGGTTATGGGTTAGGTGAGTCACAGGTCAGATGTATGACTGATTACAGGGGTCACAAGTCATATGTACGACTGATCACACGAATCACAGGTCATATGTATCTAGGACTGGTCACACGGGTCACAGATCATCTGTAGGATTTGTCACACGGGTCACAGGTCAAGGCAAGTAACCCAGTTCCATCTCTGGACACAATACTCTGTCGTATTTCATCGTCCACCTGCTGCTGCCGCCACTGCTGCTTGTCAGGGTAGCGGGAAATTGCAATAACAGTCGACCATGTCGTCAGCAGACACTTGCGCTAGAAAGCTGGCAGCGTCGACCATGTCGTAAGCAGACACTGGCATCAAAGGGCCGGCAGCGTCGACCATGTCGTAAGCAGACAATGGCACTAGCAAGCTGGCAGCGTCGACCATGTCGTCAGCAGACACTGGCGCTAGAGGGCTGGCAGCGTCGACCATGTTATAAGCAGACACTGGCACTAGAGGGCTGGCAGCGTCGACCATGTCGTAAGTAGACACTGCCACGAGAGAGCCTCTAGCGTTATCGGTAAGCACTCATATAAGAAGACAGAATACTATAATTCTTAATACACGACCATACACCATTTCCTAGTCGGATGTTTCTGAATACTTTATGTTTTTTATCATTTAGGATAACTGCTCTGAGAATGATGTGTAGCAGAGGAGTTCGCGGTCGAGTGGTAGAGTTTTCTGACCTGAGGACGACCCACTGAAGAATAAACCAAATAGTTAGCATCTCCCTCACAACCAGCAACTACATTAGCTTACTATGGCATGCCTAATAGATTATCCATCAATTTCCATCAGTGGATCCAAAAGGCCAATTAAATGGCAGATGTCCCAATATTTTCGACACGTCAGATCTGTTGGAAACATGACAGTCTCATTTCTTCACCAGTGAAATAAGTGATGTGATACCATTATGGAAAATGATTCACTTTAAGACCATAGCTCAGAATAATGCCATACTACGTCTTACGTCCCTCCCATATGAAACATCGAAGCCTCGTTGGAATTAAATGAGACTCAGGGTTGGTAAAATAGTACGTTCGGCATAGCAGCACCTGACGCCACACTTGAAATAAGAAGCAATATATAGCTAAATGGAGAAGGAAGTGAGATATTCCCTTCTATGTGGACCAGTAATGTGAGAGACAGAGGACACACATGTAGGCTTGACAAGGACTTTAAGACTAACGCTATCAGGTTGGGGCGGGAAAAAGACTTGGGGCAAAAAAAAGTGTGTGTGTGTGTGTGTGTGTGTGTGTGTGTGTGTGTGTGTGTGTGTGTGTGTGTGTGTGTGTGTGTGTGTGTGTGTGTGTGTGTGTGTGTTGTGTGTGTGTGTGTGTGTGTAGTGGTGGTGCACAGTGTGTGAATGGTTGTTGATGTAGTGGATCATTTGTGTGCTTGTGTGATGTGTGTGGTTTGTCATTAACGTGTCCCACAGCTGTAGGACGGTGGAGTGTGTGGTGTCTTGCTTGTAGTGAATTGTATGTTGTGGTTCGTGTGTGTGGTGTCAGTGTGTGTGTTGTGTTGTTTGTGTTGTGGTGTGGGGAGGGTGCTGTAGTGTTTGTTGTTGTTGTGTGTCGTGTGTGGTGGTGCTTGGTGTACGTGTGTGGTGAATGTGTGTGTATGTTGTGTGTTGTCGTGTGGAATGGTGTGTTGTGCTGGTTGTCGTTGTGTGGTGTTGTGATGGTGTTTGTGTGTAGGTGGTGTGTGGTGTGGTTATTGTGTGTCATGGGTGTTTGGTGTGTGTGGTGTAGTGGTGGATGTGTGTTGGATTTTTGTGTGAAAGATAGTGGTTGGATGTGTGTGTATGTGTGTGTGTAGTTGTCGTGTGTTGGTGTGTGTGGTGTGTAAGTGATTATGTGTTGTTGATTGATGTGGTGTAGTAGTGTTTGGTTGTAATGGTGTGTGGTGTGGGGTAGTGTGTGTTGGTGTTGCTTGTGTGGATGCTGAGTTTGTGTAAGTGTTTCAGAAAGATGTGGTGTGTTGTGGTGAGGAGTGTGTGTGGTAGTGAGTTGAGGATTGTGTGGGATAGTACGTGGAGTTGGTGCTGTGTGAAAAGTGGTGTAATGGTAGGTTGTGTGGGATGGGTTTTGTGTTCGTTGGTGGTGTGTGTGTAGTGTGTGCATGTGGTTGGGAGGTGGTGTGTGTGGGCTAGTGTGATGGGTGGTGTGATGGTGGATAGGAGTTGTTGTGATGGTAAAGGGGCATGGGTTGTGCTGGAGTGGTGCAATGTGGAGTGTATAGAGAGTGTGGGGGTTGGTGAAGGTGTGGTTGTGAAGAGTGTGTTAATGGAGTTGGGTGAAGGTTTTGATGTGGTGTGTAAAAGTGTTTGGAGGTGTGGTGTGCAGTGTGATGTGGAATGTGGTGATGGGGTGGGTAGTGATGCTGGTAGTGTGAGGTGCGAATGGTGTGGATTTTAGGTTTTGATGTTTATGAAAGATGGCAGTACAGGTGTTTCAGGTGAGGAAACGTAGTTGCAAATTGAGGCTTAGATGAGATGATGGAAGAATGAGTTAAATCGTTGTCCGAAAAATCAGCAGTCATGGACGGTTCGCAGGAGTTGCATTGATTTTCTATAGCAGGAGAATTTGTAATAGTTGGTAGGTTATGTGCCAATAGTGGATTAGGTGATGGGCTTGTTAGTCGAAATGAAGAGGAAAGGGATAAAGTTTGTTATAATACAACATAAGTTCTCGAATCACGAAAGTTCGGAAACGGTAGGTACAAGAAAAGTCTGTTAATGCTAGCTGAGATGTCATGAGGAAATGAGGCCTTAATCACGGTCATCTCAAAAACGGGTATTAGTGATGGGTGATTTAGATGCGAAGGTCGGTAATGTGGCAGCTGAGGGTATAATTGGTGTACATGGGGTATTCGGTGTTGTGAAGGGAAATGGTGAATAGCCTCTGGATTTTTGTGCTGAAAAAAGAATAGTGATTGGGAATACCTGGTTTAAAAAGAGATATATACAAAAGTATACGCATGTGAGTACGAGAAACGGTCAAAGATTACGTGTTGATTGATATGCGTGTAAAAGAGAGACTTTTGGATGTTAATGAGCTGAGAGGGGCAGCTAGTGGAATGTCTGATCACTATCTTGTGGAAGCGAAGATTTGCAAAGGTTTCCAAAAAAGAAAAGAGAATGTTTGGGAGAAGAGAGTGGTTAGAGTAAGTGAGCTTAGAAAGGAGACTTGTGTGAGGAAGTACCAGGAGAGATTGAGTGCAGAATGGCAAAAGATGAGAGTAAATGACGTAAGGTTAAAGCGTGAGGAATGGGATTATCTAAGGATACAGTGATGGCATGTGCAAGAGATGCATGTGGCATGGGAAAGGTGGGAGGTGGGCAGATTAGAAAGGGTAGTGAGTGGTGAGATAAAGGAAAGTTGTTAGTGAAACAGAAAAGAGAGGCAACTGGACGATACTTGCAAGGAAGGAGTGCAAATGACTGGAAGATGTATAAGAGAAAGCGGCAGGAGGTTAAGAGGAAGGTGCAAGGTTTGAAAAAGAGTGTAAATGAGAGCTGGAGTGAAAGAGTATTATGAAACTTTAGGGATGATAAAAAGATGTTTTGGAAGAAGGTGCGTAAGACAAGAGAACAAATGGAAACATCGGTGAAGGGGTCAAGGGGTAAGTGATGACCGGTAGTGATGAAGTGCGAAAATGGAGTGAGAATTTTAAGGCTTCTTGAATGTTTCATGAAAGAATGGCAGATACAGGGTGTTTTGGTCGGGGTGGTGTGCAAAGTGAGACTGTCAGGGAGAGTAGATTGGTGAAAAGAGAAGAGGTGGTGAAATCTTTGCGGAAGATGAAATCCGGCAGAGCGGCGGGTTTGGACAGGATTGCAGTTGAATTTATTAAGAAAGCGGGTGACTGTATTGTTAACTAGTTGGTAAGGATATTCAGTGCATGTATGAATCATGATGAAGTGCGTGAGGATTGGCGAAATGCAAAGGCAAAGGGGATAAAGGTGATTGCTCAAACTACAGAGGCATAAGTTTGTTGAGTATTCCTGGAAAATTGTATGGGAGGGTATTGATTGACAGGGTGGAGAGCATATGGATCAGGTGTTTGCTTTGAAGAATGTGTGTGAGAAAAACTTAGAAAAACAGATGGATTTGTATGTAGCATTTATGGATCGGAGAAAGCATATGATAGGGTTTATAGAGATGCTGTAAGTTTTTATCAAGTTTGCAAGGCATGTGTACGAATAGGAAAAGAGGAGAGTGATTGATTCCCCGCGAAGATTTCTCTGCGACAGGGGCGCGTGATGTCCTCATTGTTGTTTAATTTGCTTATGGATTGGGTAGTTAGGGAGCTAAGCGCAAGAGTTTTGGAGAGAGGGGTGAGTATGAAGTCTTTTGGGAGTGGGAAGGCCTGGGAAGTGTCAGTGTTGTTCGCCGATGATACTGCACTGGTAGCTGAATCGAGAGAGAAACTGCAGAAGTTGGTGACTGAGTTTGGAAAAGTGCATGAAATGACAAAGTTCAGCATAAATGTGAAAAGGAGCAAGGTTAACTGTTAGGTTCAGCAGGGTTGAGGGGCAACTCAGGATGTCAGTGTGAATTGAGAAAAATTGAAGGAAGTGAAGTGTTTTAGATATCTGGGATCCACGTGGACTTAGCAACGAATGGAACTATGAAAGTGGAAGCAGGTCATAGGGTCGGTAAGGAGGCAAACGTTCTGGGAACGATGAAGAATGTGTGGAAAGAGAAAACTTTGCCTCGGATAGCAAAAATGGGTATGTTTGAAGGAAAAGTAGTTCCAACAATATCATATGGTTCCAAGGCATCGGCTATAGATAGGGTTATACGGAGGAGGGTTGATATTTTGGAAATGAAATGTTTGAGGACAATATGTGATGTGAAGTGGTTTGGTCGAGTATGTAATGAAAGGGGTAAGAGAGATGTGTGGAAATAAAAAGAGTGTAGTTGAGATAGCAGAACGGGAGGGGGGGGGGTCTTGAAATAGTTTGGACATATGTAGAGAATGAGTGAGGAAAGGTTGACAAAGAGGATATACGTTTCAGAGGCGGAGGGAACAAGGAGAAGCGGGAGACCAAATTGGAGGTGGAAAGATGGAGTGAAAAAGATTTTGTGTGATCGGGGCCTGAAGATGCAGTAGAGTGAAAGGCGTGTAAGGAATAGAGTGAACTGGAACGATGTGGTATACCGGGGTCGACGTGCTGGGGTAACCATGGAAAGGTCTGTGGGGCCTGGATGTGGATAGGGAGCTGGGGTTTTGGTGCATTACACACGACAACTAGAGACTGATATTGAAGGAATGTGGCCATTTTTGTGTTTTCCTGGCGCTGCCTCGCTGACGCATGGGGTAACGATGCTGTTTCTAGTGGAGCAGGGTGGCACCAGGAATGGATGAAGCAAGTATGAATATGCACATGTGTATATATGGCTATGTCTGTGTATGTGTGCATATGTATGTACGTGTATGAGCGAGTATGTGTATATGCGTGTATATGAGTGGATAGGTCTTTCTTCGCCTGTTTCCTGGCGTTACCCGTATTATCGACTACCCTTTAGGAATGGATGAACAACTGGGTTGACTGTGGACCACCTGCCGTAACCAGCCAGGATTCGAACCTATGCTGTCGATCCTGGGCGGCCCATGAATGCGTCACGGTCACGAACGCTAACCGTTGCAACACGGGAATTACGGCTCCGGACTTTCACAAAAGCTGTCCTAAACCCGTGAATCCATGAACATTCCAGTGAATCCTTTCAAAGTGGTGGCACAGACTATTTTGTTACAAAACCAAAATGTTTTGCCGTTTTCAGTTTCATAAAATTGCTCTAGAAAATATTGTCACTTTTTCTGACCTTTAAAGGCCAATTTTGTTCCGTTTCACGACCTTCTACTATTTCCAAAGTACTAAAAGATACTTAAGCATAGCTTATATACATATACATACATACATACATATATCTTTCTTTCTTTCATACTATTCGCCATTTCCCGCATTAGCGAGGTTGCGTTAAGAACAGAGGACTGGACCTTTGAGGGAATATCCTCACCTGGCCCCCTTCTCTGTCCCTTCTTTTGGAAAATTAAAAAAAAGAGAGGGGAGGATATATATATGTATATATATATATATATATATATATATATATATATATATATATATATATATATATATCCTCCCCTCTCTTTTTTTTTTAATTTAATTTTTTTTAATATATATATATATATATATATATATATATATATATATATATATATATATATATATATATATATATATATATATATATATATATTCTAGTGATGTGTGATGACAAGACTTCAGCATTCGTGAGGCATCATCTCCCCTCATCTGTGACCATAAGTACATTGATTTCCGAAATCCTTGTAACCAGAGCCATGGAACAACCTCCAGCAGGGAAGGGAATCATGAAAAGCTTGACTGCTTAACAAGTCTAGGCAGGATAGGCTCCCACAGCCTCATCAGAGTGGAAGTATTTTTTGTAATGTGTTGAGGAATGGATGGAGATTTAAATCGAGACTTGAATGGCTATAGCCCTTGTATTTGTGTTAATTCTATTAGTTTGAGTATGTAATTAATGCTTTTGATAACTACAGGAATGTGAAATCTTTGGATGAATGTTCTATTTCCGTTTATATGTGAAATGCACAAAACAAATATGAAATTTACGTGACCATTAAAGTAATATTTTTATCATTATTTTCATGGAGATTCAAGTTTCATCTAAGGTACATGTTTGAAGGTGAATATACGTGGAACTGTTCAGACACTCAGCAATATGGCCACCATTAACGAACATCAACCTAAGGTTCTATATGAGTGTGAATTTACAGTTTATGGACTGAATTCATCGCATTAAGTAGTAATGGAAGAAAAAGAGAAGAAAACATATTTTCTTTTTCTGAAAAAAATATATCTTTGACAGAGACGGTAAAGAAGCTGTTCAAGGCGCCATGAGGATTATTTTGAGGTGCGAGAAGGAAAGAAGGTTTAACCAGATAATAAACAGGGAGGTACTAACTTGTGGCCTTAGCGATAGCACCCACGATGCAGGCTGGCACGGCCATCAAGATGCACCCCAGGGATCCTGCGAAGGACAGAACCTGTGCCTGTCTGCTGGTTCGGGCCGACAGTACCCGCTGGAAGTACACCTGTGGACAGAACGTTCATGTAATGGTACACTCTTGAGATTCCATGAGGCTAACGCTGGAGTCCAGCGCACATACATACCCGACCATGGCACGTTTAAGGAAACTGGCGTCCGTTGAACACACACAAAAGACCAGCACACGAGGTACATTCAACAACACTGGTACACTTCTTGGACTCCTAACCAGTGCACTTCATACTAACTACACAGGTGCCTATGCGCCTCATCCTAACTGCACAAATACCTGTGTCCCTGACCTTAACTACACAACTACCTGTGTACCTGACCTTATCTACAAAACCATCTGAGCACCTCGTTCACATAAATCTAACCACGTGTGCACCCAGCCTCACTAATTGCTTATCTTTGTACCTCAACCACACAACCCTAACTACCTGTACAACTATACTATTCGATTATCCGTGCACCTCACCCATCCTGCCCAGGTGAGAGAATCAACAGTCATTTCGCCTCAAGGGCGATGCTAGCGATGAGAATCATAAACCTGACAGTCTACAGGACACGACATCTTGTTCTATCATTTCCTGTTGATAATGTCTTATAATACGTGAAAAAAATAAAGGGCTTCGGCGTACGGGAGGCTCCAGCTGAGAAAGTGGGTCGGAGTCTGACCAGAGAGGTGCGGTAGGAGAAGTTAACTGCTACACAGAGGCAAGGGTGAGTGTGTTAAAGCTCGACAAAGAATGAATATAGTCTATATCCTCCATAGAGGCTATAGCAAGTGCCTGGGAGTCTTTCGAAAAGAGAGACGGGCCAGAAGAGATCAAAAGCTCACCAGGTACGTTTGAAAGGTTAAGATGACTGGAATATCTTCAGAGACGTGTAAGTAATATGATGGTCATAGTAAGTGTGTCTCGAGTCTGATGAGAGACATAGGGCAGAGCAGAGTAAGGAATGAGTGGGTAGATTCAGGGTCGTACCAGAGTGAACGATGGTTACGGAAGCAGAACTGGGTATGGTACGACAGTAGAGCTCACATGGAAATACAAGAGGTAGAAATACTTCCCCAGTCGACTCAAGATGCTCCTTACAGAATGGTCAGGATGGCAGGGTTGAGTAGATGAGTCAATGGCAGACTGTAGAAAGGAAGGGAGTGGGGAGAGGAGAATGGATATGGATAAATCAATCGTGGACTGGAGAGGTGACTGTATCAGTCAGGGAAGGACTGAAGGGATGAAAGCGTAAGTAAGAGGAGGAGTGAAGGGATGGATGGTTAAGTCAATGGAGTGCTGGAAGGGCAGATGTGTAAGTCAGAAGGACCGATGGGTTTTATGGGTAAGTCATTGGAGGACTGTAGGGGTGGATGGTATATAAGTCAGTGGATGATTGTAGGGTTGGATGGAAATGGCGGTTGAGGACTCGAGGAGTAGATGGGAATTTAGTGAAAGACTGGAGGGATGGATGGGTAAGTCAGTGAAGGACTGGAGGGATGGATGGGTGAGTCAGTGGAACACTGGAGGGGTGGATGGGTAAGCCAGTGGAGGACAGAAGGGGTGGATAGGCAAGTCAGTGGAGCTGTGGATGGATGGATTGGTAAATCAGTGGAAGACTAGAAGGGTGAATGGGTAAGTCAGTGGAGGAACAGACGAATGGACAGTTGAAATAAACCCTGAATCTTATCTATCTATCCACCTATCATCATCAACTTCCTCCGTTTCCCTAGAGAGAGGAAGACGTGCATATTCGGTTGAAATAACATGGCAGGACTGGGGTCCCCAGGCCTGAGGACTGGCAGGGGACTGGGGCACTTGTGTCCCTGGGACAGACGCGCTATCCCACTACTACTTATAATCAAGAAAACTGAATCTATGATTGAAAATAACAAAGTAAGAGAGAGCTGGAGCAGAAAACAAAATGAGTAATCAGAAATGAATACATGTTCTTCACAAACGATACTGTACAGTAGAAATATCAAATATCAAATATCAGATAAGGACGAGACAGACTCCTGTGGTTATGTAAAACAGATGAACCCGATAATCGAACAGGATATTCAAGATGTCAATAGTGATTTCTTCTTGCTAGAGGCAGCGAACACACAGCACTGACGTGTGACGGGCTAATAATAACAGCGTCGATGTCTCTAGCGAAGCTTTGCGAGGGTGAACAACAGGTGTTGTGTGATGCGTGTGTCCTAGCCCTGTGGCACCTTCATTAAGATCTCTCTACAGACTTTATTTTTTATGTTATGTGAGACGGCACGGGCAACTGATGCCCTGATCAAGGCCATTCATTAACGCATGCTCTCTCTCTCTCTCTCTCTCTCTCTCTCTCTCTCTCTCTCTCTCTCTATCTATCTATATATATATATTTATATATATATATACAAAATTGTTGGAACCACTATTCCTTCAAACATACCCATTTTTGCTTTCCGAGATAATGTTCTCGACTTCCACACATTCTTCAAGGCTCCCAGGATTTTCGCCCCCTCTCCCATCCTATGATCCACTTCCGCTTCCATGGTTCCATCCGCTGCCAGATCCACTCCCAGATATCTAAAACACTTTACTTCCTCCACTTTTTCTCCATTCAAACTTACCTCCCAATTGACTTGACCCTCAACCCTACTGTACCTAATAACCTTGCTCTTATTCACATTTACTCTTAACTTTCTTCTTTCACACACTTTACCAAACTCAGTCACCAGCTTCTGCAGTTTCTCACATGAATCAGCCACCAGCGCTGTATCATCAGCGAACAACAACTGACTCACTTCCCAAGCTCTCTCATCCACAACAGACTGCATACTTGCCCCTCTTTCCAAAACTCTTGCATTCACCTCCCTAACAACCCCATCCATAAACAAATTAAACAACCATGGAGACATCACACACCCCTGCCGCAAACCTACATTCACTGAGAACCAATCACTTTCCTCTCTTCCTACACGTACACATGCCTTACAACCTCGATAAAAATTATATATGTATATATGTATATATATATACATATATATATGTGCAAGAGGTGAAAAAAAGGGCAAATGAGAGTTGGGGTGAGAGACTATCAGTAAATTTTAGGGAGAATAAAAAGATGTTCTGGAAGGAGGTAAATAGGGTGCGTAAGACAAGGGAGCAAATGGGAACTTCAGTGAAGGGCGTAAATGGGGAGGTGATAACAAGTAGCGGTGATGTGAGAAGGAGATGGAATGAGTATTTTGAAGGTTTGTTGAATGTGTCTGATGACAGAGTGGCAGATATAGGGTGTTTTGGTCGAGGTGGTGTGCAAAGTGAGAGGGTTAGGGAAAATGATTTGGTAAACAGAGAAGAGGTAGTAAAAGCTTTGCGGAAGATGAAAGCCGGCAAGGCAGCAGGTTTGGATGGTATTGCAGTGGAATTTATTAAAAAGGGGGGTGACTGTATTGTTGACTGGTTGGTAAGGTTATTTAATGTATGTATGACTCATGGTGAGGTGCCTGAGGATTGGCGGAATGCGTACATAGTGCCATTGTACAAAGGCAAAGGGGATAAGAGTGAGTGCTCAAATTACAGAGGTATAAGTTTGTTGAGTATTCCTGGTAAATTATATGGGAGGGTATTGATTGAGAGGGTGAAGGCATGTACAGAGCATCAGATTGGGGAAGAGCAGTGCGGTTTCAGAAGTGGTAGAGGATGTGTGGATCAGGTGTTTGCTTTGAAGAATGTATGTGAGAAATACTTAGAAAAGCAAATGGATTTGTATGTAGCATTTATGGATCTGGAGAAGGCATATGATAGAGTTGATAGAGATGCTCTGTGGAAGGTATTAAGAATATATGGTGTGGGAGGCAAGTTGTTAGAAGCAGTGAAAAGTTTTTATCGAGGATGTAAGGCATGTGTACGTGTAGGAAGAGAGGAAAGTGATTGGTTCTCAGTGAATGTAGGTTTGCGGCAGGGGTGTGTGATGTCTCCATGGTTGTTTAATTTGTTTATGGATGGGGTTGTTAGGGAGGTGAATGCAAGAGTTTTGGAAAGAGGGGCAAGTATGCAGTCTGTTGTGGATGAGAGAGCTTGGGAAGTGAGTCAGTTGTTGTTCGCTGATGATACAGCGCTGGTGGCTGATTCATGTGAGAAACTGCAGAAGCTGGTGACTGAGTTTGGTAAAGTGTGTGAAAGAAGAAAGTTAAGAGTAAATGTGAATAAGAGCAAGGTTATTAGGTACAGTAGGGTTGAGGGTCAAGTCAATTGGGAGGTAAGTTTGAATGGAGAAAAAGTGGAGGAAGTAAAGTGTTTTAGATATCTGGGAGTGGATCTGGCAGCGGATGGAACCATGGAAGCGGAAGTGGATCATAGGATGGGAGAGGGGGCGAAAATCCTGGGAGCCTTGAAGAATGTGTGGAAGTCGAGAACATTATCTCGGAAAGCAAAAATGGGTATGTTTGAAGGAATAGTGGTTCCAACAATGTTGTATGGTTGCGAGGCGTGGGCTATGGATAGAGTTGTGCGCAGGAGGGTGGATGTGCTGGAAATGAGATGTTTGAGGACAATGTGTGGTGTGAGGTGGTTTGATCGAGTAAGTAAGGTAAGGGTAAGAGAGATGTGTGGAAATAAAAAGAGCGTGGTTGAGAGAGCAGAAGAGGGTGTTTTGAAATGGTTTGGGCACATGGAGAGAATGAGTGAGGAAAGATTGACCAAGAGGATATATGTGTCGGAGGTGGAGGGAACGAGGAGAAGAGGGAGACCAATTGGAGGTGGAAAGATGGAGTGAAAAAGATTTTGTGTGATCGGGGCCTGAACATGCAGGAGGGTGAAAGGAGGGCAAGGATAGAGTGAATTGGAGCGATGTGGTATACAGGGGTTGACGTGCTGTCAGTGGATTGAATCAAGGCATGTTGAAGCGTCTGGGGTAAACCATGGAAGGCGGGTGTAGGTATGTATATTTGCGTGTGTGGACGTATGTACATGTGTATGGGGGGGGGGGGTTGGGCCATTTCTTTCGTCTGTTTCCTTGCGCTACCTCGCAAACGCGGGAGGAGCAGCGACAAAGTATGAAAAAAAAAAAAAAAAAAAAAAAATATATAAAATAAAATTATATATATATATAATATATATTTATATATATATATATATATATATATAATTTTTTTTATTTACTATTTGCCATACCCCGCATTGAGCGATGGGTAGCGCTATGAACAAAGGACTGAACCTTTGAGGGAACATCCTCACCTGGCTCCCTTCTCTGCTCCCCTTTTGGAAAATTAAAAAAAAAACGAGAGGGAAGGATTTCCAGCCCCCCGCTCGCTCCCCTTTTAGTCGTCTACTACGACACGTAGGGAAAACGTAGGAAGTATTCTTTCTTCCCTATCCCCAGGGATATATATATATATATATATATATATATATATATATATATATATATATATATATATATATCATACTTTGTCGCTGGCTCCCGCGTTAGCGAGGTAGCGCAAGGAAACAGACGAAAGAATGGCTCAACCCACCCACATACACATGTATACACATACACAGGACTATTTCTGTATCGTCCCTTGTGGCTCCCGACTGGTGTGGTGTGATCACCACAAGCGGTGCACGAGAGCCGTCCAGATGGACGAATGATGGTGGTTGCTATGAGTTGTAGATGTGGAGGGAAAGGAATCAAAATACATTTTTCTGCAGTGTCGAACAATGGAATTCCCATTAACATAAGGTTTGTCGTCTCCATTCAAACGGCTGTTCTCCGTTAAACAGAGGCTTAGGATCTGTGAGGCACAACCTGTAGGAGATACAGACTAGAGCCAAGCGATCTAAATTGCCTAAGAGCCAGTGCGATCGAGATCTCAACGAAGATACTGAAACTGATCTCAAATAAATTCTAATCTTGGAATATCCAAATCAGATCTTTATATCCTGCCATTTTGGTGCAAACCTGGTAATCAAAGTGTTACTTGTTCTCTAAATAATATCACACAATTCCAAATGGACACATAGATGCAAGATGTTTTTCAGTGCTGACCTTTGTGACGTCAGTGACCCAATAGAAAGTCAGGGTCGTCCGTGAATGATTTTCCTTTCTTTATGTTAGCTGAGGCTCTAATCTGAACCATCTCTTACACACACACACAAAAAAAAAAAAAAAAAAAAATATATATATATATATATATATATATATATATATATATATATATATATATATATATATATATATATATATATATATATCATTATCTTATTATTATTTTGCTTTGTCGCTGTCTCCCGCGTTAGCGAGGAAACGCAAGGAAAAAGACGAAAAAATGGCCCAACCCATCCACAAACAAATCTATATACATACAAGTCCACACACGCAAATATACATACCAAAACATCTCAATGTACACACATATATATACACACACAGACATATACATATATACACATGTACATAATTCATACTGTCTGCCTTTATTTATTCCCATCGCCACACCGCCACACATGGAATAACAACCCCCTCCCCCCTCATGTGTGCGAGGTAGCGCTAGGAAAGACACCAAAGGCCCCATTCGTTCACACTCAGTCTCTAGCTGTCATGTAATAATGCACCGAAACCATAGCTCCCTTTCCATATCCAGGCCCCACACACTTTCCATGGTGTACCTCAGACGCTTCACATGCCCTGGTTCAATCCACTGACAGCACGTCGACCCCGGTATACCACATCGTTCCAATTCGTCTATTCCTTGCACGCCTTTCACCTCCTGAATGTTCAGGCTCCGATCACTCAAATTTTTTTCACTCAAATTTTCCACCTCCAATTTGGTCTCCCACTTCTCGTTCTCTCCACCTCCGACACATATATCCTCTTGGTCAATCTTTCCTCATCATTCTCTCCATGTGACCAACCATTCAAAACACCCTCCTCTGCTCTCTCAACCACACTCTTTTTATTTCCACACATCTCTCTCACACTTAACATTACTTACTCGATCAAACCACCTCACACCACCATT
Organism: Panulirus ornatus; assembly: GCF_036320965.1. Classification (NCBI taxonomy): domain Eukaryota; kingdom Metazoa; phylum Arthropoda; class Malacostraca; order Decapoda; family Palinuridae; genus Panulirus; species Panulirus ornatus. The sequence continues at coordinate 2,347,403 of NC_092245.1, read as the reverse complement.
GTCCTTAAACATCTCATTTCCAGCACATCCACCCTCCTGCGCACAACCCTATCCATAGCCCACGCCTTTGCAACCATACAACATTGTTGGAACCACTATTACTTCAAACATACCCATTTTTGCTTTCCGAGATAATGTTCTCGACTTCCACACATTCTTCAAGACTCCCAGAATTTTCGCCCCTCCCCCACCCTATGTACCTTCCCGTTCCATGGTTCCATCCGCTGCCAAATCCACTCCCAGATATTGAAAACCTTTACTTCCTCCAGTTTTTCTCCATTCAAACTTACCTATCAATTGACTTGACCTCAACCATACTGTACCTAATTACCTTGCTCTTATTCAATTTTACTCTTAAACTTTCTTCTTTCACACACTTTTTCCAAACTCAGTCACCACCTTCTGCAGTTTCTCACTTGAATCAGCCACCAGCGAGGTATCATCAGCGAACAACAACTGACTCATTTCCCCAAGCTCTCTCTCCACAACAGGACGGGCTTATTGCCCCTTTTTCCAAAACTCTTGATTTCACCCCCATAACAACCCCATCCATATACAAATTTAAACAACCGGGGAGAAATCCCCAAACCCTGCCGCAACCCTTTACTTTTCACTGAAAACCCAACCCTTTTTCCCCTCTCTTCCCACACGTGAAACATCCCTTTACACCCTCGATAAAAAATTTTTCTCTGCTTTTAACACCTTGCCTCCCACACCATTTATCGTAATACCTTCCACGGCTTCTTTTATCACTCTATCTTTCCCTTTTCCATTTTCCAAAAAAAGCTACATAAAAAATTTCCATTTGCTTTTCTAATTTATTTTTTCATATCATTCTTTCAAAGCAAACACCGGGATCCACAAATCCTCTTCCACTTCTGAAACCACACTGCCCCTTCCCCCAATCTGTTTGCTGTGTACATGCCTTTCACCCCTAATCAAATTGTATAAACCATCATTAAGATTTTAACATTATTTGTTGATGAAATTTTTGTTATTGATAAGTTTATGAACGCTAGTTGTATGTCTTGGAAAATGCATGTTTCCCATGGCGTCCTAGCTTCGTCTTTTCGGTGTTTATCAACTGACTTATATTTTTTTTTTGTGTCTCCCCCCGAGGGGTGTGATTATTACACCCAAAGTGTACTTGGGAACTTATTTTGTGTTCCATTTTCCCGTTTTGGGCCCCAGGAATACTTGATCATGCGCAAAAAAATTTTGATCCTTTCTAATATATAATTATAATATATATATATATATATAATTATATATATATTTATTTTATATATTTTTATATATTATATTTTTTTTTTTTTTTTTTTGCTTTTTCGCTGTCTCCCCCGTTTGGAGGTTTAGCGCAAGGCAACAGCGAAAGAAATGGCCCAACCCAACTCCATACACCCTTGCCTTGATTCAATCCACTGACAGCACGTCAACACCGGGTTAAACCCCATCGCTCCAATTCCCTCTATTTTTTTTCCCTCCTTTCACCGTCCTGCATGTTCAGCCCCGATCACCAAATTTCTTTTGTCACTCCATCTTTACCACCTCCAAATTTTGGGCTCCCTCTTTCCTCGTTCCCTCCACCCCCGAAAATTTATCCCTCTTGGGTCAATCTTTCCTCACTCATTCTCTCAAAGTGACAACCATTTCAAACACCCTCTTCGGGTTCTCCACCCCGTTTATATTTTCCCCAAAATCTCTCTTACCCTTACGTTACTCATCGATCAAACCAAACCCCACACCACACATGTCCCTTAAAAAGTCTCCCTTTCAGCACATCCACCCTCCCGGCACAAAACCCTATCCCTAGCCCCCGCCTCGCAACCATACAACATTGTTGGAACCCTATTCCTCAAACATTTTCCCATTTTTGCTTTCCGAGATAATGTTCTCGACTTTCCCCACATTCTTCAAGGTTCCCAGGAATTTTCGCCCCCCCCCCCAACCCCTTTATCCAAATTCCGCTTCCATGGTTCCATCCGCTGCCGATCCCCCTCCAGTTTTTCTTTAAAAAACCTTCATTCCTCCAGTTTTTCTCCATTCAAATTTCCTCCCAATTTAATTGACCCTCCCAAACCCCTTTCTGTAACTAATAATTCCTTGCTCTTAATTTACATTTTTCTCTTAACTTTTTCTTTCACACACTTTACCAAACTCAGTCACCAGCTTCTGCAGTTTCTCACATGAATCGCCAAACCAAACCTGTATCATCAGCGAACAACAACTGACCACTTCCCAAGCTCTCTCATCCCAACAGACTTCATACTTGCCCCTCTTTCCAAACTCTTGCATTTCACCTCCCTAACAACCCATCCATAAACAAATTAAACAACCATGGAGGGCATCACACATCCCGCCGCAACCACATTCACTGAGAACCCAAACACTTTCCTCTCTTCTACACGTACACATGCCCTTACACTCGATAAAAATTATATATGTATATATGTATATATATATAATATATATTATGTGCAAGAGGTGAAAAAAAAGGGCAAATGAGAGTTGGGCGGTGGAGACTATCTGAAAATTTTTTAGGGAGAAATAAAAAGATGTTCTTGGAAGGAGGTAAATAGGGTGCGTAAGAAAGGGAGCAAATGGGAACTTCAGTGAAGGGCTTTAAATGGGGAGGTGATAACAAGAAAGCGGGATGTGAGAGGAGATGGAATGAGTATTTTGAGGTTTGTTGAATGTGTTGATGACAGAGGGGCAGTATAGGGTGTTTTGGTCGAGGTGGTGTGCAAAGTGAGAGGGTTGGGGAAAGTTTTTGGTAAACAGAGAAGGGTTAGAAAAAGCTTTGCGGAAGATGAAAGCCGGCAAGGCAGCAGGTTTGGATGGTATTGCAGTGGAATTTTTTAAAAAAGGGGGGGTTTGACTGTATTGTTGACTGGTTGGTAAGGTTATTTAATGAAATGTATGACTCATGGTGAGGTGCCTGAGGATTGGCGGAATGCGTACTTTAGTGCCTTTTGTAAAAAGGGAAAAAGGGGTTTTAAAGGGAGTGAGTCTCAAATTACAGAGGTATAAGTTTTTTGGGAGTTTTCCCTTTGGTAATTATATGGTGAGGGCATTGATTGACGGGTAAAGGGCATTGTACAGAGCCTCAGTTTGGGAAAAAAGAGCAGTGCGGTTTCAGAAGTGGTGGGAGGATTTTGGGATCAGGTGTTTGCTTTGAAGAATGTATGTGAGAAATACTTAGAAAAGCAATGGATTTGTATGTAGCATTTATGGATCTGGAGAAGGCATATGTTAGAGTTGATAGAGATGCTCTGTGGAAGGTTTTAAAAAGAATTTTATGGTGTGGGGAGGCAAGTTGTTAGAAGCAGTGAAAAGTTTTTACCCGAGGATGAAAGGCATGTGTACGTGTAGGAAGAGAGGAAAGTGATTGGTTCTCAGGGAATGTAGGTTTGGGGCCCGGGGTGTGTGATGTTCCATGGTTTTTTAATTTGTTTATGGATGGGGTTGTTAGGGAGGAAAAATGCAAGGGGCCCTGGAAAGAGGGGCAAGTTTTTGAAGTCTGTTGGGGTTTTGAGGAGTTTGGGGAAGTGAGTCGTTGGGTTGTTCGTTTGATGTTTAACCCCGCTGGTGGTGTTTCATGTGAGAAACTGCAGAAGCTGGTAAACTGATTTTGGGTAAAGTGTGTGGAAAAAGGGAAAGTTAAGAGTAAATGTAAATAAGAGCAAGGTTATTAGGTACAGTAGGGGTGAGGGTCAAGTCAATTGGGAGGTGAGTTTGAATGGAGAAACTGGAGGAATTTGAAGTGTTTTAGTTATCGGGGAGGGATTGTCAGCGGAGGGAAACCCAGGGGAAGCGGGAAGTGGATCATAGGGTGGGGGAGGGGGCGAAAAATTTGGGACCCTTTAAAAAATGTGTGGAAGCGAGAAATTATCTCGGAAACAAAATGGGTATGTTTGAAGGAATAGGGGTTTCCCAACAATGTTGTATGGTTTGCGGGGCGAGGGCTATGGATAGAGTTGTGCGCGGGGAGGTTTGGGTGTGCTGGAAATGAGATGTTTGAGGACAATGTGTGGTGTGGTTGGTTTGATCGAGTAAGTAACGTAAGGGTAAGAGGGGATGTGGGGAAAATAAAAGAGCGTGTTGAGAGAGCAAAAGGGGGTTTTGTTTTTGATATGGTTTGGGCAATGGAGGAGAATGAGTGAGGAAAGATTGACAAGAGGATATATGGTGTCGGAGGTGGAGGGAAGGGGAAAGAAGAGGTAGACCAAATTGGAGGTGGAAAGATGGAGTGAAAAGATTTTGTGTGATCGGGGCTACTGAACATGCAGGGGGGTTTGAAAGGAGGGCAGGAATAGAGTGAATTGGAGCGATGTGGTATACAAAGGGGTTGACGTGCTGTCAGTGGATTGAATAAGGCATTTTGAAGGTCTGGGGTAAACCATGGAAGGCTGTGTAGGTATGTATATTTGCGTGTTGGGGAAAAAGTATGTACATGTGTATGGGGGGGGGGGGTTGGGCACATTTCTTCGTCTGTTTCCTTGCGCTACCCCGCAAACGCGGGACGACAGCGACAAAGTATTTTAAAAAAAAAAAAAAAAAAAATTATTATATTATATATATATATATATATATATTATATATATTTTATATATATATATATATATATAATTTTTTTTATACTATTTGCCATATCCCCCTTTTGCGAGGTTGCGCTTGGGAAAAAAGGACTGAACCTTTGAGGGAAAATCCTCCACTGGCTCCCTTCTTGCTTTCCCCTTTTGGAAAATTAAAAAAAAAACGAGAGGGAAGGATTTCCCGTCCCCCGCTCGCTCCCTTTAGTCGTTTTACTACGACACGTAGGGAAAACGTAGGAAGTATTCTTTCTTCCCTATCCCCAGGGATATATATATATTATATATATATATATTTATATATATATATATATATATATATATATAGATTATATATATATCATACTTTGTCGTGGCTCCCCCGTTAGCGACGGTAGCGCAAGGAAACAGACGAAGAATGGCTCAACCCCCACCCCAAAAAACACATGTATACACATAACAGGACTATTTCTGTATCGTCCTTGTGGTCCCGATGGTGTGGTGTGATCACCACAACGGTGCACGGAGCCGTCAGGTGGACGAATGATGGTGGTTTTCTATGAGTTGTAGATGTGGGGGAAAGGGGAATCAAAATACATTTTTCTGCAGTGTCGAACAATGGATTTCCATTAAAAATAAGGTTTGTTCGTCTCCATTCAAACGGTGTTCTCCGTGAAACAGAGGCTTAGGATCTGTGAGGCACCCCTGTAGGAGATACAGACTAGAGCCACGCGATCTAAATTGCCTAGGAGCCAGTGCGATCGAGATCTCCACGAAGATATGAAATTGACCCCAAAAAAATTTAATCTTGGAACATCCAAATCAGATCTTTATATCCTGCCATTTTGGTGCAAAACCCGGTAATAGAGGTTACTTGTTCTCCCAAATTTAAAATCACACAATTCCAATGGAACATAGATGCAAGAATTTTTTTCAGTCTGACCTTTGTGACGTCAGTGACCCATAGAAAAGTCAGGGTCGTCCGTGAAAATTTTTTCCCTTTTTTTATGTTTGCTGAGGCTTTAAACTGAACCGTCTCTTACCACCCACACACACACACAATATATTATATATATATAATATATATAAAATATATATATATATATATATATATATATTTTATATTATTTATATTTTATAATATCATTTCTTATTTTATTTTACTTTGTCGCTGTCTCCCGCGTTAGCGAGGTAGCGCAAGGAAACAGACGAAAGAATGGCCCAACCCATCCACAAACACATCTATATACATACACGTCCACACACGCAAATATACATACCTAAACATCTCAATGTACACACATATATATACACACACAGACATATACATATATACACATGTACATAATTCATACTGTCTGCCTTTATTTATTCCCATCGCCACCCCGCCACACATTGAATAACATCCCCCTCCCCCCTCATGTGTGCGAGGTAGCGCTAGGAAACGACAACAAAGACCACATTCGTTCACACTCAGTCTCTAGCTGTCATGTAATAATGCACCGAAACCACAGCTCCCTTTTCACATCCAGGCCCCACACAACTTTCCATGGTTTACCCCAGACGCTTCACATGCCCTGGTTCAATCCATTGACAGCACGTCGACCCCGGTATACCACATCGTTCCAATTCGTCCTATTCCTTGCACGCCTTTCACCCTCCTGAATGTTCAGGCTCCGATCACTCAAATCTTTTTCACTCAAATTTTCCACCTCCAATTTGGTCTCCCACTTCTCGTTCTCTCCACCTCCGACACATATATCCTCTTGGTCAATCTTTCCTCACTCATTCTCTCCATGTGACCAAACCATTTCAAAACACCCTCCTCTGCTCTCTCAACCACACTCTTTTTATTTCCACACATCTCTCTCACACTAACATTACTTACTCGATCAAACCACCTCACACCACACATTGTCCTTAAACATCTCATTTCCAGCACATCCACCCTCCTGCGCACAACCCTATCCATAGCCCACGCCTCGCAACCATACAACATTGTTGGAACCACTATTCCTTCAAACATACCCATTTTTGCTTTCCGAGATAATGTTCTCGACTTCCACACATTCTTCAAGACTCCCAGAATTTTCGCCCCCTCCCCCACCCTATGATACACTTCCGCTTCCATGGTTCCATCCGCTGCCAAATCCACTCCCAGATATTGAAAACACTTTACTTCCTCCAGTTTTTCTCCATTCAAACTTACCTATCAATTGACTTGACCCTCAACCATACTGTACCTAATTACCTTGCTCTTATTCACATTTACTCTTAAACTTTCTTCTTTCACACACTTTACCAAACTCAGTCACCACCTTCTGCAGTTTCTCACATGAATCAGCCACCAGCGCTGTATCATCAGCGAACAACAACTGACTCACTTCCCAAGCTCTCTCATCCACAACAGACTGCATACTTGCCCCTCTTTCCAAAACTCTTGCATTCACCTCCATAACAACCCCATCCATAAACAAATTAAACAACCATGGAGACATCACACACCCCTGCCGCAAACCTACATTCACTGAGAACCAATCACTTTCCTCTCTTCCCACACGTGCACATGCCTTACATCCTCGATAAAAACTTTTCACTGCTTTTAACACCTTGCCTCCCACACCATATATTCGTAATACCTTCCACAGAGCATCTCTATCAACTCTATCATATGCCTTCTCCATATCCATAAATGCTACATACAAATCCATTTGCTTTTCTAAGTATTTCTCATATACATTCATCAAAGCAAACACCTGATCCACACATCCTCTACCACTTCTGAAACCACACTGCTCTTCCCCAATCTGATGCTGTGTACATGCCTTCACCCTCTCAATCTAAATTGTATAAACCATCATTAAGATTATAACATTATTGTTGATGAAATTTGTTAAATGATAAGTTTATGAACGCTAGTTGTATGTCTTGGACAATCGCATGTTTACCAAATGGCGTCCTAGCTTCGTCTCTTCGGTGTATATCAACTGACTTATATTTCTCTCTTGTGTCTCCCCTGATGATGTGATTATTACACGAAAGTGTACTTGGGAACTTATCGTGTTCCATTTTCCCCGTGGACTCAGGAATATCTTGATCATGCGCAAAATTGTGATCCTTTCTAATATATATATATATATATATATATATATATATATATATATATATATATATATATATATATATATATATATATATATTTTTTTTTTTTTTTTTTTTGCTTTGTCGCTGTCTCCCGCGTTTGCGAGGTAGCGCAAGGAAACAGACGAAAGAAATGGCCCAACCCACCTCCATACACATGCCTTGATTCAATCCACTGACAGCACGTCAACACCGGTATACCACATCGCTCCAATTCACTCTATTTTTTGCCCTCCTTTCACCGTCCTGCATGTTCAGGCCCCGATCACACAAATTCTTTTTCACTCCATCTTTACACCTCCAATTTGGTCTCCCTCTTCTCCTCGTTCCCTCCACCTCCGACACATATATCCTCTTGGTCAATCTTTCCTCACTCATTCTCTCCATGTGACCAAACCATTTCAAAACACCCTCTTCTGCTCTCTCAACCACGCTCTTTATATTTCCACACATCTCTCTTACCCTTACGTTACTCACTCGATCAAACCACCTCACACCACACATTGTCCTTAAACGTCTCATTTCCAGCACATCCACCCTCCTGCGCACAACCCTATCCATAGCCCACGCCTCGCAACCATACAACATTGTTGGAACCACTATTCCTTCAAACATACCCATTTTTGCTTTCCGAGATAATGTTCTCGACTTCCACACATTCTTCAAGGTTCCCAGAATTTTCGCCCCCTCCCCCACCCTATGATCCACTTCCGCTTCCATGGTTCCATCCGCTGCCAGATCCACTCCCAGATATCTAAAACACTTCACTTCCTCCAGTTTTTCTCCATTCAAACTTACCTCCCAATTGAATTGACCCTCAACCCTACTGTACCTAATAACCTTGCTCTTATTCACATTTACTCTTAACTTTTTTCTTTCACACACTTTACCAAACTCAGTCACCAGCTTCTGCAGTTTCTCACATGAATCAGCCACCAGCGCTGTATCATCAGCGAACAACAACTGACTCACTTCCCAAGCTCTCTCATCCCCAACAGACTTCATACTTGCCCCTCTTTCCAAAACTCTTGCATTCACCTCCCTAACAACCCCATCCATAAACAAATTAAACAACCATGGAGACATCACACATCCCTGCCGCAAACCTACATTCACTGAGAACCAATCACTTTCCTCTCTTCCTACACGTACACATGCCTTACATCCTCGATAAAAACTTTTCACTGCTTCTAACAACTTGCCTTCCACACCATATATTCTTAATACCTTCCACAGAGCATCTCTATCAACTCTATCATATGCCTTCTCCAGATCCATAAATGCTACATACAAATCCGTTTGCTTTTCTAAGTATTTCTCACATACATTCTTTAAAGCAAACACCTGATCCACACACACATATATATATATATATATATATATATATATATATATATATATATATATATATATATATATATATATATATATATATATATATACATATATATATATATATATATGTATTTATTTACTTATTTTGCTTTGTCGCTGTCTCCCGCGTTAGCGAGGTAGCGCAAGGAAACAGACGAAAGAATGGCCCAACCCGCCCACATACACATGTATATACATACACGTCCACACACGCAAATATACATACCTATACATCTCAATGTACACATATCTATACACACAGACATATATATATATATATATATACATATGTACATAATTCATACTGTCTGCCTTTATTCGTTCCCATCGCCACCTCGCCACACATGGAATAACAACCCCCTCCACCCTCATGTGTGCGAGGTAGCGCTAAAAAAGACACCAAAGGCCCCATTCGTTCACACTGTCTCTAGCTGTCATGTAATAATGCACCGAAACCATAGCTCCCTTTCCACATCCAGGCCCCACACACTTTCCATGGTTTACCCCAGACGCTTCACATGCCCTGGTTCAATCCACTGACAGCACGTCGACCCCGGTATACCATATCGTTCCAATTCACTCTATTCCTTGCACGCCTTTCACCCTCCTGCATGTTCAGGCCCCGATCACACAAAATCTTTTTCACTCCATCTTTCCACCTCCAATTTGGTCTCCCACTTCTCCTCGTTCCCTCCACCTCTGACACATATATCCTCTTGGTCAATCTTTCCCCACTCATTCTCTCCATGTGACCAAACCATTTCAAAACACCCTCTTCTGCGCTCTCAACCACACTCTTTTTATTTCCACACATCTCTCTCACCCTTACATTACTTACTTGATCAAACCACCTCACACCACATATTGTCCCCAAACATCTCATTTCCAGCACATCCACCCTCCTGCGCACAACTCTATCCATAGCCCACGCCTCACAACCATACAACATTGTTGGGACCACTATTCCTTCAAACATACCCATTTTTGCTTTCCGAGATAATGTTCTCGACTTCCAAACATTCTTCAAGGCTCCCAGAATTTTCGCCCCCTTCCCCACCCTATAATTCACTTCCGCTTCCATGGTTCCATCCGCTGACAGATCCACTCCCACATATCTAAAACACTTTACTTCCTCCAGTTTTTCTCCATTCAAACTTACCTATCAATTGACTTGACCCTCATCCCTACTGTACCTAATAACCTTGCTCTTATTCACGTTTACTCTTAACTTTCTTCTTTCACACACTTTACCAAACTCAGTCACCAGCTTCTGCAGTTTCTCACATGAATCAGCCACCAGCGCTGTATCATCAGCGAACAACAACTGACTCACTTCCCAAGCTCTCTCATCCACAACAGACTTCATACTTGCCCCTCTTTCCAAAACTCTTGCATTCACCTCCCTAACAACCCCATCCATAAACAAATTAAACAACCATGGAGACATCACACACCCCTGCCGCAAACCTACATTCACTGAGAACCAATCACTTTCCTCTCTTCCTACACGTACACACGCCTTACATCCTCGATAAAAACTTTCACTGCTTCTAACAACTTGCCTCCCACACCATATATTCTTAAAACCTTCCACAGAGCATCTCTATCAACTCTATTATATACCTTCTCCAGATCCATAAATGCTACATACAAATCCATTTGTTTTTCTAAGTATTTCTCACATACATTCTTCAAAGCAAACACCTGATCCACACATCCTCTACCACCTCTGAAACCATACTGCTCTTCCCCAATCTGATGCTTTGTACACGCCTTCACCCTCTCAATCAATACCCTCCCATATAATTTACCAGGAATACTCAACAAACTTATACCTCTGTAATTTGAGCACTCACCCTTATCCCCTTTGCCTTTGTACAATGGCACTATGCAAGCATTCCGCCAATCCTCAGGCACTCACCATGAACCATACATACATTAGATAACCTTACCAACCAGTCAACAATACAGTCACCCCCTTTTTTAATAAATTCCACTGCAATACCATCCAAACCTGCTGCTTTGCCGGCTTTCATCTTCCGTGAAGCTTTTACTACCTCTTCTCTATTTACCAAATCATTTTCCCTAAGCCTCTCGCTTTCCACACCACCTCGACCAAAACACCCTATATCTGCCACTCTATCATCAAACACATTCAACAAACCTTCAAAATACTCACTCCATCTCCTTCTCACATCAACACTACTTGTTATCACCTCCCCATTAGCCCCCTTCACTGAAGTTCCCATTTGCTCCCTTGTCTTACACACTTTATTTACCTCCTTCCAAAACATCTTTTTATTCTCCCTGAAATTTAATGACATGTATATATATATATATATATATATATATATATATATATATATATATATATATATATATATATATAAATATATATATATATCCTAGCCCGAGCCTGGTACCTATTTCATCTACCAACCCCTAGGGGTGGATGAACGACTGGGTTTACTGTGGACCAACTGCCACAATCAAGATTCGAAACTAAGCGCTCGACCCTAAACGGCCCATGAATGCGTCATGATCAGGAGCGCTACCCGCAACACCACGGAGGTCCCCATCTGCACTAGGTCCTCATATGACTCTTCTTGAATTTAAAGCTGGCGACTATAAGCTGACCTGTTTTTCGATGCTGCGCCCTCAGAAGCGATAGACGAAAATAAACAGATTCTTTAGAGAGGCAAATTTTTGTAATTAGAACAAAGAACATGAGGAACATGATGTGAAGTGAGGCAATATGCTGGTAGCCAGGGGCAAAGCCAAGAGGGCGAGGGTCAACCGTGCCGAGCATAATAAAGACGTAAGTCTAACATTATTACCTGAACTTTAATCGTTCATCCAAGTTCTTTGTGCCTCAGCAACATAAACGTCTCCCATATTTCTTTTCTCTTCGTCATACTTTCCAAGCGAATCAAAAAAGGATCTTCACTCTCGCCTCTGCACCCTACCATGTCAGTTAATATGTTGTTGATGCTGGAGACTACATAGAATGATCTCGATATACAAGAACAAACAAACATTTCTGTACTTCCATCTTTTTCTGTGCTTAGGACGTATGATCTAAAAAAAAAAAAAAAAAAGGAGACCTTTCAATATACATTATCAACGATTCTCTCACACATGTCCGTGATATATATATATATATATATATATATATATATATATATATATATATATATATATATATATATATATATATATATATATATATATATTATCCATGTGGATAGGGGAGAAAGGATAATGCCCATGTATTCCTTGCGTGTCGTAGAAGGCAACTATAACGGTGGGAGCTGGGGGCTGGAAATCCACTCCTACTGTTTTACTTTTCCATTAGAAGGAAAAGAGAATGGGGCCAGGTGAGGGTTTTTGTCCGTAAGGCTCAGTCATCTGCTCTTGACGCTATCTAGCTAGCGCGGGAAATGGTGAATATGTATGATTATATATATATATTCATGCAATTCAGGAAAAATAAATCATTAACAGGACAGAGTTCCATCACTTGTAAAATATGAATTTTGAAATATTATCAAGGAAATATTAACTTCCTTATCGGGAACAGGTTATACCTGAAGATCATTCAAGTTTGCGACAAGCTACACAGAACTGGAAGTTGCCACGCAAAGCTTTTGTGAGTTCTGGATTTTGTCAGATCGATACGGTTGTGTCAAGTACCACAACACGTAGTAAAATTCTAAAGGGAACGCCAGAATAAGCCTCACCCCATTATCCCAGGAGGGAAAACCAATTGGCCCTGCCAGAGGCAGTCTACCTCCAGTGTTCCTTCCTGATGTTGTGTACCTCCAGTGTCCCTGCGTGATGTTGTGTACCTCCAGTGTCCCTGCGTGATGTTGTGTCCGTCCCTGCCTGATGCTGTCTACCTCCAGTGCCACTGCTACAGATGATAATGATATGGTTTTGAATGTTCAAACACAGACTTCTTGAGTGTGCCATTGAAGTACACTCAACCAAGCTATCTTATGCAATATGGTGTTCCACATCTGCATGTTCTCTATCTGTATCATTTCTTTTCTACAGTGACCGATATTTTACAGGCTATCCTACTCAAAGGTCATCTAGACTGGATGAAGTGAAGTGAGGAAAAGAGAAAGAAATTACTCAAGACTCTGCAAACGTTCGTACACCTGACCCTTAAAATGTAGAAAGGTTACAAGAAGATGGAACACGAGAAGAAGAAGAGATTTTCACAGTTTAGTTGTTCTGAAGAAGTAGGAGGCATTATAACGATTAATCTTCCGGTGGCCGGTCTTCTAACGGAAAAAGAATTGTAGGAAGTAGCAGTCAGACGTGTGCAATGGGTCCAAGCCTTGAGGGCGGTGACAGCTCACAAGAAAGGTGGCCAAAATAATGCCTGTATGGAGTACTGCTCTCACATATGGGGTAGTTCTGGCTCTGTATCCATACTTGACAGAGTCGAGTCGAAAGCGGTCTGACTTTTTAACTCTCCCAAGCTAACTTCCAAACTTGATTCCCTTGCCTTACGCCGCAATGTTGGTTCACTTTCCCTCTTCTATAAGTATTACTTTGGTTTCTGCTCCCGAGAGCTGGCTGCTTGTGTGCCCTCACCACCAGCTAGACCACGCAATACTCGGCAAACTCCTGCGTCTCATGATTATTGTGTGGCCATTGGCAACTCAAGGATGGGGCGTTTTGATACCTGCTTTTTTCCCTACATGTCAAAGCTTTGGAACTCTCTACCTTCTCATATCTTTCCCAATACGTATGACCTGGCACATTTCAAAAGACAGGCCTTTCACGTCCTCAAAAATTCGTGAATACTTTCCCTTGTCTTTTCTTTTTCCCGCTTCATAATTTTCTCTTGATTTCAATTAAGGCCCGGCCTTGATGTGGACTTTTATCCGTGACTGGAGCCCCCAATATAAGAAATAAATTCGGCAACTTGCACAGGTCCTAAATACTCTGCATTTGTTTCTCCTAAACCTTCCATCCGGGCAACCATTATACGTTCGAGATGGGTTTGTCTCTTGCAGTGTATGTTACTCTGTCTGTCGCTACGTTTGGTAATTGCCTATGTTCCTCAGTCTTAGTGTACCCCACATCTCAGGTCGTGCGCATCAGCCAATACCCTCTGATTCCGTCGTTCTCTCCCAGGATTGGCTCTTGTTTAATGTCCTATATTTTCAACAGTCTCTCCTCGTCTCTGTATCAGGCATTTCCCGGTGATGTTCTATTCCCGGGACGTTCTGATAAGACTCTCCTGACCTCTTACTCCGACGCTTCCCGCTAGGAGCTCCGTCACTGGTTATTTTCCATCTGAAATCTTCCAATCTTCCTTGAAATTCTATCATGTCCTTTGATTTTTTTTCTCGGCGTTCGAATTTTCCTCTTCCATTTTATGACTTGATTTCCAAGATTCTTTATCTTTTTGTTTTCATCAACTTCGTGTGGGTGTGTGTGTGTATGAATACTCTAGTATAGTCCACACATGCCAATTTGCTGCTCCAAACTCCACCAGCGGGTAAGTAACACGCCTTAGGCAGATATAAAGGTTGCTGAGGACGACTGGAGGTGAAGGAGGTGTGTGGTGTGGAGGCAGATCAATGATGGCTCCAGGGGTGCGAGGACGCCACCAAGGGATCGCAAGAGGGGCAGTAAACTCGGAGGAAGAGGAGGAGGAGGAGGAAGGTAAAGGCTTACAGAAAATAGGAAGAAGAGGACTAAGATACTTTGAGCCAGGAATGAGGAGGGAAGAGGTTAAATACAGAAGGGAAAGAACGTGGAAGAAGACGAGGATTACGGCCGAGACGACATAGGAAGAGAAGGAGGGCAAAGACAGGGTAGTACAGCCAGGAGGAGAGAGCTGAAGATGGAACAAGCCCAGGGAAGAGAGTGAAGGAAGAGATGATAAAGGCTCGGGGAAAAATAGGGAGAGAGCAACGAGACCCGAGGAAAGAGCCATTGCAGAAGCCAGACTAAAGAGATACAGCGAAGCCTCAGAACTTATTCTTAATTGGGTCGATGCATTGTGTTCCCACGACGCTATGAATAGAAGAGAAGTCAGGTAGGGGGTGAGGCAGCGCCCAGAGTGGAGGCACCAGTGACTGGCGACCAAGGGTGAGACGAGGGTGAGGTAACAGCAGAGTGGAGGCACTTAACTGGTGACCAAGGATGACACTAGGTGAAGCCAGGACGAGTGGAGCTATAAGTAACTGGTGAACAAGGGTGAGGCTAGGGTGAGGGGTGAGGCAAGGCCAAGTGGGGTCACTAAACAAAGGGGAGGCTAGGGTGAAAGAAAGACAAGTTGAGCCATCAGTAAAGAGTGACCAAGGGTGCGAGAAGAGTGAGGCATGTCATAGTGTAACCATCATAATTGGTGTCCAAATGAATCTAAGGTGAGGCATGACCGAGGGGAGCTACCATTAAATGGTGACCAAGAGTGAGGCTAGAGTGAGGCCAGGACGAGTGGTCATAAATAAACTGGTGACCAAGGGTGAGGCTAGAGTGAAGTTAGGACCAGTAATACTACCGATTACTTATGACCAAGAGTGAGACTAGGGTGTGGTACGGCCGAATGGTGCCACTACCTGGTGACAGACATCAGACTAGGGTGAAGAAGCAAGGGCAAGTGAGGCAATGTCACTAATCAAAGGTGAGATTAGGATGAAGTATTGAAAAGTGGAGCCATCAGTAGCTGGTGACCTAAGGTGAGGTTAGTATGAGTCAAAACAGAGTGTGGCCACCAGCAATGGTGACTAAAGGTGAGATTAGGATAAAGTAAAGACGAGCGCAGCCATCAGTAGCAGGTGATCAAGGGTGAGACTCAAGTGAAGTTAAGCTCCCACGGGTGAGGCTAGAGTGAGGTCAGGTCAAGCAGAACTATAAGATGCCAGCAACTGGTGATCAAGGGCAACTAGGGTTTGGCCAGGGCGGTGGAGCCCTACAAGTTACTGGTGACCAAAGGTGATACTAGGGCAAGAGGGCTCAGCATGGGAAGACGGCGGAGTGGGTGATGAGTTTATGAGGCAGGGGTGACTGGGAAGACACTGGTGAGGAGTGAAGCCCGAGTGAGGGATGAAAGGTCAAAGATGAGGAGGGAGTGAAGATGAGGCCCTAGTGGGAGGTGAGTCATGACTGAAAAGAGAAGCATGGATGAGGTGTCAGGTGTGAGTGAGGTGAAAGGCGAACATGAGTGAAAGGTAAGGCATAATTGTGGAGCGAGTGATGTGGAAGATACAATTAAGGGACGACAATGGTATGAGTGTAGGGATAAGGCACAAGTGAGGGTTTACGCGTGAGTAAGAGATGAGGCATGGGTGAAGGGTGAGACATGGGTGGGGCATAAGGCATGAGTGACCAATGATAGGCGAGTAAGGTATGAGGCTGAGTAGCGGTACAAGGTCGAGGGATGAGGCACAGCAGTATGATAAGTGTGAGGGATGAGGTACGTGGCAGGGGAGAGGTACGAGGTACAGGCAAGAGATAAGGAACGGTCTTAAGATGAGGTACGTGAGAGGGATGAGGTACGGGTGAGGGATGAAGAATAGGTATGAAGGGATGAAGCACGGTAGTTTGATGAGGAGCGTGTGAGGGATGAAGCACCTGGCGACGGAGGAGGTAAGAGCGAGGGATAAGGCATGAGCATGGGGCAAAGGATGAGGCATAGTCAAATTATGAGGCACGGGTGAGAGATGAGGCGTAGTCAAATTGTGAGGCACGGGTGAGGGATGAGGCATACTGTTATCTCTTTTGTCTGAGTCACTGTCTAAAGCAAAGAAATTTTCATCCAATGTGGCTTCTTAGAACAACCTCGGTTCACCACTCTACGAGCGGTGACTCTCAAGGCGAAGTTTTATAATCTTGAAATTTCTTCACATGTTTTAAACTGTGACCTCGTATAAGAGCCTGATCCAATTAACGTTACCAGAGTCGTGGCGCAGCTTGGCAAAGTCTGTTAATCTAAAACCCGGGTGTTGTCATGTCGTCTTTGAGACTGAAAGAGTAGTTAACAGCGTTTTCTAAATTTTTCACAGACCTCTGTGTGTTGACATCACATAATCTAAAACGTTACTGGGCCTCGGGAAGACTTTTGTCATTTCATATAAAACAAAGCAGTCTGGTCACCTGTCTGGAGGTCCCAGCTATGTTGGGAATGTTAAAATCCCTTACAAAAGTTGCTTCTTTACATCTTTGCTCAGGATTTACTATCCTCATACAAACCTCTATTGTCTGCCACACATTGTTTGGAATGCCTGTACACAACTCTGAATAATTTTGAACGTACTTCCCAGTTCATTCAGTAAAGAGATAATTGCATCAAAATCCACGCCTCTAACCAGGTCTCTTATCTTTAATCCATGTCGTTAGTCTGAAACTCCACCACTACCATCAATCCTCTCTAAGGGCAACATTACACCTTGGAGTCACCAACTCTGTTGATAAGTGCTCTTTCTGCAGTCGTTACCATGGCCTCTGTTATTGCTCAGGTATCAGGCTTTTCTGACAGAGGATATGACGCCAGTTCACTGCATTCTAGATCAATAAATCTGGCACTGGTTTGGAAAAGAGAAAGTTAATGTTTCTGTCAGAAAAAAGTTGTGAGTGTGTCTGAAACATCCGGGATCAGACCACTATACTCAGGTCACTTGAGACACACCTGACCTGACTGACAACTGGCCTCTTGGGTCTGTATGACCTGTTCTCATCTTGATGCTGGCACACACACGCCTGCTTAATCCGTTTATCTGTGTCGCGCCCAGGGACTGAGTTTCCTGGGTGAACAAAGGAACTGTTTTTTGCATATTATGAAGATAGTAAAAGCATAGTAAGAAGATATACCTTATAAAATCCATTAAACAACAAATACTCGAATCCTATTTATAAGATATACAAAAAAATCTTTTTTACAATAATATATATATATATATATATATATATATATATATATATATATATATATATATATAAATATATATATATTCTTTCTTTCGTACTATTCGCCATTTCCTGCATTAGCGAGGTAGCGTTATGAACAGAGGACTGGGCCTTAGAGGGAATATCCTCACCTGGCCCCCTTCGCTGTTCCTTCTTTTGGAAAATTAAAAAAAAAAGAGAAAGGAGGATTTCCAGCCACCCGCTCCCAAAATGTATATATGTATATATATATATATATATATATATATATATATATATATATATATATATCCCATTCCTCCCCCACTCCCCTTACTTCCATTGTTCTCGCCTTTTTCCATTCTGTACTCAGTCTCTCCTGGTACTTCCTCACACAAGTCTCCTTCCCAAGCTCACTTACTCTCACCACCCTCTTCACCCCAACATTCACTCTTCTTTTCTGAAAACCCATACAAATCTTCACCTTAGCCTCCACAAGATAATGATCAGACATCCCTCCAGTTGCACCTCTCAGCACATTAACATCCAAAAGTCTCTCTTTCGCGCGCCTGTCAATTAACACGTAATCCAATAACGCTCTCTGGCCATCTCTCCTACTTACATACGTATACTTATGTATATCTCGCTTTTTAAACCAGGTATTCCCAATCACCAGTCCTTTTTCAGCACATATATCTACAAGCTCTTCACCATTTCCATTTGCAACACTGAACACCCCATGTATACCAATTATTCCCTCAACTGCCACATTACTCACCTTTGCATTCAAATCACCCATCACTATAACCCGGTCTCGTGCATCAAAACCACTAACACACTCATTCAGCTGCTCCCAAAACACCTGCCTCTCATGATCTTTCTTCTCATGCCCAGGTGCATATGCACCAATAATCACCCATCTCTCTCCATCAACTTTCAGTTTTACCAATATTAATCGAGAATGTACTTTCTTACATTCTATCACATACTCCCACAACTCCTGTTTCAGGAGTACTGCTACTCCTTCCCTTGCTCTTGTCCTCTCACTAACCCCTGACTTTACTCCCAAGACATTCCCAAACCACTCTCCCCCTTTACCTTTGAGCTTCGTTTCACTCAGAGCCAAAACATCCAGGTTCCTTTCCTCAAACTTACTACCTATCTCTCCTTTTTTCATATTTTGGTTACATCCACACACATTTAGACACCCCAGTCTGAGCCTTCGAGGAGGATAAGCACTCCCCGCGTGACTCCTTCTTCTGTTTCCCATTTTAGAAAGTTAAAAAAAATGTATTTAGGGAATCAGGGGATGTATTTAGGGAATCAGTGATGGATTGCGCAAAAGATGCTTCTGGCATGAGAAGAGTGGGAGGTGGGTTGATTAGAAAGGGTAGTGAGTGGTGGGATGAAGAAGTAAGATTATTAGTGAAAGAGAAGAGAGAGGCATTTGGACGATTTTTGCAGGGAAAAAATGAAATTGAATGGGAGATGTATAAATGAAAGAGACAGGAGGTCAAGAGAAAGGTGCAAGAGCTGAAAAAGAGGGCAAATGAGAGTTGGGGTGAGAGAGTATCATTAAATTTTAGGGAGAATAAAAAGATGTTCTGGAAGGAGGTAAATAAAGTGCGTAAGACAAGGGAGCAAATGGGAACTTCAGTGAAGGGCGCAAATGGGGAGGTGATAACAAGTAGTGATGATGTGAGAAGGAGTTGGAGTGAGTATTTTGAAGGTTTGTTGAATGTGTTTGATGATAGAGTGGCAGATATAGGGTGTTTTGGTCGAGGTGGTGTGCAAAGTGAGAGGGTTAGGGAAAATGATTTGGTAAACAGAGGTAGTAAAAGCTTTGCGGAAGATGAAAGCCGGCAAGGCAGCAGGTTTGGATGGTATTGCAGTGGAATTTATTAAAAAAGGGGATGACAGTATTATTGAATGGTTGGTAAGGTTATTTAATGTATGTATGACTCATGGTGAGGTGCCTGAGGATTGGCGGAATGCGTGCATAGTGCCATTGTACAAAGGCAAAGGGGATAAGAGTGAGTGCTCAAATTTCAGAGGTATAAGTTTTTTGAGTATTCCTGGAAAATTATATGGGAGGGTATTGATTGAGAGGGTGAAGGCATGTACAGAGAATCAGATTGGGGAAGAGCAGTGTTGTTTCAGAAGTGGTAGAGGATGTGTGGATCAGGTGTTTGCTTTGAAGAATGTATGTGAGAAATACTTAGAAAAGCAAATGGATTTGTATGTAGCATTTATGGATCTGGAGAAGGCATATGATAGAGTTGATAGAGATGCTCTGTGGAAGGTATTAAGAATATATGGTGTAGGAGGCAAGTTGTTAGGAACAGTGAAAAGTTTTTATCGAGGATGTAAGGCATGTGCACGTGTAGGAAGAGAGGAAAGTGATTGGTTCTCAGTGAATGTAGGTTTGCGGCAGGGGTGTGTGATGTCTCCATGGTTGTTTAATTTGTTTATGGATGGGGTTGTTAGGGAGGTAAATGCAAGAGTTTTGGAAAGAGGGGCAAGTATGAAGTCTGTTGGGGATGAGAGAGCTTGGGAAGTGAGTCAGTTGTTGTTCGCTGATGATACAGCGCTGGTGGCTGATTCATGTGAGAAACTGCAGAAGCTGGTGACTGAGTTTGGTAAAGTGTGTGGAAGAAGAAAGTTAAGAGTAAATGTGAATAAGAGCAAGGTTATTAGGTACAGTAGGGTTGAGGGTCAAGTCAATTGGGAGGTGAGTTTGAATGGAGAAAAACTGGAGGAAGTGAAGTGTTTTAGATATCTGGGAGTGGATCTGGCAGCGGATGGAACCATGGAAGCGGAAGTGGATCATAGGGTGGGGGAGGGGGCGAAAATTCTGGGGGCCTTGAAGAATGTGTGGAAGTCGAGAACATTATCTCGGAAAGCAAAAATGGGTATGTTTGAAGGAATAGTGGTTCCAACAATGTTGTATGGTTGCGAGGCGTGGGCTATGGATAGAGTTGTGCGCAGGAGGATGGATGTGCTGGAAATGAGATGTTTGAGGACAATGTGTGGTGTGAGGTGGTTTGATCGAGTGAGTAACGTAAGGGTAAGAGAGATGTGTGGAAATAAAAAGAGCGTGGTTGAGAGAGCAGAAGAGGGTGTTTTGAAGTGGTTTGGGCACATGGAGAGGATGAGTGAGGAAAGATTGACCAAGAGGATATATGTGTCGGAGGTGGAGGGAGCAAGGAGAAGAGGGAGACCAAATTGGAGGTGGACAGATGGAGTGAAAAAGATTTTGTGTGATCGGGGCCTGAACATGCAGGAGGGTGAAAGGAGGGCAAGGAATAGAGTGAGTTGGAGCGATGTGGTATACCGGGGTTGACGTGCTGTCGGTGGATTGAATCAGGGCATGTGAAGCGTCTGGGGTAAACCATGGAAAGCTGTGTAGGTATGTATATTTGTGTGTGTGGACGTATGTATATACATGTGTATGGGGGGCGGGGGTTGGGCTATTTCTTTCGTCTGTTTCCTTGCGCTACCTCGCAAACGCGGGAGACAGCGACAAAGTATAAAATATATATATATATATATATATATATATATATATATATATATATATATATATATATATATATATATATATATATATATATATATATATTCATATATGTATTATTTCTATTATAGTTAGTCGCAGTCCTCCGCGTTGGCGAAGTTGCGAAAGGAAACAGACGAGAGATTGGCCCAATCCACCCACATACACATGTATATACATAAACGCCCACACACGCATATATATGTATCTATACATTTCAACGTATGCGTACATAAACATACACAGACATTTACATATATACACGCGTACACAATTACACTTGCTGCCTTCATCCATTCTCGTCGCCACCCCGCCACACATGAAATGGCACCCCCCCCCCCCCAAGGCGCGTGCGCGTGTGAGGTACCACTAGGAAAAGACAACAAAGGCCACATTCGTTCACACTCAGTCTCAAGCTGTCATGTGCAATGCACCGAAACCACAGCTCCCTGTCCACATCCAACCCCCACAAAACTTTCCATAGTTTGCCCCAGACACTTCACAGGTCCTGGTTCAATCCATTGAAAGCACGTCAACTCCATTCCAATTCACTGTATTCCTTGCACGCCATTCACCCTCCTGCATGTTCAGGCCCCGATCGCTAAAAATCTTTCTCACTTCATCCTTCCACCTCCAATTTAGTCTCCTACTTCTCCTCGTTCCCTCTAAGTCTGAAAAATATATCCTCTTTGTCAATCTTTCCTCACTCATTCTCTCCATGTGACCAAACCATTTCAATACACCCTCTTTTGCTCTCTCAACCACACTTTTTCTTTTTACCACACGTCTCTCTTACCCTTTCAATATTTACTAAATCAAACCACCTCACACCACATATTGTCGTCAAACATTTAATTTCCAACAAATCCATCCTCCTCCGAACAACCCTATCTACAGCCCATGCCTCGCAACCATATAACATACCCATTTTTGCTCTCCGAGACAACGTTCTCGCTTTCCACACATTCTTCAACGCTCATAGAACATTCGCCCCCTTCCCCACCCTGTGACTCACTTCCGCTTCCATGGTTCCATCTGCTGCTAAATCCACTCCCAGATATCTAAAGCACTTCTATTCCTACAGTTTTTCTCAATTCAAACTTACCTCCCAATTTATTTGTCCCTCAATCCTACCGAACCTAATACTCTTAACTTTCTTCTTTCACATACTTTACCAAACTCAGTCACCAACTTCTGCAGTTTCTCACCCCAATCAGCCATCAGCGCTGTATCATCAGCGAACAACAACTGACTCACTTCCCAAGCCCTCTCATCCAAAACAGATTGCATACTTGCCCCTCTCTCCAAAACTCTAGCATTCACTTCCATAACAACCTCACCCATAAACAAATTAAACCGACATTCACTGGGAACCAATCACTTTCCCTTCTTCCTACTCGTAAACATGCCTTACATCCTTAATGAAAACTTTTCACTGCTTCTAGCAACTTACCTACCACACCATATACTCTTAATACCTTCCTTACTTCCTTAATACCTTCCCTGGGGATAGGGGAGAAAGAATACTTCCCACGCATTCCTCACGTGTCGTAGAAGGCGACTGAAGGCGACGGGAGCGGGTGGCTGGAAACCCTCCCCTCCTTGTATTTTAACTTTCTAAAAGGGGAAACAGAAGGAGTCATGCGGGGAGTGCTCATCCTTCTCGAAGGCTCAGATTGGGGTGTATAAATGCGTGTGGATGTAACCAAGATGAGAAAAAAGGAGAGATAGGTGATATGTTTGAGGAAAGGAACCTGTATGTTTTGGCTCTGAGTGAAACGAAGCTCAAGGGTAAAGGGGAAGAGTGGTTTGGGAATGTCTTGGGAGTAAAGTCAGGGGTTAGTGAAAGGACAAGAGTAAGGGAAGGAGTAGCACTACTCCTGAAACAGGAGTGGTGGGAGTACATGATAGAATGTAAGAAAGTAAACTCTAGATTGATATGGGTAAAACTGAAAGTGGATGGAGAGAGATGGGTGATTATTGGTGAATATGCACCTTGGCATAAGAAAGATCATGAGAGGCAAGTGTTCTGGGAGCAGCTGAGTGAGTGTGTTAGTAATTTTCATGCACAAGACCGGGCTATAGTGATGGGTGATTTGAATGCAAAGGTGAGTAATGCGGCAGTTGAGGGAATAATTGGTGTACATGGCGTAGTCATTGTTGTAAAGGGAAATGGTGAAGAGCTTGTAGATTTATGTGCTGAAAAAGGACCAGTGATTGGGAATATACACAAGTATACGTATGTAAGTAGGAGAGATGGTCAGAGAGCATTATTGGATTACGTGTTAATTGATAGGCGCGCGAAAGAGAGACTTTTGGATGTAAATGTGCTGAGAGGTGCAACTGGGGGGATGTCTGATCATTATCTTGTGGAGGCGAAGGTGAAGATTTGTAGAGGTTTTCAGAAAAGAAAGGAGGATGTTGGGGTGAAGAGAGTGGTGAGAGTAAGTGAGCTTGGGAAGGAGACTTGTCTGAGGAAGTACCAGGAGCGAATGAATACAGAATGGAAAAAGGTGAGAACAAAGGACATAAGGGGAGTGGGTGAGGAATGGGATGTATTTAGGGAAGCAGTGATGGCTTGCGCAAAAGATGCTTGTGGCATGAGAAGCGTGGGAGGTGGGCAGGTTAGAAATGGTAGTGAGTGGTGGGATGAAGAAGTAAGATTGTTAATGAAAGAGAAGAGAGAGGCATTTAGACGATTTTTGCAGGGAAATAATGCAAATGAGTGGAAGATGTATAAAAGAAAGAGGCAGGAGGTCAAGAGAAAGGTGGAAGAGGTGAAAAAGAGGGCAAATGAGAGTTGGGGTTAGAGAGTATCATAACATTTTACGGAGAATAAAAAGATGTTTTGGAAGGAGGTAAATAAAGTGCGTAAGACAAGGGAACAAATGGGAACTTTAGTGAAGGAGGCTAATGGGGAGATAATAACAAGTAGTGGTGATGTGACGCGATGGAGTGAGTATTTTGAAGGTTTGTTGAATGTGTTTGATGATAGAGTGCCAGATATAGGGTGTCTAGGTCGAGGTGGTGTGCAAAGTGAGAGGGTTAGGGAGAATGATTTGGTAAACAGAGAAGAGGTAGTAAAAGATTTTTGGAAGATGATAGCCGGCAAGGCAGTGAGTTTGGATGGTATTGCAATGAAATTTATTAAAAAGGGGGATGACTGTATTGTTGACTGGTTGGTAAGGTTTTTTAATGTATGTATGACTCATGATGACGTGCCTGAGGATCGGCTGAATGCTTGCATAGTGCCATTGTACAAACGCAAAGGGGATGAAAGTGAGTGCTTAAATTACAGAGGTATAAGTTTGTTGAGTATTCCAGGGAAATTATATGGGAGGGTATTGATTGAGAGGGTGAAGGCATGTGCAGAGCATCAGATTGGGGAAGAGCAGTGTGGTTTCAGAAGTGGTAGAGGATGTGTGGATCAGATGTTTGCTTTGAAGAATGTATGTGAGAAATACTTAGAAAAACAAATGGATTTGCATGTAGCATTTATGGATCTGGAGAAGGCATATGATAGAGTTGATAGAGATGATCTGTGGAAGGTATTAAGAATATATGGTGTGGGAGGCAAGTTGTTAGAGGCAGTGAAAAGTTTTTATCGAGGATGTAAGGCATGTGTACGTGTAGGAAGAGAGGAAAGTGATTGGTTCTCAGTGAATGTAGGTTTGAGGCGGGGGTGTGTGATGTCTCCATGGTTGTTTAATTTGTTTATGGATGGGGTTGTTAGGGAATTGAATGCAAGAGTTTTGGAAAGAGGGGCAAATATGCAGTCTGTTGTGGATGAGAGAGCTTGGGAAGTGAGTCAGTTGTTGTTCGCTGATGATACAGTGCTGGTGGCTGATTCATGTGAGAAACTGCAGAAGCTGGTGACTGAGTTTGGTAAAGTGTGTGAAAGAAGAAAGCTGAGAGTAAATGTAAATTAGAGCAAGGTTATTAGGTACAGTAGGGTTGATGGACAAGTCAATTGGGAGGTAAGTTTGAATGGAGAAAAACTGGAGGAAGTGAAGTGTTTTAGATATCTGGGAGTAGATCTGGCAGCGGATGGAACCATGGAAACGGAAGTGAATCATAGGGTGGGGGAGGGGGGCGAAAGTTTTGGGAGCGTTGAAGAATGTGTGGAAGTCGAGAACATTATCTCGGAAAGCAAAAATGGGTATGTTTAAGGAATAGTGGTTCCAACAATGTTATATGGTTGCGAGGCGTGGGCTATAGATAGAGTTGTGCGGAGGAGGGTGGATGTGCTGGAAATGAGATGTTTGATGACAGTATGTGGTGTGAGGTGGTTTGATCGGGTAAGTAATAATAGGGTAAGGGAGATGTGTGGTAATAAAGAGTGTCGTTGAAAGAGCAGAAGAGGGTGTTTTGAAATGGTTTTGGTCACATGGAGAGAATGAGTGAGGAAAGACTGACCAAGAGGATATATGTGTCAGAGGTGGAGGGAACGAGAAGAAGTGGGAAGCCAAATTGGAGGTGGAAAGATGGAGTGAAAAAGATTCTGAGTGATCGGGGCCTGAACATGCAGGAGGGTGAAAAGGCGTGCAAGGAAAAGAGTGAATTGGAACGATGTGGTATACCGGGGTCGACGTGCTGTCAACGGATTGAACTAGGGCATGTGAAGCGTCTGGTGCACACCATGGAAAGTTCTGTGGGGCCTGTATGTGGAAAGGGAGCTGTGGTTTCGGTGCATTATTACATGACAGCTAGAGACTGAGTGTGAATGAATTTGGCCTTTGTTGTCTTATCCTAGCGCTACCTTGCACATATGAGGGGGGAGGGTTTTTTTATATCATGTGTGGCGGGGTGGTGATGGGAATGAATAAAGGCAACCAGAATGAATTATGTACATGTGTATATATGTATATGGCTGTGTGTGTATATATATGTATACCTTGAGATGTATAGGTATGTATATTTTCGTGTGTGGACGTGTATGTATATACATATGTATGTGGGTGGGTTGGGCCATTTCTTTCGTCTGTTTCCTTGCGCTACCTCGCAAACGCGAAAGACAGCGACAAAGCAAAATAAATAATATATATAAATATATATATATATATATATATATATATATATATATATATATATATATATATATATATATATATATATATTATTATTATTATTATTATTATTATACTTTGTCGCTGTCTCCCGCGTTTGCGAGGTAGCGCAAGGAAACAGACGAAAGAAATGGCCCAACCCCCCCCCCCATACACATGTATATACATACGTCCACACACGCAAATATACATACCTACACACCTTTCCATGGTTTACCCCAGACGCTTCACATGCCTTGATTCAATCCACTGACAGCACGTCAACCCCGGTATACCACATCGCTCCAATTCACTCTATTCCTTGCACTCCTTTCACCCTCCTGCATGTTCAGGCCCCGATCACACAAAATCTTTTTCACTCCATCTTTCCACCTCCAATTTGGTCTCCCTCTTCTCCTCGTTCCCTCCACCTCCGACACATATATCCTCTTGGTCAATCTTTCCTCACTCATTCTCTCCATGTGCCCAAACCACTTCAAAACACCCTCTTCTGCTCTCTCAACCACGCTCTTTTTATTTCCACACACCTCTCTTACCCTTACGTTACTCACTCGATCAAACCACCTCACACCACACATTGTCCTCAAACATCTCATTTCCAGCACATCCATCCTCCTGCGCACAACTCTATCCATAGCCCACGCCTCGCAACCATACAACATTGTTGGAACCACTATTCCTTCAAACATACCCATTTTTGCTTTCCGAGATAATGTTCTCGACTTCCACACATTCTTCAAGGCCCCCAGAATTTTCGCCCCCTCCCCCACCCTATGATCCACTTCCGCTTCCATGGTTCCATCCGCTGCCAGATCCACTCCCAGATATCTAAAACACTTCACTTCCTCCAGTTTTTCTCCATTCAAACTCACCTCCCAATTGACTTGACCCTCAACCCTACTGTACCTAATAACCTTGCTCTTATTCACATTTACTCTTAACTTTCTTCTTCCACACACTTTACCAAACTCAGTCACCAGCTTCTGCAGTTTCTCACATGAATCAGCCACCAGCGCTGTATCATCAGCGAACAACAACTGACTCACGTCCCAAGCTCTCTCATCCCCAACAGACTTCATACTTGCCCCTCTTTCCAAAACTCTTGCATTTACCTCCCTAACAACCCCATCCATAAACAAATTAAACAACCATGGAGACATCACACACCCCTGCCGCAAACCTACATTCACTGAGAACCAATCACTTTCCTCTCTTCCTACACGTACACATGCCTTACATCCTCGATAAAAACTTTTCACTGCTTCTAACAACTTTCCTCCCACACCATATATTCTTAATACCTTCCACAGAGCATCTCTATCAACTCTATCATATGCCTTCTCCAGATCCATAAATGCTACATACAAATCCATTTGCTTTTCAAAGTATTTCTCACATACATTCTTCAAAGCAAACACCTGATCCACACATCCTCTACCACTTCTGAAACCACACTGCTCTTCCCCAATCTGATGCTCTGTACATGCCTTCACCCTCTCAATCAATACCCTCCCATATAATTTACCAGGAATACTCAACAAACTTATACCTCTGTAATTTGAGCACTCACTCTTATCCCCTTTGCCTTTGTACAATGGCACTATGCACGCATTCCGCCAATCCTCAGGCACCTCACCATGAGTCATACATACATTAAATAACCTTACCAACCAGTCAATAATACAGTCACCCCCTTTTTTAATAAATTCCACTGCAATACCATCCAAACCTGCTGCCTTGCCGGCTTTCATCTTCCGCAAAGCTTTCACTACCTCTTCTCTGTTTACCAAATCATTTTCCCCAACCCTCTCACTTTGCACACCACCTCGACCAAAACACCCTATATCTGCCAATCTATCATCAAACACATTCAACAAACCTTCAAAATACTCACTCCATCTCCTTCTCACATCACCACTACTTGTTATCACCTCCCCATTTGCGCCCTTCACTGAAGTTCCCATTTGCTCCCTTGTCTTACGCACTTTATTTACCTCCTTCCAGAACATCTTTTTATTCTCCCTAAAATTTAATGATACTCTCTCACCCCAACTCTCATTTGCCCTTTTTTTCACCTCTTGCACCTTTCTCTTGACCTCCTGTCTCTTTCATTTATACATCTCCCACTCAATTTCATTTTTTCCCTGCAAAAATCGTCCAAATGCCTCTCTCTTCTCTTTCACTAATACTCTTACTTCTTCATCCCACCACTCACTACCCTTTCTAATCAACCCACCTCCCACTCTTCTCATGCCACAAGCATCTTTTGCGCAATCCATCACTGATTCCCTAAATACATCCCATTCCTCCCCCACTCACCTTACTTCCATTGCTCTCACCTTTTTCAATTCTGTACTCAGTCTCTCCTGGTACTTCCTCACACAGGTCTCCTTCCCAAGCTCACTTACTCTCACCACCCTCTTCACCCCAACATTCACTCTTCTTTTCTGAAAACCCATACAAATCTTCACCTTAGCCTCCACAACAAAATGCAAGGCCATCATGATATATCATGTCGTACACCTCACTTGGGCATATATATATATATATATATATATATATATATATATATATATATATATATATATATATATATATATATATATATATATATATATATATATGAAAGAAGAAAGTTAAGAGTAAATGTGAATAAGAGCAAGGTAATTAGGTACAGTAGGGTTGAGGGTCAAGTCAATTGGGAGGTAAGTTTGAATGGAGAAAAACTGGAGGAAGTAAAGTGTTTTAGATATCTGGGAGTGGATCTGGCAGCGGATGGAACCATGGAAACGGAAGTGGCTCATAGGGTGGGGGAGGGGGTGAAAATCCTGGGAGCCTTGAAGAATGTGTGGAAGTCGAGAACATTATCTCGGAAAGCAAAAATGGGTATGTTTGAAGGAATAGTGGTTCCAACAATGTTGTATGGTTGCGAGGCGTGGGCTATGGATAGAGTTGTGCGCAGGAGGATGGATGTGCTGGAAATGAGATGTTGGAGGACAATGTGTGGTGTGAGGTGGTTTGATCGAGTAAGTAACGTAAGGGTAAGAGAGATGTGTGGAAATAAAAAGAGCGTGGTTGAGAGAGCAGAAGAGGGTGTTTTGAAATGGTTTGGGCACATGGAGAGAATGAGTGAGGAAAGATTGACCAAGAGGATATATGTGTCGGAGATGGACGGAACGAGGAGAAGTGGGAGACCAAATTGGAGGTGGAAAGATGGAGTGAAAAACATTTTGTGTGATCGGGGCCTGAACATGCAGGAGGGTGAAAGGAGGGCAAGGAATAGAGTGAATTGGATCGATGTGGCATACCGGGGTTGACGTGCTGTCAGTGGATTGAATCAGGGCATGTGAAGCGTCTGGGGTAAACCATGGAAAGCTGTGTAGGTATGTATATTTGCGTGTGTGGACGTATGTATATACATGTGTATGGGGGTGGGTTGGGCCATTTCTTTCGTCTGTTTCCTTGCGCTACCTCGCAAACGCGAAAGACAGCGACAAAGCAAAATAAATAATATATATATATATATATATATATATATATATATATATATATATATATATATATATATATATATATATATATATATATATCAACAAAATGTAAGGCCATCATGTTATATCATGTCGTACACCTCACTTGGGCAATACCAGTTCGAGGCTTCATTGTCTCATACTCTGGACTCCTCCCATGAACTATATACATAAGGACATGATGACTAGCAACGTTAACATGGACTTGAAACCCACTAGTATGTCCTTAAATACCGCCTCTAAGTCTTTTGCTCCACACTCTCTCTAGTGTTTCTCAGGTTAATGCCTCTAAATACGGCGACAAGGAATTCAGACCCACTGAAGCTTCGTGACGACGCTTCAGACGGTCCACTGGAGAACTCATACCATCACCACACGAACATTTAACCATAGGAGCATACACGTCTCCACACAAGCCCTCCTTGTGTTCTCCATGGAAGATGACAGTATCTCACTCTGAAACGTCCTTAGGAGGTCCACCATGTCTTCACACTGACATTTTTTTTAATATAAAGTCCACACACACACACACACACACACACGCGCGCTACCCAGCAGGGAGACGCAGTCACGACTTCGCCCGGTGCTGTAAGAACACTCACACTAAGCCAACGTTCAACATGCGTTACTACATGTTTATCAAGTAGGGAGAAATACGAGGGACGTAACACATCAGCCGGGATATTCTCTCCTCACCCTGGTGACCTTCCTCGCCCACGTTAACGTCATGATGAAGGTTTCTTACGAGGGAAAATATCGGAGTGGTACTAGCGCTCTGCTACGTGGGACCTCTGGTGTCCCCTTAGTAACCTTTCCCTCATGCTCACCCAGGCTTACGCCCGGCCTCTCCTGCCTACGCCCTCAAGCGGCGATTCAGACGAGGGATAACTAGCGTTCTACTACCTGGCTCTGATATCCTGTTGCCCTGACCTCCTTTTTTTTGCTCTCTCTCTCTCTCTCTCTCTCTCTCTCTCTCTCTCTCTCTCTCTCTCTCTCTCTCTACCCTTTTGCCATATTATTTATCTTCCACTAATCAGCCAATCACTACATCGTTCCGAGTTCCACTTCATCCACTCATCTATGCTCCTCTAACCTACACACTCAGCCTTGTCGTGTGTCATGGAAGCTATACAGTCGGCAGTTCAGCCAACTGGTTAATACACCACGTTATAAGAGAGCAATACACGAACACATATGAATAAACTGATGATCGCAGCCGTAGGTTAACGAATGATCAACTCGTCAATGAATAACTGATCGTAAGTCACGACTGGTATACAATTATTGATTATAATTACGATTATTGTGTAATCATTCGGCTGATAAATCACAGATTGCAAGTTATGATTCATGTATGATCATACTGTTCATAAATCATCGATTACAATTTACCATTGGTGCGTGATCAACCTCTTCATAAATCACCGATTATTACCCATAGTTAGTGAATGATCAATTTATCTATAGATAAATCATCGAATATCAACCATGGTTAACGAATGATCAATCTATCAGTAGATAGATCATCAAATATTAACCATGGTTAACGAATGATCAATCTATCAGTAGATAAATCATCAAATATTAACCATGGTTAACGAATGATCAATCTATCAGTAGATAAATCATCAAATATTAACCATGGTTAACGATGATCAATCTATCAGTAGATAAATCATCAAATATTAACCATGGTTAACGAATGATCAATCTATCAGTAGATAAATCATCGAATATCAACCATGGTTAACGAATGATCAATCTATCAGTAGATAGATCATCAAATATTAACCATGGTTAACGAATGATCAATCTATCAGTGGATAAATCATCAAATATTAACCATGGTTAACGAATGATCAATCTATCAGTAGATAAATCATCAAATATTAACCATGGTTAACGATGATCAATCTATCAGTAGATAAATCATCAAATATTAACCATGGTTAACGATGATCAATCTGTCTATAGATAAATCACCGATTACTAACCATGGTTAACGATTGATCAATCTATCAATGAATAGATTACAGTTCCTGAGCAACAGGTTTAATGTGCTTTACATTTTCAGCAGAGTGTGTGTGTTTGTGTGTGTGTATGTGTGTGTGTGTGTGTGTGTGTGTGTGTGTGTGTGTGTGTGTGTGTGTGTGTGTGTGTGTGTGTGTGATCAAACCAATCAAACCATCCGACAGATCTACGTAGTTAATCTCCCAAGTCCTACAGTTCAATATGTTGTGATTCATGAAAAATACCGAGTCACAGTTACCTACAATATACCAAAGAACAAGTCCCACTAACACAGCCTACGGCTACCTTCAAACTCACTGACAAGTCTCCAATCCTTCCCAAGAATCTCTTCTGATTCTATCTTCAGCCACGTTGTTTGTCCCTGCTTGAACTAGAGTTACACTGTCTTCAGTACTTTCCCTCACTATGTCTCGTGTCCTGTGAGATACATCTTTCGGCCAAACACTCGTAGTATCGAAGCCTCTTCCTATTCTTGTTTCTTTCTGAAAACTTTGTATTTAAAGAATCTTGGACATGGTGAGGTTAGGCTCGTGTTCCATCTCACCGTCCAGGAATATAATCTTACAGTTTAACGTTTCTATTTTCATCTTTCCCAGTTCTCCTGGGCTTCACCTCGTTTCTAACCATTTGCAGTTTACCACCTCTATCCACTCTTGTCTCAAATGTAGACGTTTCAATTTCTAAATGATCAGTTTTCTTGGCAATATGTTCATCTTTTTCCATTAAGTATAATGCTCAGGCTATCATCTGATCAGAGCCCCCTTCACACAAACACACACACACACACACACACACACACACACGTTAGGTCTACTAGCTATGAATTTTGATAGCTATTCTGTTCTTAATGATATCTTTAAATAAACTGTAAAAACAGCCACAAAAAATGTGAAGACCATATCATTCTTTGTCTCATATTAGCAGGTGTGTTGGTGAAATGACAACTACGATAGGGACGAGGATATGGCGCAGCCTAAGGCATCCTGGGGTACTTTTTTTGAGGGCACTACAGTGCACGTGGGAGATACGCTCGTCATCATCAGGTGAGAAGTGTGGTGGGGTTTGCCGGTGGTGGGTTGGAGTGGGTCAGTGGTGGCTGCTCGGTGGGTAGAACCGGTAGTGAGGGGTGGTAGGGTAAGGTTGGGTGGGAATGGGTGAGGTGCACTGAGGTAGGGGTGATTAGGGTGGTAATGGGATGGACTTGGTCGATGATGGGCTGAGGTTGGGTAATGGTAGGGGTGGGGTGTGGTAATACTGGGATGCGATGGTGGTGGTGGTGTGGGAAGATGGTGGGGTATGGCGGAGTGGGACTAGATGGTGGGGGAATGAGTTCGTGGTGGGATGAGGCGAGGCGTTGATGGGGAGGAGCGAGTCGATGGTGGGCCAGTGTTAGGCCGATGGTGGTGGGGTGGGGTAGTGATAGAATGGCGTGGTGGGCAGTTAGGTGGGGTTGGTGGGCTGGTAATGTGGTGACATTAGCGGACAGGTAGTGGTGCTGGATTAGTGATCGGGCTGAGTCGTGGTGAGATGGGGTGGGTTGGTGGTAATGGCAGGGTGATAGTAGGCTGGTGATGGGGTCGGTTGGGCAGGTGGTGGGGCAGTGATTGGTTGGGAAGTTGCGGGTTGGCTGGATGGGTGTTGGTGGGGTTGGACGGGGTGGTGGTTAGGTGGGTGTTATTGGGTTGCGGTGGTAAACAGGCGATGGATTAGTGGAGGGACTGACTGGTGATGTGGATCTTATTGGGGTAGGACGGTGGAGGGGCTAGTGGTTGGGTGTGGTGCGGTGGACCGGTAATGGAGTCATGGTCGAGTGGTGTCCGGTGGACTGGCAGCGGGTCGGTGGCTACACTAACAACCAACAGGGAAGGTCGACTACCACCCTAAAGGTTGCTCTTCAGCTACCAGACTTCAGTTCTGTTCTCCAAGGATGTCTGCGACAGAGAAGCCATATATACATACTGTGAGTGTGTATTGTCTAACCAGTGATGGCGAATACTTGAAGTAGGTGTCTACATGCTCTCAACTGCTAGTTATAACTTGACATGGACGGCCTTAATGATCCCGGCAGTCGACAGGCCTAAGCCCACATTACGTAGCCACCATCAAGGTCGACACGACTTTCGCATACGCAACGTGTCATTCCCATGATGTTCTACCATTCTTACTTCCTTCGTCTTTGGATATCGTACTGAGCTCTGCAACAGCAGGCTGCAGGATTCTTCCTTTCATCCAATTGATGGCAGGTTCTCTCTTTCTCCAGGGCTTTGTTATCGTTTCTCATGACTTGCAGGTGTGCTCTAGCTGGACGACCATCCGATTGCTCACGTATTTGATAAAAGAGATTGCTCGGCAGTCCTCAAGCTGCCAACGTGCTCAGATATGCCTGATGGCCAGTGTGGTCACGTATGATGAGTGGAGGATCTTGATTTTCATGAAAAACGACCTTTATTATATCTTATTTAGCCGTTTGACATAACTGTTAATCAATTAATCATTTTCAAATGTGATTATTTTTAAGTAAATACTCTTGTGCGTTTCGGTTTTCTTCCTTTTTTTTCTTTGTAGAAAAAGCTTGTCTTTGTCTACGTTTCAAGAAACTGGAACTAATGGCACATACAAAAAGAACATTTCTGTCGTAATTACGTCCTCAAAACCCTACAGAACATATGTCAGTAATACACAGAATATCATAACGATCAGTAAAATGTACAAGTCAAACTAATTCTGAGATTCAAATACGTCAAAAGTGTCAACCAATGTTTTTTCCTCATACAGTCACCAATGGCCACCAAAGCTGGAAATCTCGTATGTCCCCTTCATGTTTTTATTCCCTTTCTTCTCAACGCTTCTTTATGCATTCTTTATTCTTATTCCTGCCTTCATGATTTCTCATTTCGAGCTAACAGTCACATCTGGTCTGGTCTATGGCCTAGTAAAAGCATTAAACTCTTGGAAAGATTTTGGAATCAAATATCAAATATCATAACATTAGGCAGACGGCCATAAAAGTTTATGCATGATTGGTAAACGTAAGAGAAGCATTCAGAATTCACGAGATGTCATATAAGGAATTTATACACAACGTAATGTTAGACGTAATCTTGAATATGGACCATCTTCGTGGCTCTGTCTCAAAAAGGAAACGGATTGGAAAGACTATAAGAAGCAATGGTTTCAATGGGCCGAAATGGCGGGGCTATGGTTTGTGAAGTAGGTGTTTAAATTACTGGAGCCAGAAGGAAAATATGAGATACTTTTTCTACGATTAATGAGATTCTGAAATGAAAAAACTGGTTTGATAAGCAGGTAATTCTTTAAGCATGGGTGGAGAGGAGTAAGAGACTGAACTGGACCCCTCAAAAAGAAGACAGGAAATATATAACATAATATATAAATATATGATATAATGATATGATAACTGACAATTGGAAATAATCAGGGGATAACTTTTTGTGTGGAAAATAAAAAAAAAATAATGAACAGGTCCAATACAAGTGACTGAGGGTCGAGATAATGTGAATATTGCTCACTTTCCACAGTTACAAATTGGTCATCACAGTCAGTCATAACAGCTTATCACTTAACATTAAAACTACCGTATATGTACCATATATGTATATACACCATCAAGCACAAGACCCACAACAAATCATATGTAATACATGAAGGAACTATTTTCAGTCCTAAACTACACCGTGAAATACAAGGTGCTTACGAGGTTCACATCCAAAGAAATTGAAACTCAAAAGACGTGCGAGAAGTTTATGAGCACCATGTACAGTCTCACTCCCATATATTCGAAAACGAAGCCAGTTTTCCTAATCACTTGAGACATCACTGTGTGCTGCCACAGTCTTTCCATCTGCTCACAACCAAAACTCATCTTTACAACCACCAACACAACATCACACCACATCGCCACACACTCACTTCCACCACCACCATATCGCCACACACACCCACTCTCGTCACACAACAATTATCACAACATGCTTATCTCTGACATTAACTCAACATTATGATATATTTATTACAATCACAAAGTCAGCAGCACCATACTCTCAGCATCACTACATGCTCAGCAACATCGCATACTCAGCACCACTATATGTTCAGTATCATCACAATACACAGCATTACCATGGCATCACTATCACATTCAGCACCACTATACACACAACACCGCTACACATGCAACTCCGCTACACACCCAGCATCGCTACACATTCAACTCCGCAACACATTTCGCTCCGACATACGTTAAGCTCCTGCTACACAATTATCACCGCTACACATTCAACTCTGCCACACATTCAACAAGACCACGATAAACTCGGCTGTACATTCACCTCTGATGTCCTCTCAACGCTGCAATGTATTCAGCAAAATGTGTTTAACACCACCGCAGGACTAACACTGCCACAACCTCCACACACCACACTGTACCTTCTCACGCTCATCCTCACCGTTTGCTTAACATCACCATGAACACACCGTCATACCCTCGACACCAGCACACGACTAGTACAGCCACACTCTTTGGGGATCACGCACCCATCACGACCACACACTCACAATAACCACACACTCTAGTCATCATACATCCAACAATCTCCCACGTCTAGCACAACTACACACTCTGGGGATCACATGTAACAACACCAGCACACACCCAGGACAACCACGCACTCTAGACATCACATACTCAACACCAACACACGAACATTAGAACTACACGCTCCGGACACCACACACTCCATACAACCATGCGATGTACGATACCAAAGGCTCACCACAATCACCCTACTAACCATGGCCCGACGCTGCACATCATACCACAAACACTCAACACCACCACACGCCTCTTCATCACCATCACACGCCTCTTCATCACCATCACACGCCTCTTCATCACCACCACACGCCTCTTCATCACCATCACACGCCTCTTCATCACCCATCACCACACACGCCTCTTCATCACCATCACACGCCTCTTCATCACCATCACACGCCTCTTCATCACCATCACACGCCTCTTCATCACCATCACACGCCTCTTCATCACCACCACACGCCTCTTCATCACCATCACACGCCTCTTCATCACCATCACACGCCTCTTCATCACCATCACACGCCTCTTCATCACCATCATACGCCTCTTCATCACCGCCACACGCCTCTTCATCACCATCACACGCCTCTTCATCACCATCACACGCCTCTTCATCACCATCACACTCCTGTTCATCACCATCACACTCCTGCTCATCACCATCACACTCCTCTTCATCACCATCACATGCCTCTTCATCACCATCACACGCCTCTTCATCACCATCACACGCCTCTTCATCACCATCACATGCCTCTTCATCACCATCACACGCCTCTTCATCACCATCACACGCCTCTTCATCACCATCATACGCCTCTTCATCACCACCACACGCCTCTTCATCACCATCACACGCCTCTTCATCACCATCACACGCCTCTTCATCACCATCACACTCCTGTTCATCACCATCACACTCCTGCTCATCACCATCACACTCCTCTTCATCACCATCACATGCCTCTTCATCACCATCACACGCCTCTTCATCACCATCACACGCCTCTTCATCACCATCACATGCCTCTTCATCACCATCACACGCCTCTTCATCACCATCACACGCCTCTTCATCACCATCACACGCCTCTTCATCACCATCACACGCCTCTTCATCACCATCACACGCCTCTTCATCACCATCACACGCCTCTTCATCACCATCACACGCCCCTTCATCATCACATGCTCAGCTCCTCCACCTGCTTGACCTGACAAACAGTCCACATCATCACATGCTCAGGAACTGTACATGCATAGCGGTATCAGGTCAACCTTATCATAGGTTCAGTAACGCCATACGGTCAACGCTTCCTCGTCCTCAATACTACCACAAGCTCAGCTCTACAACAGACACTGAACATTACTATGAGGCACAACACACGCTTAATAGTAATACTGGACGCCATTAAACATCACCATATCACAACCACATACCATACCACATACCACAATCACTACACAATGAAAATCATGACATAACCAACACAAGTTCAACACGACTATACACTCAGAGCACAGCACCAGTCACTTTCTGAACCGCCATCACATTAATCACCATAACAGTACAGGTGACACCATCATCACAACCAGAAGCACCACTCTCACCATAATTGTCAACCCAACCACACAACCTCAGCACACATGTGACAGCTACCAACTACAGATCACAATACTCCCAACTCCTCACACTCTTACATGATGCAAGCCATCAGACACATTTGGGAGAGCCATGCACTACCACGCACGTGTAGTTATCCACTTCACGCCTACAAGACCCACCTGCCAGGGGATGCCTCCGAAGATAAGTAAGACAGCGAAGTCCGTCCACTCGCCCCACACCCACGGAGTCTCCTCAGGGATGGAGCCTACCCAGTCAGTCACGTTGGGGTTCAGGGAGCCCACAGCCTGGTGCTGCATGGCGAAGGGCACGGTGATCCACTGTAACAAAGAAGACGCAACTCAGATGGGCTGAACAGCAAGAAACCTTTATCAGTTCAAAAAACTATCTCAGTGTCGTTCTCCTTTTCTAGGCCTCGTATCTAGGAAGAGCTGACCTCCTCTAGAGCGTGCAGCTCTTTCTTTGGATACCATCTATGTGACTATCTATCTATCTTGCTCAGTCCGCTGAACAAGAGATATCCTTTATCAGCTCAAAAGACTGTCTCAGTGTTACTCAGTTCCATGAATAAGAGATATCCTCTATCAGTTCAAAATGTATTCAATATTCGGATGAATAGATCGCCTGAGAGATGTAAATCTTACTTGCTGTATTATCTGATAACACTGTTGGATTTTATGTCCTTTTTCTCTTTCTCTCTCCTTTTTGGAGCATTTGTCAAAAATTGTTGGCATGCATTTGAGGTATTTCTTAAATGTACCCTCACATTCCAGCAGGCTGCTTCAAGCGAGTTACGCTCGGACTTACGCACCTCAAGGTATGGTCCGTCACTAACGCAATTGAGGTACACCTGTAACACAATCATGGTACCATGGCACTACAAGGTAACGAACACCAGTACGCGGGTAGGTCAGGTAACAGGAGACCTGGTGGTCCGAAACGAGGTTAGCTGGAAGAAGAAAAAAATCTGCGTAAAGTGATAGATACATATGATAGTAAAGGAAAGGGAACCTCCTCACCCATCTCTCCCTCTGGCTCAACTCCCTCTGGCCTAAGGAAAAAGATGAAAAAGTGTGTCACGAAGCACAGGATGGTATGTGGTGGGAATGAGCAGATGATGGTGTGTACCATATGATGAGGTACAATCTTACCACAAAGTATGGCATACCAGCACTACATAATATGATACACAAGTACCACAAGAACTAATTCACCAGTACCACAAGGCATAGCTTACCGGAACAACAAGGTAAGGTATAACAGTACCACAAGGTATGGTACACCTGTACCACAATGTATGGTACACCAGTACCACGAGGTATGGTACACGAGTACCACAAGGTATGGTACACCAGTACCACAAGGTATGGTACACCAGTACCACAAGGTATGGTACACCAGTACCACAAAGTATGGTACACCAGTACCACAAGGAATGGTACACCAGTACCACAAAGTATGGTACACCAGTACCACAAGGTATGGTACACAAATACCTCACGGTATGATACACCAGTACCACAAGGTATGATACACAAATACCTCAAGGTATGATACACCAGTACCACAAGGTATGGTACACCAGTACCACAAAGTATGGTACACCAGTACCACAAGGAATGGTACACCAGTACCACAAAGTATGGTACACCAGTACCACAAGGTATGGTACACAAATACCTCACGGTATGATACACCAGTACCACAAGGTATGATACACAAATACCTCAAGGTATGATACACCAGTACCACAAGGTATGGTACACCAGTACCACAAAGTATGGTACACCAGTACCACAAGGAATGGTACACCAGTACCACAAAGTATGGTACACCAGTACCACAAGGTATGGTACACAAATACCTCACGGTATGATACACCAGTACCACAAGGTATGATACACAAATACCTCAAGGTATGATACACCAGTACCACAAGGTATAGTACACCAGTACCACAAGGTATGGTACACCAATACCACAAGGTATGGTGCACCAGTACCACAAGGCATAGTACAGAAATACATCAAGGTATGGCACACCTGTACCACAATGAAAGATACCCGGAAGCGACGAGAGTCCGCTAATTCACGCATTTCAGAGAATTGAAATTCTTTTCTGTACACTTGACACCATTGCCCTTGATGCTTCACATGTCACCTTCCTGTAGAATAGATATAAACGCCAGTAGAAGGTCTGTCTTTATTGGTCTAAATATAATCTTCAATTCTGACACTTTTAGCAATCATGCGGACAATATCTGTCGACGTTATCGAAACCGAATTTAAAGTGTGTGGAAGAAGAAAGTTAAGAGTAAATGTGAATAAGAGCAAGGTTATTAGGTACAGTAGGGTTGAGGGTCAAGTCAATTGGGAGGTGAGTTTGAATGGTGAAAAACTGGAGGAAGTGAAGTGTTTTAGATATCTGGGAGTGGATCTGTCAGCGGATGGAACCATGGAAGCGGAAGTGGATCATAGGGTGGGGGAGGGGGCGAAAATTTTGGGAGCCTTGAAAAATGTGTGGAAGTCGAGAACATTATCCCGGAAAGCAAAAATGGGTATGTTTGAAGGAATAGTAGTTCCAACAATGTTGTATGGTTGCGAGGCGTGGGCTATGGATAGAGTTGTGCGCAGGAGGATGGATGTGCTGGAAATGAGATGTTTGAGGACAATGTGTGGTGTGAGGTGGTTTGATCGAGTAAGTAACGTAAGGGAAAGAGAGATGTGTGGAAATAAAAAGAGCGTGGTTGAGAGAGCAGAAGAGGGTGTTTTGAAATGGTTTGGGCACATGGAGAGAATGAGTGAGGAAAGATTGACCAAGAGGATATATGTGTCGGAGGTGGAGGGAACGAGGAGAAGAGGGAGACCAAATTGGAGGTGGAAAGATGGAGTGAAAAGGATTTTGTGTGATCGGGGCCTGAACATGCAGGAGGGTGAAAGGAGGGCAAGGAATAGAGTGAATTGGAGCGATGTGGTATACAGGGGTTGACGTGCTGTCAGTGGATTGAATCAAGGCATGTGAAGCGTCCGGGGTAAACCATGGAAAGCTGTGTAGGTATGTATATTTCCGTGTGTGGACGTGTGTATGTACATGTGTATGGGGGGGGGTTGGGCCATTTCTTTCGTCTGTTTCCTTGCGCTACCTCGCAAACGCGGGAGACAGCGACAAAGTCTAAAAAAAAAAAAAAAAAAAAAAAAAAAATATATATATATATATATATATCCCTGGGGATAGGGGAAAAAGAACCATTCCCACTTATTCCCTGCGTGTCGTAAAAGTTGACTAAAGGGAATGGAGCGGAATGAGCTGGAAATCCTCCTCTCCCGTTTTTCTTACTTTTCCCTAAGAAGGAACCGAGAAGTGGGCCAAGTGAGGATATTCCCTCTAAGGCTCAGTCCTCTGTTCTTAACGTTACCTCGCTCACGCTGGAAATAGCAAATATATATATATATATATATATATATATATATATATATATATATATATATATATATATATATATATATACACATAAGATGTTGCGTGGTTAAAGCACTGTTTCATATATATCATAAAATTCGGAAAGCATCTTCGAGTAAAATAAAATCCCGGGACAATATAGAATATTGCATGAGACTAGTCACTACCGAATGCAATATACATATCTTTTTTTCCTTTAGTCACGCCACGAATACATTTTCTGTTTCAAAAGATTTAGCTGAAATTTATGGGGAGTGTACCTAGAGTGTGTGCCGGACACCAACTGCTCAATATCAATACACAGCTGACACGACTTACAGAAATGAAAGGAAATATATAAATAACGGAAAAAAAAACAGTATATGATATTATCTATAAAAATTTAAACAACTGAATGCTTGCAGAATCTTCCATAGAGTGGTTTGGAACTTATGCATTTATTTACAGACGAGGATTTATTTGAGATGAAACAATTCATCACATTCTACACAATACACACACCCACTTTAAGAGCCCACTATACAATTTTTACACTCGGGCCGACCTGTGCCAATAATGGCAACCCGAGCACATACACACCTGACTTGTGCACATCAAAGAACAGGCTGTCATTGACAATAGCCAGTGTCAAGCTTAGTAATCAGCGAATCTTTACACACACTCACACACACACACACACACACACACACACACACGCGCGCGCGCGCGTGGCTGAACCAGATATATATCCCCGTTGATAACGTGTACATTAATCTTATCATATTCCCCAAATCCCGCCATCTGATTGTGAAACACAGTCCCGGAGATCCTAAAGAGGCAGAAAGATGTTAATTTGGTAAACATATGATTGTCCAAAAATCATATGTTTACCAAATGGC
Organism: Panulirus ornatus; assembly: GCF_036320965.1. Taxonomy (NCBI): domain Eukaryota; kingdom Metazoa; phylum Arthropoda; class Malacostraca; order Decapoda; family Palinuridae; genus Panulirus; species Panulirus ornatus. The sequence goes on along the minus strand of NC_092245.1, from coordinate 2,304,666 downwards.
GTCCTAGCTGCGTCTCTTCGATGTATATCACCTGACTTATATTTCTCTCTTGTGTTTCCCCTGATGATATAATTATTACACGAAAGTGCACTTGGGAACCTTATCGTGTTTCATTTTCCCCGTGGACTCATAGAAATACCTTGATCACGCGCAAAATTGTGATTCTTCCCAATATATATATATATATATATATATATATATATATATATATATATATATATATATATATATATATATATATATATATATATATATATATATTTTGGAAAGAGGGGCAAGTATGAAGTCTGTTGGGGATGCGAGAGCTTGGGAAGTGAGTCAGTTGTTGTTCGCTGATGACACAGCGCTGGTGGCTGATTCATGTGAGAAACTGCAGAAGCTGGTGACTGAGTTTGGTAAAGTGTGTGGAAGAAGAAAGTTAAGAGTAAATGTGAATAAGAGCAAGGTTATTAGGTACAGTAGGGTTGAGGGTCAAGTCAATTGGGAGGTGAGTTTGAGTGGAGAAAAACTGGAGGAAGTGAAGTGTTTTAGATATCTGGGAGTGGATCTGGCAGCGGATGGAACCATGGAAGCGGAAGTGGATCATAGGGTGGGGGAGGGGGCGAAAATTCTGGGAGCCTTGAAGAATGTGTGGAAGTCGAGAACATTATCTCGGAAAGCAAAAATGGGTATGTTTGAAGGAATAGTGGTTCCAACAATGTTGTATGGTTGCGAGGCGTGGGCTATGGATAGAGTTGTGCGCAGGAGGATGGATGTGCTGGAAATGAGATGTTTGAGGACAATGTGTGGTGTGAGGTGGTTTCATCGAGTGAGTAACGTAAGGGTAAGAGAGATGTGTGGAAATAAAAAGAGCGTGGTTGAGAGAGCAGAAGAGGGTGTTTTGAAGTGGTTTGGGCACATGGAGAGGATGAGTGAGGAAAGATTGACCAAGAGGATATATGTGTCGGAGGTGGAGGGAACAAGGAGAAGAGGGAGACCAAATTGGAGGTGGAAAGATGGAGTGAAAAGGATTTTGTCTGATCGGGGCCTGAACATGCAGGAGGGTGAAAGGAGGGCAAGGAATAGAGTGAATTGGAGCGATGTGGTATACCGGGGCTGACGTGCTGTCAGTGGATTGAATCAAGGCATGTGAAGCGTCTGGGGTAAACCATGGAAAGCTGTGTAGGTATGTATATTTGCGTGTGTGGACGTATGTATATACATGTGTATGGGGGGGGGGGGGCATTTCTTTCGTCTGTTTCCTTGCGCTACCTCGCAAACGCGGGAGACAGCGACAAAGTATAAAAAAAAAAAAAAAATATATATATATATATATATATATATATATATATATATATTGGGAAGCGCTAGGAAAAGACAACAAAGGCCACATTCGTTCACACTCAGTCTCTAGCTGTCATGCAATAATGCCCGAAACCACACCTCCCTTTCCACATCCAGGCCCCACACAACTTTCCATTGTTTACCCCAGACGCTTCACATGCCCTGATTCAATCCACTGACAGCACGTCAACCCCAGTATACCACATCGATCCAATTCATTCTATTCCTTGCACGCCTTTCACCCTCCTGCATGTTCAGGCCCCGATCACACAAAATCTTTTTCACTCCATCTTTCCACTTCCAATTTGGTCTCCCACTTCTCCTCGTTCCCTCCACCTCTGACACATATATCCTCTTGGTCAATCTTTCCTCACTCATTCTCTCCATGTGCCCAGACCATTTCAAAACACCCTCTTCTGCTCTCTAAACCACGCTCTTTTTATTTCCACACATCTCTCTTATCCTTACATTACTTACTTAATCAAACCACCTCACACCACATATTGTCCTCAAACAACTCATTTCCAGCACATCCACCCTCCTGCGCACAACTCTATCCATAGCCCACGCCTCGCAACCATACAACATTGTTGGAACCACTATTCCTTCAAACATACCCATTTTTGTTTTCGGAGATAATGTTCTCGACTTCCACACATTCTTCAAGGCTCCCAGGATTTTCGCCCCCTCCCCCACCCTATGATTTACTTCCGCTTCCATGGTTCCATCCGCTGCCAGATCCACTCCCAGATATCTAAAACACTTTACTTCCTCCAGTTTTTCTCCATTCAAACATACCTCCCAATTGACTTGACCCTCAACCCTACTGTACCTAATAACCTTATTCACATTTACTCTTAACTTTCTTCTTTCACACACTTTACCAAACTCAGTCACCAGCTTCTGCAGTTTCTCACATGAATCAGCCACCAGCGCTGTATCATCAGCGAACAACAACTGACTCACTTCCCAAGCTCTCTCATCCACAACAGACTTCATACTTGCCCCTCATTCCAAAACTCTTGCATTTACCTCCCTAACAACCCAATCCATAAACAAACAACCATGGAGACATCACACACCCCTGCCGTAAACCTACATTCATTGAGAACCAATCACTTTCCTCTCTTCCTACACGTACACATGCCTTACATCCTCGATAAAAACTTTTCACTGCCTCTAACAACTTGCCTCCCACACCATATATTCTTAATACCTTCCACAGAGCATCTCTATCAACTCTATCATATGCCTTCTCCAGATCCATAAATGCTACATACAAATCCATTTGCTTTTCTAAGTATTTCTCACATACATTCTTCAAAGCAAACACCTGATCCACACATCCTCTACCACTTCTGAAACCACACTGCTCTTCACCAATCTGATGCTCCGTATATATATATATATATATATATATATATATATATATATATATATATATATATATATATATATATATATGTCTCCATGGTTGTTTAATTTGTTTATGAATGGGGTTGTTAGGGAGGTAAATGCAAGAGTTTTGGAAAGAGGGGCAAGTATGAAGTCTGTTGGGGATGAGAGAGCTTGGGAAGTGAGTCAGTTGTTGTTCGCTGATGATACAGCGCTGGTGGCTGATTCATGTGAGAAACTGCAGAAGCTGGTGACTGAGTTTGGAAAAGTGTGTGGAAGAAGAAAGTTAAGAGTAAATGTGAATAAGAGCAAGGTTATTAGGTACAGTAGGGTTGAGGGTCAAGTCAATTGGGAGGTGAGTTTGAATGGAGAAAAACTGGAGGAAGTGAAGTGTTTTAGATATCTGGGAGTGGATCTGGCAGCGGATGGAACCATGGAAGCGGAAGTGGATCATAGGGTGGGGAAGGGGGCGAAAATCCTGGGGGCCTTGAAGAATGTGTGGAAGTCGAGAACATTATCTCGGAGAGCAAAAATGGGTATGTTTGAAGGAATAGTGGTTCCAACAATGTTGTATGGTTGCGAGGCGTGGGCTATGGATAGAGTTGTGCGCAGGAGGATGGATGTGCTGGAAATGAGATGATGAGGACAATGTGTGGTGTGAGGTGGTTTGATCGAGTGAGTAACGTAAGGGTAAGAGAGATGTGTGGAAATAAAAAGAGCGTGGTTGAGAGAGCAGAAGAGGGTGTTTTGAAGTGGTTTGGGCACATGGAGAGGATGAGTGAGGAAAGATTGACCAAGAGGATATATGTGTCGGAGGTGGAGGGAACAAGGAGAAGAGGGAGACCAAATTGGAGGTGGAAAGATGGAGTGAAAAAGATTTTGTCTGATCGGGGCCTGAACATGCAGGAGGGTGAAAGGAGGGCAAGGAATAGAGTGAATTGGAACGATGTGGTATACCGGGGTTGACGTGCTGTCAGTGGATTGAAGCAAGGCATGTGAAGCGTCTGGGGTAAACCATGGAAAGCTGTGTAGGTATGTATATTTGCGTGTGTGGACGTATGTATATACATGTGTATGGGGGGGGGGGGTTGGGCCATTTCTTTCGTCTGTTTCCTTGCGCTACCTCGCAAACGCGGGAGACAGCGACAAAGTATAATAAAATAAATAAATATATATATATATATATATATATATATATATATATATATATATATATATATATATATGATTGTAAATACACTAAATCTATTTTACTAACAGCGTGTGAGTAGACAGATTTTCGTTTGTCCTTCCTTTCAACAGAAAATGGGTAATAACAGTCGAACACTGGCAGTGCTTGATCCGGTGTGCCACGAGGCTCATGCGAGCTCGAGAATGTGGCACGAAATGAAAAATGTGAAGACGTTCTGTCCTGCCCCTTGCCAGCCCGGGATCAAGCATGAACTGCCCGGCGAGAATTTTTGCCAAATTCTATATGACAGGCGCTTCCTGTAGCTCTAGGCCAAGTCTGAGGCTACTGTAACCTGTCTACACGAGTGAAATGATCGGTGGTATAGTACCTACAGTCGGCCTCATACACAGTGTGCCTGGGTACAAAACACACCTGGTCTGTGGACTGATCTTTTTGTTCACTGTTTGAACAATGGAATTCACGACGTAACCATCACGTCGTTAACTGACGATTGCGACGTAACAATCAACTGTTTACACAGTCACTTCCATATACACAGACTCAGACACAGACACAGACACACACACACACACACACACACACACACACACACACATGCACACACACACAAACACACACACACACACATCACATGTAATATTACACCTACTCTGGGGTAGAGGGTGTCTGGTGGGACTCTGGGGTAGGGGGTAAGCGTCTGATGGGACATGGTGTAGGGGGGGTGTATCTGATGTCACTGGTGTAGGGGGTGTGTATCTGATGTCACTGGTGTAGGGGGTGTGTATCTGATGTCACTGGTGTAGGGGGTGTGTATCTAATGTCACTGGTGTAGGGGGTGTGTCTGATGGGGGATGGAATGGTGTAACTAATGTGAAGACTTGGCATTTCATGGGGCCACCAGACTGGCTGATAAGATAATCGACTCTCGCGCCGTCCTGCATCCTGCGTACGACAACAGAGCAAGGGGTTCATACACTCGCAGCCACAACCAAATGACACTTCATACACGATAATAAATAGTCAACACTACGAGATACTATAAAATCTGTAAACCATTCAGTCTCACTCATTCAAGGATAAATTAAGATTTTCTCTATCGTCAGCATATCTCTGGCAATGTTAGCTAGCTTACCGGAACATTAGTCTACCATACACTGCCGGCCATTACGACATTCCATTTTGACCACCACACCGAGAGAGAGAGAGAGAGAGAGAGAGAGAGAGAGAGAGAGAGAGAGAGAGAGAGAGAGAGAGAGAGAGAGAGAGGCTGGCTAACATGATGATGAAAGGCAGTGTCTCCAAGCATCACCGGTGGTGGTACCGACAGACGACTCGGTAACTGAGATAAGCCAAATGTACATCAGCACTCTCCTTTCCCAAGCCATAATTCGTTCCCGCACATCCCATCATCGTCTCACAAGCATCCCTCTGCCCCTTGCACACCTTACTACACGTCCCACCGCTCATCCACCGCATGGCAGGGACTACTGTGTGTTGCGTTTGGCGTTACTTATCGTGATATAATCACGGGGTCGAGAGCATAGGTTCGATTCCTGATTGAGGCAGTCAGTCTATAGTCAACCCATTTGTTCATCGAGGGAATGAACGATAAAGTGAATACCTAGGATTAGCTATACACACACACACACGCACATATATATATATATATATATATATATATATATATATATATATATATATATATATATATATATATATATATGTGAGTGTGTGTGTGTGTGTGTGTGTGTGTGTGTGTGTGTGTGTGTGTGTGTGTGTGTGTGTGTGTGTGTGTGTGTTTGCAACGTGCCGTCTCAGCTAAAGAATAGAAAATAAAGTCAGGGATCACCACGACAGACGTTGAAAAGGGTCATGTAAGATCATCCTCCATCTCTCGTGTTTCAGTTATCAAGATGCACCCAACTTACTGGTCCTCCCGACTCTTTTCAAGCATTACCTAGAACTCATCGGACAGTTTGGGAAGAAATTACTGCACCATCCACGCCACCATTGATCCCTGATTTACCTGAGATCCCTCGTCCCAGAGTTACAGTTCAGCAACATCAAAACAGCACTGGGCCCATCCCAGCTCGTACACACCACTACAAGGTGAGCCCCGACCCCAGTCGCAGTGAACACATTAGTTTATATGGTGCAAGTCTATTTGTGTAACTAGCTGTCTGCTTAACTCCACACCTTTTTGTAACTCTAGTGTCTAAGTTATATGTATCAAATACCTAGTTGGCTGTTTGTTCAGGAAACTGTAAATCATAACTGCTGCTACTACTACTACTACCACTATTACGACGACAACAGCAAAGACAAAATCATTATCATTATTGCTATTACTATTTATATCATTAGTAGCATTAGCAGAAAAAGTATTGGTAGCAGCAGCAGTAGTAGTAGTAATAGTAGTAGTAGTAGTAGTAGCAGTAGTAGTAGTAGTAGTAGTAGTAGTAGTAATGGAAGTAGTAGTAGTAGCAGCAGTATTAGTACAGCAGAGTAGTAGTAATTGTAGTAATAGCAGCAGCGCCAGATGTAGAAGTAGTAATAGTAATAATAATAATAATAGCAGCAGTAGTAGTAATAGCAACAGCAGCAGCAGCAGCAGCAGCAGCAGTAGTAGTAGTAGTAGTAACAGCAGCAGTAGCAGTAGTAGTAATAGCAGCAGCAGTAGTAGTAGTAATAGCAGCAGCAGTAGTAGTAGTAATAGCAGCAGCAGTAGTAGTAGTAATAGCAGCAGCAGTAGTAGTAGTAATAGCAGCAGCAGTAGTAGTAGTAATAGCAGCAGCAGTAGTAGTAGTAATAGCAGCAGCAGGAGTAGTAGCAGTAGTAGTAGTAATAGCAGCAGCAGCAGTAGTAGCAGTAGTAGTAGTAATGATAATAGCATCAGTAGTAGTAGTAGTAGTAGTAGTAATAGTAGCAGCAGCAGCAGCAGAAGTAGTAATAGTAGAAGTAGTTGTTGTTGTCGTTACCATCCCTTATCACGTCTCATTACTCGTTCTGAGACAGTCTTCACCACAAGCCCATCACTCACTCCACTGTCTGCCTTTACCAGCATTCACACCACTCCTCTTACGAACAGCCCTCACCAACGACCCGTAACGCATTCCACTAGCAGCCCTCACCAACGTCCCACTACTCATTCCACTAGCAATCCTCACCAATCCACTTAACAGCACACCTACAGCCCTCACCAACGCCCCATGACCAATTGTCCGCTTAGTCGTTCTTTCGAGAGCCAGTCAATCCACAGGCAGTCCTTAATGAAGGTCACTGTGTCGTCTATCTGGTAGCCTTTGCTTCTCACTTACCATCAGTCCTCAGTACATTGCATCCCCTACTCATCTCACTGTTTGTCCCACTAGCAGCTTCAATACAAGTACCACAGCTTATACCATTAGAGGGTCCAATACATGTCACATTGCTTGTACCACAAAGCAGCTCCACTACACATCCCACTGCTTGATCCACAAGCAGCTCCCAAACACATCTCTATGCTTGTACCACTAGCAGCTCCACTACATGTCCCACTGCTTGTACCACTAGCAGCTCCCCTAAATGTCCTACTGCTTGTACCACTAGCACTGCTTGTACCACTAGCAGCTTCACGTCATATCCCTTAGCTTGTACTAATGGCAGCTCGACTACACATCCCACTGTCTGCACCACTAGTAGCTCCACTTGTCCCACTGCTTGAAGTATTAGCAGCTCCACTAAATGTCCCACTGCCTGTACCATTAGCAGCTCCGGTACTCGTCCCTAATCTTGTCCCAGTGGCTCTCCGGATAGCAAGCTTCATCACTCTTCCTCTAAACAGTCCAATCATCACAGAGTTTCTAATTGCCTGCCCCGCAAATAGCCCCTCACTTGATCCCGCCAATCGTCCCATTAGGTCGGTTTTGGCGAATTTACTGATCATCCGAAGCTTACTGTGTGAGCGGGAGGGCAGAATGATTACAGAGATCGCCCACGGTCTTGATCCGTCCCCCAGCACTGGGCAGAATTACGGTATAAAGTTAGATATTACAAAGTTGGTTCATAGCATCAGCTCAGTCTTTTCAAACAGCGGATCCGTTGCGAAAAGAGGATTCGGTAACTTCCAATTACTTGCAAGGTCTGTTTAGATCAGTTTCGATAAGGTTAATATGTCTCACAGTTTAAGAGGGAGTGTTCTAGAGTCTGTCCATTAAGCTATCCACACACTTTTCAGTCCAAATGATTAACATTGCAAAAAAACTAACCTCCAGTGGCACTTCATATTATTATAAATCTAGCACTGGCAACATCTAAGGGTCAACCAGCATCGTTACCTTCTCCATCATATACACTTTCTCTTTTTATGTTGGATGAGACGGCACGGGCAACCCAAATCAAAACCATATCATCAACGCTGGCTTGACTGTGCACCAGTTACTGCCTCGTGGATTCGACTCTATACACTCAATCCCGGGCGGCCTGTGAGTGCTTTACTGTCAGCAACCATAACCGGTGGACCATTTCATAATGATGGGAAATATATCTGTCAGTGCGTACTCGCATTGGTCTATTTCCTTCAAACACGTCTGTTTGTTCACTGGTGATTTTAAAGGTTTCAGACATCTGTGTGCAAAACCCAATACTGTGTGTAACAGCCTCTCTGTCTATTATAAGTCTGGCTTCAGCAGCAGCTTTGTCACGTTCAAGAGAAAATCCATAACAATGGGAGGAAATCCACGATAATTTCATTTGAATCTCTTAACCAGTATATATATCTAGGTTTAGAAACATCCATGATGCATTCTGGTGTCCCAGTATTCATATCTGAATGGTGAAGATCGAGTCATGCATCATGGGGGAGGTAGTTCCTATACGCTCAAGAGCTATGAATATGGCAAGCGAGTTCGCTTTCAAGGCAGGTGCCTGATTATTTACCATGGTATGCTTTTGTATTTTACGTTCTATTATCACTGGTCGACTAAGATGGTGGCAGCACTTCCAGCTCTCCGAACGGTAGAGTTGAAAGAGTCGTTAGTACATACATTCTGTTTTCTTTTCTTTCCAGATATTGTATGTTTAACGTTCCTGATTATGAAAACGACCTGCTTCAGTTACCTGCTTTAAAATTCAGCTTCGGCGAAGCACCACCGTAGGTAGACTAGGGAACTTTTCGCGTTCACAATTTCCAATAGAATTTCTTGGTAGCATATCTTTATACTTGATGCTTCTTCTCAGCCTGTTCTCCAGCCGGTAGTTGAACCTGAGGGAGAAGGGCGTGGGGAGGTGCCGCCTCCTTAACTACCCTGTCTCTTCTACATGTCATGACCGCAGGTAACGTAGTTGTACATCATCAGCTCTCCTGTCATTTGTCCTTCCCATGGACGTACATGACACACTGCACTGTGGTGTCATCTGGACCTGTGTCATCAAAGCTCACGATCACTGTTGTGTTACCTGGGCCTGTGGCATCATAACTCACAATCACTAACGTGTTACCTGAGGTATCATAACTCACGATCACTGTTGTGTTACCTGAGGTATCATAACTCACGATCACTGTTGTGTCACCTTAACCTTAGACATCATAATCAACGATCACTGTTGTGTCACCTAAATCTGTGGCCTCATAACTCACGATCACTGTCGAGTTACCCGAGATACCATAACTCACGATCACTGTTGTGTAGCCTTAACCTGAGATATCATAACTCACGGTCACTGTTCTGTCATCTGACCCCGAGTTATCATAACTCACGATCATTGTTCTGTCACCTGGACTCGAGGCATCATAACTCACGTTCACAGTTGTGTCATCACTGGCTCACGGACTCACCCACGCATCCCCAACACGACTCCCATCAAGATGGCTACAGAATTCGGGACAGACGTTTGCCTCTTATGGCGAGATCACAAAGAATTTTATGATATTAGCATCGTTCGGAGAACCAAGCCTCCAAGACCTCTGAATCTTCCACCAGGTCATGCCACCTGTAGCGGCTTGTTAAGGCTGCCAAAGGTCAGATATACAGCCCTATCGTATGCTGATGACACAAATGATGTCTACGTTTCCATCTGCTTGCGAACGTTGCTGGTTCATTGTCACGGATGCTAACGAGGTTCACATGCCGGTCAGGTAATTCTTTTCTGGTTCACACTTGATGAATTAGCTCGATTGGCATCCCGAGGTGAATCTTCAGTTCCTCTCTCCCTCTCTTCAGTCTTACTGTTTTCCTTAACTTCAAACAACTCGCTATCCATTTTTTTCCCCGATTTTTATTTCCCTCTTGCCCCAAGCCTCTAATTTCTCTCTCTCTCCCTCCCACAATCCCGGCCTCCAACATTCTCTCTTCTTACTTTCCTTCTTACTATTTTCCTTACCTTCAATCAGATCACCCTCATTTTCTCGCCGTACAAAGACAGGCAACAAAACCAATTCCATCTCCTAGAATTATGGCGTATAAGAAGCTAACATCACTGGTTCTCTTCTCTGTTAAGAAGAGCTGACTTTGAGGTAACGTAATGCAGGGTTTCAAAATTTTGAGTAAATTCCACAATGTACATCACAAAAACCTGTCTGAAACATGGTTAAGACAACTATCAGGACAAATAGAATAAAAGTTAAACTAAAAGATGTAATATTTATGTACGATTATTTTTTTTTGTTAATTCAGGCATCTACTGACTGAATTTGGGGGATGGGGGAATTATGCATAGTCATGAAATCCATTTCCTCATTCTAGACTCTCAGAATATACTGAAGTGCAGCAGGGTGTGTGACAGTACATTTAAGGCCTCATAGTTAAATTCACCCTTCGTTCTATCCTGTCAATTCACATGCAGGCTTACTTCACCAATGTATGGTTTGCTTCCATTCCTTTTTCCTCCTGGCTATTGTTGCCGGAGGTAGTAGAGGATAGGCAGGGAATATCTCTTGCTGTTCTACCCTTGCTTCATCCACTTACTACAGAAACAGACACATCTAGTCAAATCCATAAACAGAGAACGCAGACACGAGCCAACGCGCCCTCTATGTTTTTCTCACGTATTCCCTCCCTTCCGACTTCCATTTCTTTCTCTCCGTCTCCATCTTAGCCCAGGTAGCGGGCCTGAGCCGCGTGGGGCCAGACAGCGGGACATAGGGCCACCTATGTAATCAAAAGTTTGGTGTTGGAGAGTTGGTCGTGGAGGATCCCAGAGTTTATAACTTTGCCTCCGTCTCACCAGGAATCCTCTGGAGAGATTTTTTTTTTCTTAAGTCCATTCATTATACACATAACACACAGATTTTTGTCCTGACAACGTCTATATTTTGTCATATATCTTGATATTTATTGCTGAATTCAGTCCTGTATAAGTGTTGCCTTATAATGTCGACTAGATGATAATATAGGAAACTTTGAGTTGTTATATGATGCTATATAGTTTAATGGTTGCCATATCGTCATGGCCAGGTTAGAATTGATTTAGGTAATGAACTTCTGAGGGCTAACACGTATCGTGAATGTGTCTGTGATGCCATACATGTTAATGCTTGAGGACTGCCATATACCGTATTGCTAAACGTCTTTCTCCCACAGATATCATACATGGGGAGCAACTTTTCGACTGCCATTTATATCTTCGTAACATCTGTCGATTTCTAGTTTCCTCTTGTCCTCCCGTATCTTAGGAGGTGTAACATTACACCTGAAGGACGTTTTTAGTGATGCCACACACATAGTGACGTCGCTGTGTTCTGTGACAAGAGCTAAGTGATATCTAAACTCTATGATGTTTTCATGATAGTATCCGTTGCCACATCCATACAAGTGTTCCCTGGTGCGTTTATATCCATATAATCTGATGGCATGTGAACTGTTATACATCCTCGAAATCCTGTGGATTATAACTATGTTACTACGGATTGTAACATTGCTACCTAACGTACAAGAGGTTACATGTGGATTGCTATGTATCATAAGCAACATGTATCAGAAGCACATTCCTTAGTAACACGGGAGGGGATACCGTTTGGTCTACACACCTTGCCTGTGTCCAGAAACAGAAGTGCTTTTTTGACTACTTGAAAATTTGGTCCCTGATGGCCCCTGTTTACTCCCACCTCCCACAGTACCGGCACAATGTTCCAGCTGAACACATAACATACCTTCCCGAAACTGCATCATTCCAGCAGTCAACAATTTCTCTTCTAAAAAAAAAAGAAATGGATGCATTATTGGCAACGGTGTTTTGGGGGATTAGTCATCGTGCGTCCAGCGACGTCTCCGGCGTGTTTACAGATAGAGGACTGATCTGCCTCTCTGTGTAATATAGAGGACGAAGAGATTATGGGATGGGGAACATAGAGTAGGCAGGTGTGGGCTAAAAAGAATTGCACTGCAATTAGGAGAGGCAGCTATATCCTCGTAAGGATGGGAAAACAGAGGATAAGGTGCGAAGCCAAAAGCTGTAAGAGACTCCTTCAACTCGAGAGTAGAAAGGCATACCAGTGGAAAACGACGGTAGATTGTCGCCTTTCATTTGGATAACATACTTGAAATAATTTCAGGTGGAGAAGAAAGCAGAATGCGAGTGGGAGAAAAGATAGGTTTTCCATTTTCAGTATTCCAGGCCTATCACCCGAAAAGCTCAAATATTGCAATGGATGAAGCATGACTTGGAAAAAAAGAGATAGCTTTAGATGAAGAAGAGATATAGGCTTTTATAGCCGGAAAAATAGCCTCTCTCTTTCTAACAGAGACAGAAGCATCATCCAAAGAGTCGGTAGTATAATTCAAAAAAAAAAAAAATTGTCTTCAATTAGTCTAGTTAGCGCTATGAAAGTGTCATCTAACATTTCCTGGAGGTCAGCTGGAAGAGGAAGAGGTAGGTGGTGCTGTTTGTGAGAGGTCATAGGACACATCTGGGACATAAAGACATATTTACAAATATGGTCGGATGAATCAATCAGGGCGAGATTATGTAGATACAGCGTGATGGACTGGAAGTGAGAAAAAAAAATAACCAGATTGAGGGTGTTGAACAGTGGCTGTTATGTTCAAGAATATGGGTAGAGTGGTTGTTAATTTGTTCTACATCATCAAGAACAGAAAAACGTGTGGGCTGCATACCATGACCATATGTGTGGGAAGGCCATCAACCATCCCCATGACGTACATTAGAATAGGGTAAAATCTCCTATCCAAAGGACTTTAGTGTGTGTTATGGTCCCGTGTCAGAAATTCAGGTAATCAAAGAAAGTTATAATGTTTGAAGACGGTAAGAGAGCGGTGGGCGATGCACAAGAAAACCCTGGTGATTTGGAAGAAAATCTAAATCCAGAATTCGTCAATATTTGGAGATTCAATGTCTGAGAGGCGCGCAACAGGCGGGTTGGTGTTGGCACCAGAGGTGACGTCTCATTCGAATCGGAACACTTGAATGAAAGCGATAACAGATGTGTGTATACTGGATTACTGAAGACATCATGAGATAGCTGTCTCCAAGAGACCTAAGACATTTGGAGAGATGCGAGCCAGGTGGTGTCTAATAAAAGAAATATCAGCAGGAAGACGACAGATTTAATAAAATGAACAGAAAAATATAAATGTTAGGAGCATGAGAGGAGCGACGGGTGTGAGAAGCGCCGGTTGGTACTACTGATGTATAAGCCTTCCCACTCATTGGCAGCGGAGACAAGCGAGTCTCCGGGGATTCTTTGCAATCCCAGAAAGCCAGGAACTAGTGGCTGGCTATTAGGCTAATGGATTCTAACATGATTACATTCTGAGATTCATACCGAAAAAAAGAAGGATCAAGGAAATGGATGTGAAGATAGGAAGTAAAAATTGGTAGGATATGTGTATTGCGCATTACCGCGGGGTGTTTAGTCTAGCCCGGCAGTTCAGTTGAATGAGATAGATAGCAAGACCAGTAGTCATGTCATTGCAAGCGTACAGTGGCTAGGGTATCACACTCTCTCTCTCTTAAGTAGGGACATTTATGCTACCTTAGGCGGGTTGCTGCCCACAGACTATTACCTCCGTTGCCGTGTATCATATCTGTGATACAATATACCTTGAGAGTTGGTAAAAGATTGTTATAGGTTCACGGGCACAATACATCGTAATAGTAGCCAACGAGACACAAGACATCGTGATGGTAATGTACGAGACATCGTGGTGGCGTCTATGGGTGTAGTACTGAGCAAAGGTGTTTCAAGTTGACAGTAGCAGAAAGGCCTCCAGTATGGAACTAATGGTTAACTGCAGGCTGCCGGGAACCATACATGTTCCCTCATTGTTCACTCGAAGAACGACGCATTGTTTGACACGACTGACAAACAACAGCAACCGGAGTCTGTTGACCTGTGTTAATTGCTACCAGCAGCAGCAACCTCCGCACCCCTGGGGACGACGGTGACATCCGCACGGCACCGGCTGCAACGAACACCACTCCAGAACCCCTGTGTGGCCGACGGTGAGATCAGCGTGTCACCTGCTGGAGCGAACCTCCCCGGTGACATCAGTTGCAGCAACCCCTCACCCTAGATGGCGACATCTTCATGAAGAGCTCTGTCTCTGAGGCTTTTGTCGACTAGGTATTGAAAAGACAGACGTTGTGAACCCCTGCTGTAATGTAGGTGGCGATATTTCGCGGTGCTCTTGGTTCTACAACGAAGACCATTCATTGGCGAGGTGATCCAGTTTTAGCAGCGTTCAGTGGATGAGAGACGGGAGTGGATACAGTGTTACACAGACAGATGATATTCAGATCATGGCACAATACAGACGGATTACCTCACGCTTCTGATCGTCGTGTTGTTTTTACGCATGAAGGTAAATATAAAGGGCTTATCTCTGAACACGTTTGTCCTTTGTCCGTGAAGACAAGACGGATTAATTCGGATTCATCAGACGTTACAGGTGGATACTAACTATTGTACATACTGGCTGAAAAGAGACACGATAGAAAGAGGCAGAGTTGGATATTCAGGCAGTGTTGCAATGCACAGACACAGATGATAGTGACTGAACATAACTGTCCCTAGGCACAAAAGACTTCAGAAGTACAGGGACCGTATCTGGATATATACAAAAGTACTCAGAAACACATCGACTGCGTCTCAATACAGGATATATTTATTTCATTACACAAGACTAAGTACGTACGTAATGTTTATGCATCAGAACGTAATGAGAATGTGTAAGTTATTTGGATATACTTGGAATGGGTTTGGAAACAAAAGACTGGATCTAAACATATCCGCAGTGTAGGCGAAGATACAGAGAGACTTTGTGTGTATACGTCTGATGTATCAGCTTACAAATGATGTACATATCTGGAAGCTCTGGTAAATATACCAGAGGTATAGGTGGCGTGGTTATATTTAGGAAAAGTTATATATGTTCTGATACACGATACTATGAAAGGATACATGAGCATTATTCTTGAAAAAAAAAAAAATCTTTGCCAGAGATGGAACTTTGCTCATAGAAATATGTCTGGCGTCGCTTTGTGGCGTCTGGTTTCATGTAAATGAGAGATGTCCAGGATGCACAAATATTATTTTGAGATACACAAGACCATGTTTGCATACACAGGAACTCTTCTGAATATTTGTAACTATATGAAAAAATACTCAATGTCCAAATACTCGCAATGGTGTTTATGAAGTGTTTGCATAAACTACCTAGAGAATATTTTGAGATACTTCCATGACAACCATGTTGAAGGACAGTGACTCCAGAATGTAACTTCATCTTAGTAATGTCATTGTATATCTATATAGAGAGATAGATATAGACAGATAGAGAGATAGATATCATTCATCTATATCAATCATACAGACAGAGTTCGGTAACTCAATTTCTTTCCTTTTTTTAGTGTGGTTAGAGAAGAGGGAGATGAGGTAGTACAAAGGAAGAGATACTTTGAAATGGATGAGCACACTGAAGTGTGTACAGGTGTGAGTTTGTTTTGATGTATGTTTGTGGGTGATTTTCTAGAAGCGTGTTTTTGGTGTCTTTTTGTATACCTCGACAGACTGTGGGTGTGTATGGATAAGAGATGTATTTTTTTTTAATGAGATTCGCGAAACTCAGGTAAACATTATTCACTGTGTTCACTCTATGAATATATACATATGTATATACATATAAGTATATACATATACATATATAACTGTATATCAAAACGAGCTCTTCAAGTAAAAGCCAGGATTTCATTCTCTGATTTTTCTTTCGATGGAGATTTAATGTGTGTGTGTGTGTGTGTGTGTGTGTGTGTGTGTGTGTGTGTGTGTGTGTGTGTTTACCTATTTGTACTGTACGGGGGAAGATTTCTATATTCATAGGGTCCAATCTCATACTGGTGTGTGTGTGTGTGTGTGTGTGTGTGTGTGTGTGTGTGTGTGTGGGATGGGATCAGAAGGAAGACCAGGGTGTAGGGACGTGGCAGGAGCGATGACGAGCAGCATGAGTGCTATAAGCAAAGCGAAGAATGCTGCCTGGAGGGCAGAGGAAGAGAGTGTGTTTCGAGTTGAAAGAGAGGCAAGATCTACGGAGAGTGATATGAAAAAAAAGCAAGTCCATAACAAAGGCTATGGTGCTACTAGACCGAACGCCTGACGTACAAAGGGAGGCCAAGGTATAATGAAAATAATGAGCATTACCCCCATAGAAATAAGGCCAAAGTGACATGTTAAAGATAACTGGTTATAGGCGAGAAGGTGAGATATGAATATATACGATGTGCTGTGACGAGAGATGCTACAAAAGCCAAAATGGTGGAACGATGGAATAAAGAAGTGCTTCACGTCTGAGAAAGCAGCCCAGAAGAAACCCAGAGTGTCCTATTAACCAACGTGTTAAAGTATAATTATGTCAATTTACGTAAAGAAACTAAGAGACTTATATGTCAAATTAAACGTTACTATGAAACATATGTTGCTAAAAATAGCAAAACAAATCCATGGAGGATTTATAGTTACGTTAGAAGCAAGAGAGTCATTACACAGTCAGTTGGTTATTAACTACGGAAAGTGGTGACACAACACAACGAAGACATGAAAATTATCTTAAATGATTATATTTTTGCTTCGTTATTTACGACTGAAGTCATAAGTCATGTCTTGAATCCGGTTCCATTGCTAAGAGGGGAAAATGTTCAGCAATATATTAACATAAGAGTTGGAGGCATATTATCAGCACTAAATGGAGTGTCAGTAAACAAAACGGTCGGTCCAGATCAGTTCTTTCCAAAACGATGAAAAGGCGAAAAATGAGTTAGTTCAACCCATGACTGCTCTCTGCAATAAGTCACTTGCTATGAGGGAAGTTCCAAAGGAATGAAAGTTTGTTAATGTAACAACAGTATCAAAAATGTTAATAAGTCACAGCCCAGAAATTATCGTCCATATGTAATCTGCGATGTTAGGGACTATAACGAATCCCAACAGTCGACTCCACCGACTGAATTAAAGGTGAGGAAGCGACATCTTCACGACTGTCATCTCAGCACGACCATAACGAAGGTCCAGTGACGATCTCAGCGACGGCCGCTCACAGGACTAAAACAACGACTCCAGAGACAATTCCTGTGTCGTCCACTGTGACCGTAGTGACGACCACTTCGCCCTCTGTGACCACGATAGTACTGACCTCAGTTACGATCATTGTGGCTGCAGTGACGATCACTATGGGACCCGGTGACCACCAGAGAGACGATCACTGTGGCATCCTATGATCACCAGAGGAACGACCACTGAAGCACCCTGTGACCAGCTGAGAGAAGACCATTATGATATCCCATGTCCATCAGAAGAACGACTACTGTGGTACACAGTGACAACCAGAGGCACACTGTGACTATCTGGAGGACGACCGCTGTAGCACACTGTGACCACCTGAAGGACGACCATTCCAACTGCCACCTTCTTAGAAGTCTCACATATATCTTCAGCGATTCCTATATTCACTCAAGGACAAATAAGCAGCCCCCTTCCTTACAATCCCAACCATAGGTAACAACCCTTGTAATACCTTACACGCGACCATTAGTAAATACCTCGAGAACGGTCACAATAATGACCCTTTTTCGACCTGGAAACCTATTACAGTGACGAGCAACTCGAGACTCACTCCGAGGGATAATGATATCATAGATTACAGTGACGACTCTAACAGACGGGACAACAGGCTGCAGTACAGTGACGACCGTAACAAACAGGAGAGCAGAATCGGTATGGTGACGGACTTCAACACAATGACGACTGTAGGGACGACCGTAACGGACTTCAACAATGATGACAGTAGGGACAACAGAGATAAACGTAACAGACAAGGAAACAGATACGTCTTTTCTTTTGTGGCTGAAGTTGTTATTGCTACCTCAGGCAACGATTACCTGAAGTAATCCATTGGTACACAAATAGTCAGCCACGTCCCCCGGGTGATCCCAGAGATCTAGAAGAAAGCAGACCTTTGTCTGTAGTGATGGACCTGGGTAACTAAACGTCCAGTGTCTTAAGAAGAAGGGTGACATTACAAGCAGACATGCTCTTGTGTGGCATCAATTTTGTGTCTGTATGCTTGCTAATGATAGCAGGTATAGTGACACGTGTATCCTTGGGTAAATAGTTTAAGATGGGCTGATGATCGGAGAGGCAGTGCTGAGAATACTGTTAAAGAAGCAATCGTTTAGTGTCTGGTGGGTGAAGTGAGTATAAATGTGTCTGGTTGTACTGGTATTGGCCAGGTGGGGGAGGGATTTTGTTATGAAGGTAATTGAAGTGTAAAAGTGGGGCACGCCTCTTGTGTCTAGGTGGGAGAGGGAGAGGAGGGGATGGGGTGGTTTGTGAGGTGGTGGTGGGGATGAGTAGGGTCGTAAGCGGCTGCAGCAAACTGCACATCTGTCATGTCTTAATATCTTTGTTGTGGTGGGACTTGGGTTCCTGTGTGAAGTTGATGTTGCTGGCTTGGGTGCGTCTTGATGTGGTTTTGAGAGTTTTGTTTTGTGTTGTTTGGAGTTTCTGAGCTTTCGGATGCGATGGGGGAGCAGACCAGTGAAGCACAGGGGTTAGTACTAAGTTTATTGAGAGGAGTAAGTTTTTTTGCTGGACAAATTTTGTACCTGTAAGAGTTCTGAGTGTTTTGTTTTTCTGTGGATGATCATCGTGATTACTATTTGTGTGTTACGGGGAGAGATTCTTTACACTCTCGTTGCCCGTGTCTTAACCTTAAAAATGTCTATATTCTTGTGTGATTACTTTTTATATTCTTGTGTGATTACTTTTTATATTCTTGTGTGATTACTATTTATGTGTTACGAGAGGAGAATTTTTACACTTGCGATGCGCCGTCCTCTTAGCCTTGTATATATGTATCATGTCTTTATTATGTACACACACAAACACACACAAACACACACACACACACACACACACACACACACACACACACACACACACACCAGCTTAAGGTAGACATTCAATCGACAAGCCCCCACAGGAGGATGAACAGCCGGGTGGATTGTGGACCAACTACCACGACCAGGATCTGAACCTATGCGGGGTTGATCCCAGGCTAACCTGCTAGATCAAGGAGGTGTGTGTGTGTGTGTGTGTGTGTGTGTGTGTGTGTGTGTGTGTGTGTGTGTGATGACGCAAGAAGAAAATGTCATGCGTAAGTCATATGTAGTGCTTCGTTCTCCTAGTGATTTGTTGAGAGTGAGGGTTGGCTGAACAGTGTGATGTACGAGTGGTTGAGAGTGAGGGTTGGCTGAACAGTGTGATGAACGAGTGGTTGAGAGTGAGGGTTGGCTGAACAGTGTGATGTACAAGTGTGTTGAGAGTGAGGGCTGGCTGAACAGTGTGATGTACGAGTGTGTTGAGAGTGAGGGCTGGCTGAACAGTGTGATGAACGAGTGGCTGAGAGTGAGGGTTGGCTGAACAGTGTGATATACGAGTGTGTTGAGAGTGACGGTTGGCTGAACAGTGTGATGTACAAGCGTGCTGAGAGTGAGGGTTGGTTGAACAGCGTGATGTACGAGCGTGTTGAGAGTGAGGGTTGGCTGAACAGTGTGATGTACGAGTGTGTTGAAAGTGAGGGTTGGCTGAATAGTGTGATGAACGAGTGTGTTGAGTGAGGGTTGGCTGAACAGTGTGATGAACGAGTGTGTTGAGAGTGAGGGATGGTTCAACACACCAGCACAAAAGAACACAAATGAATTCCTTTGTAGTCCTTTGTCCTGGTGTGTTTATTTCGTCTCTGTCAGACGTCTGTAGGTAGGGTTAGGGAGGATTTTTTTTTAGATACTCTTTCGGTCACAGAGGAACCAAAGCTCGACATATAGAGGTGTTGGTGGGAATGATGTGTGGCTTCCAGCATTTAGACATATTTTGTTGCTATTGTAAGGTCATGTGCATGAGAAAGGGAGAGGATGTAATAGGATGGGGGAAGGAGGTGTAAGGCTATCCAGGAAGGGACTAAAGAAAATGGAGGATAGTACAACATCCTAGGAAATTTCTTTACGGAAGCTGTAAGGTCTTCAGATGGTCTGATTTTAGCCGAGTTATACTTAATGGTACAAGGAATTATGTGCCATCCACTGCTGTTGTTCTATGGCAACAATGGAGTAGTGGTTAGCGTTACTGACCATGAGTCGATATATGGATACCAGGCTTAGGCCTGGCTACGTGTGTGTATGTATATAAACTCGGTAAAAAAAAAAAGTATCGGTGCTCAGTATGTGTTTATCATTATGACTCACGGGCCAACGTATGAGAAATTTATGTCTCACCCGCTACACGTTAGAACCCCTGATGTCAGGAGGGTGCCATATCGGCTACTAGCGACACATCCTGTCAGATATTTAGCGACTCGTCTACAGAGCCTGTTTCGTCAAATCCACCGTGCTACTGCTGCTGTGTGTCGGTGAACACCAAGCTGGCGAGCAATACGACCAGCGCCGTAGCCCTCATTATGGAAGGCTACAATAGCTCCGCGTGTTGCCCGTGAGGTTTCCATCGTGACTGGCTCGACCATGACACTGGTGGCCGACAGTGACTATGTTAGCTGACATACCACAGTGTGTGTGGCGTGTTCCACGAGTCGAGTAATGAAGCTGTGAACCTTATCTCAGGTTTGGCAACGTTCGTTGTGTGGTTCCAACCTGACGGACCAGCCACAGCCAGGCATGGCAACCTTCCCACAATATCAGCAGCTGATCGAACCAGTAAAGAAGACACCAGACCCATTGCGCACCAACACTTTTTTTTTGCCTAGTGTACACAAGAATAAAGATAAGGTACATATAAACAAGGGTGACAGACAGTGCAATACAAGTGTAAAACTCTGTGTAACACACTAGTCGTCACAGTGACGACTACGACAGACGGGAAGACAAAGGAACGACCAGAGGGACCAAGCGTGACGTCATGACTTTAAACATATTGTGGTGTGTGATGGTTCTCGACCGCCATGACCCCCTACCATACACATACAACAACTTTTCAACATAAACATTTAACACAGATCAACATTATATACATATCTGAACCATCATTTCTACCACGAAATATGTTATTACTTTGTTATTACGTTAACAATCGCATTGAGTACCACAACCTCAGGCACAGTGATAGCCAAGATGACCACCAGAATGATCGCTTATGATGACTGATCATCATAACCAGGACAACACTGACTACCACAAGGATCACAAATCTGGGTGACAGTCATCACAAGCATGATGGCGACCGCTACCATAAACCACTTTCGACCAGGGCGACAACCATAACCCAGGGCTTGGTAGCCGTTCGTGATGATCAGCCATGGCTATAGTGACAATACTACAATCACAGCAACTTTCCCAGAGTCGAGGAGGTACCTATTGCCATACTAAACCCTCAGCCACACCCACATAAGGTGCTGGCTCGAGCCTCTATTGATTTAGTCCATGAAGAAGGAAAAGATAGAAAATCAGAGATTCACAAAAATGACTAGAGGCGAAGAAGGGGAACGAAGAAGGGTAGCCACATTTGATCAAACAAGAGCAGATGATGAAAAAGGAAAGAATGAAAAAAAAAAACCTAAAGGAAAGATTTAGATGTGTGAGGAAAATCAAGGAAATAAGAAGATAAGAATAACATTGCGAGGGAAATGGATGGAGGGAGAGAGGAGAGGTGGCTGCACCAAAATGTGAGTCTCAGGAGCGGGGTTATCCAGGGAGAATACCCCGGCCACGCTTCGCTCCCTGCACTGCTGACCCGTGCTGCCGTTTCCCTAACTCCCTCCACACACCCAAGCTCTCACTCCGTCTTCTCATCCATAAGCTGCGGCTCAGTTCTTCTTCGTCATCTTCCAGTCATGGAAACTGACAGTGGCTTGCCGTTCATTTTCATTTTAGTTTAATGTAAGTAAACCGTTCTTACGGGTCAGTGGTATCTATATAGTTAGGAAATAATGGTGCTTAGAAAGGAAGATAGAGTTTCACATCAGGAGAATTGTAAGAAATGTAAATTGGCTGCTGGCAAATATTGAGATCACACTCAAGTGTATGGATAAGGATATGTTTGGTGAGGTTCAAAGAACAGCAAGTAAGCTGGCACCGGGATTGAAATAAGTTAGTTACAATGAAAGGATGAAGGTTACACAGCTGTCCAACTTAGAGGAGAGACGAGAAAGTGGTGACTTGATGAGAGCCTCCAAGTTCTTCACGAGGTACACACCAGAGTCGCCAGAGGCCATGATCAGAAGTCGAGGAAGAAGATGGTGAAGAGAAATGTTGAGATATACTGGTTATGTGTAAAGGTGGTGAATGGTGGGTATTTGCCTTGGCAAGGAGACTGTGAGTGTCGGCAACTTGCAAAGTTTTAAAAGTTTTCTTTATGGTAAAACTCTACAAAAGACGGGCCCTCACGTATGTAAAGCTTTCACCCAGTATATACAAATACTTCGAGATAAGTCACACATACACGAACCTTCGTGGTGTAGCAGATAGCGTTACCGACCATGAGTCAACACGAGTCAGCCCGAGGTAGGATCCGCATAGGTATAAATCCTTGGTGTGGTTGTTGGCCCATACCCAACATGGACTGTAATCAGGGCTGCCCGATAAATGGGTACTTGACCTCGGCTAGGGTGTGTGCGTGTGAGTCTACACACAAGAGTACAGACATGGCACAAAGAGACAAAGTTAAGAGATGGGGCAACACGAGTGTACAACTCTCTCTCTCCTCACAACGAACAAATAGTAATCACACACAGAAAACAATACAAGTTATGGGACCCCATTAGAATAAGCATCTCTCCCTGTATTGAACAAACATTTAATCACAAACACGTTGCGTAGCTATATATACATATATACATATACGAAAAAAAAAACCGCTCACAAACACAAATTGAGGTCCAGCATTTTGAACACACACACTGAATGGCTACAGTGGTTTGTTGAGATGGCTGACCAACCGTGGTTGATAATACAATGGCCGGGAAGTTGACGTAACTGACTTAGAATAGCGAGGTACACAAGGCAAAAGGAAATAAATCAGTTAGAAATAAGTTTAAAGGAATGCAGACAACAGTTGTTGGTAAAGGACTGGTTGGATGGTTGGGCTTCAGGCTTATCAACCGCCAGGATCATGAACGCCCTTAAGCTACATCCACCAACAGTGAAATCTCTTACACCCTCTGGTGTTGAGGGTGATATTAAGGCCACAGACACTCTCACTATGCTTGTGACCCATACTAAAGGGCAAGGTGATTGCGGAGTTCAGCCAGGGGGTCGGTGACGTATGGGTGCTGGTAAATGGTATTGAAACAAAGGTGGATATGATGGATGATAAGGCGGAGAAAGAGAGACAAGTATTGCAAATGAGGCTGCACAAGAATGTACTGCATATATATGAGAGACAGGGTAAACGGGAGGTATACGTATATACAGGGGATGGAGGGGAACAAAGAGGGTCAGACTGTGATTGTGGGGATTATCGCGGCCGGTAGTACAGTCACGGATAATTTCCTTCCGTCCTGTTCCTCCATGACAATTTCAGTCCGTTCCCTCCCCCACAGTCCTAGTCCGTCCCCACCATCACCAGTCTAAATCCGTTTCTTCAACCACAATCTCAGCACGTACCCTCCACCACAGTCCCAGTCAGTTTCCTCCACTACAGTGTTAGCATGCTTCCTCCACCACAGGCCCAGTCCATTTCCTTCCTAACAGTCCCAGTATGTTCCTTCAACACTGTCCTAGTTAGTTTCCTCCACTGCAGTCCACGTCTCTTCCCTCAAGCTAATCATGAAGAAGGTGCAGACGATCCTCTAGTAAAATAACATACAAGATAAACAGCTATATATGGGGTAAACCATCATACTTCCAGCCACCACCACAGTTCCGTCCTTTTCCATTCATAACGCATGGGAAATCAAAATATAACAATTCTGAATAAGGTGTCGCAGAGATACAGGTAAATTCCCTGTTATAGACTGGGACGCAGTTCTGCATGATGATGACGGCGAGTGTCATCATGCAGCAGTTCGAGTGTTGTATCATCAATGTAAAACGATTTGGATTCTGGATAAAGGACCACATACGAACGTCATGGGGGAGATGTAATAAAGAGGCTAATCATGAAGAAGGTGCAGACGATCCTCTAGTAAAATAACATACAAGATAAACAGCTATATATGGGGTAAACCATGGAAAGTTCTGTGGGGCCTGGATGTGGAAAGGGAGCTGTGGTTTCAGTGCATTATACATGACAGCTAGAGACTGAGTGTGAACGAATGTGGCCTTTGTTGTCGTTTCCTAGCGCTACCTCGCGCACATGTGGGGTGAGGGGGTTGGTTATTTCATGTGCGGCGGAGTGGCGATGGGAATGAATAAAGGCAGACAGTATGAATTATGTACATGTGTATATATGTATATGTCTGTGTGTGTGTATATATATGTATACGTTGAGATGGGTAGGTATGTATATTGCGTGTGTGGACGTGTATGTATATATACATATGTATGTGGGGGGTTGGGCCATTATTTCGTCTGTTTCCTTGCGCTACCTCGCTAAACCGGAAGACAGCGACAAAGAAAATAAATAAATGAATATATATATATATATATATATATATATATATATATATATATATATATATATATATATATATATATATATATATATATATTTTCCCAGGGATAGGGGAGAAAGAATACTTCCCACGCATTCCTCGTGTGTCGTAGAAGGCGACTAAAGGGGACGGGAGCGGGGGGCTGGAAACCCCCCCCCTCCTTGTATTATAACTTTCTAAAACGGGAAACAGAGAAGGAGTCACGCGGGGAGTGCTCATCCTCCTCGAAGGCTCAGACTGGGGTGTCTAAATGTGTGTGGATGTAACCAAGATGAGAAAAAAGGAGAGATAGGTAGTATGTTTGAGGAAAGGAACCTGGATGTTTTGGCTTTGAGTGAAACGAAGCTCAAGGGTAAAGGAGAGGAGTGGTTTGGGAATGTCTTGGGAGTAAAGTCAGGGGTTAGTGAGAGGACAAGAGCAAGGGAGAGTAGCACTACTCCTGAAACAGGAGTGGTGGAAGTATGTGATAGAGTGTAAGAAAGTAAACTTTAGATTGATATGTGTAAAACTGAAAGTTGATGGAGAGAGATGGGTGATTATTGGTGCATATGCACCTGGGCATGAGAAGAAAGATCATGAGAGGCAAGTGTTTTGGGAGCAGCTGAGTGAGTGTGTTAGTAGTTTTGATGCACGAGACCGTGTTATAGTGATGGGTGATTTGAATGCAAAGGTGAGTAATGTGGTAGTTGAGGGAATAATTGGTGAATATGGGGTGTTCAGTGTTGTAAATGGAAATGGTGAAGAGCTTGTAGATTTATATGCTGAAAAATGACTAGTGATTGGGAATACCTGGTTTAAAAAGAGAGATATACATAAGCATACGCATGTAAGTAGGAGAGATGGCCAGAGAGAGTTATTGGTTTACGTGTTAATTGATAGGCACGCGAAAGAGAGACTTTTGGATGTTAACGTGCTAAGAGGTGCAACTGGAGGGATGTCTGATCATTATCTTGTGGAGGCGAAGGTGAAGATTTGTAGAAGTTTTCAGAAAAGAAGAGAGAATGTTGGGGGTGAAAAGAGTGGTGAGAGTAAGTGAGCTCGGGAAGGAGACTTGTGTGAGGAAGAACCAGGAGAGACTGAGTACAGAATGGAAAAAGGTGAGAACAAAGGAGGTAAGGGGAGTGGGGGAGGAATGGGAGGTATTTAGGGAAGCAGTGATGGCTTGCGCAAAAGATGCTTTTGGCATGAGAAGCGTGGGAGGTGGGCAGATTAGAAAGGGTAGTGAGTGGTGAGATGAAGAGGTAAGATTATTAGTGAAAGGGAAGAGAGAGGCATTTGGACGATTTTTGCAGGGAAATAATGCAAATGAGTGGGAGATGTATCAAAGAAAGAGGCAGTAGGTCAAGAGAAAGGTGCAAGAGGTGAAAAAGAGGGCAAATGAGAGTTGGGGTGAGAGAGTATCATCAAATTTTAAGGAGAATAAAAAGATGTTTTGGAAGGAGGTAAATAAAGTGCGTAAGAAAAGGGAACAAATGGGAACTTCAGTGAAGGGGGCAAGTGGGGAGGTGATAACAAGTAGTGGTGATGTTAGTAGGAGATGGAGTGAGTATTTTGAAGGTTTGTTCAATGCGTATGATGACAGAGTGGCAGATAAAGGGTGTTTTGGTCGAGGTGGTGTGCAAAGTGAAAGGGTTAGGGAGAATGATTTGGTAAACAGAGAAGAGGTAGTAAAAGCTTTGCGGAAGAAGAAATCCGGCAAGGCAGCGGGTTTGGATGGTATTGCAGTGGAATTTGTTAAAAATGGGGGTGAGTGTCTTCTTGACTGGTTGGTAAGGTTATTTAATGTATGTATGATTCATGGTGAGGTGCCTGAGGATTGGCGGAATGCTTGCATAGTGCCATTGTACAAAGGCAAAGGGGATAAAAGTGAGTGGTCAAAATACAGAGGTATAAGTTTGTTGAGTATTCCTGGTAAATCATATGGGAGGGTATTGATTGAGAGGGTGAAGGCATGTACAGAGCATTAGATTGGGGAAGAGCAGTGTGGTTTCAGAAGTGGTAGAGGATGTGTGGATCAGGTGTTTGCTTTGAAGAATATATGTGAGAAATACTTAGAAAAGCAAATGGATTTGTATGTAGCATGTATGGATCTAGACATATGATAGAGTTGATAGAGATGCTCTGTGGAAGGTATTAAGAATATATGTTGTGGGAGGCAAGTTGTTAGAAGCAGTGAAAAGTTTTTACCGAGGATGTAAGGCATGTGTACATGTAGGAAGAGAGGAAAGTGATTGGTTCTCAGTGAATGTTGGTTTGCGGCAGGGGTGTGTGATGTCTCCATGGTTGTTTAATTTGTTTATGGATGGGGTTGTTAGGGAGGTGAATGCAAGAGTTTTGGAAAGAGGGGCAAGTATGCAGTCTGCTGTTGATAAGAGAGGTTGGGACGTGAGTCAGTTGTTGTTCGCTGATGATACAGCGCTGGTGGCTGATTCGTGCGAGAAACTGCAGAAGCTGGTAACTGACTTTGGTAAAGTGTGTGAAAGAGGAAAGCTGAGAGTAAATGT
The DNA here is from genome assembly GCF_036320965.1 of Panulirus ornatus. Lineage (NCBI taxonomy): Eukaryota > Metazoa > Arthropoda > Malacostraca > Decapoda > Palinuridae > Panulirus > Panulirus ornatus. Next base: position 2,277,163 of record NC_092245.1, on the reverse strand, counting down.
GAATAAGAGCAAGGTTATTAGGTACAGTAGGGTTGAGGGACAAGTCATTTGGGAGGTAAGTTTGAATGGAGAAATACTGGAGAAAGTGAAGTGTTTTAGATATCTGGGAGTGGATTTGGCAGCGGATGGAACCATGGATGCGGAAGTGAATCATGGGGTGGGGGAGGCGGCGAAAGTTCTGGGAGCCTTGAAGAATGTGTGGAGGTGGAGAACATTATCTCGGAGAGCAAAAATGGGTATGTTTACAGGAATAGCGGTTCCAACAATGTTATATGGCTGCGAGGCGTGGGCTATAGATAGAGTTGTGCGGAGGAGGGTGGATGTGCTGGAAATGAGATGTTTGAGGACAATATGTAGTGTGAGGTGGTTTGATCGAGGAAGTAATAATAGGGTAAGAGAGATGCGTAGTAATAAAAAGAGTGTGGTTGAGAAAGCAGAAGAGGGTGTGTTGAAATGGTTTGGTCACATGGAGAGAATGAGTAAGGAAAGATTGACCAAGAGGATATATGTGTCAGAAGTGGAGGGAACGAGGAGAAGTGGGAGACCAAATTGGAGGTAAAAAGATGGAGTAAAAAAGATGTTGAGTGATCGGGGCCTGAACATGCAGGAGGGTGAGAGGCGTGCAAGGAATAGAGTGAATTGGAACGATGTGGTATACCGGAGTAGACGTGCTGTCAATGGATAGAACCAGGGCATGTGAAGCGTCTGGGGTAAACCATGGAAAGTTGTGTGGGGCCTGGATGTGGAAAGGGAGCTGTGGTTTCGGTGCATTATTACATGACAGCTATAGATTGAATGTGAACGAAAGTGGGCTTTGTTGTCTTTTCCTAGCGCTACCTCGCGCACATTTGGGGGGAGGGGGTGGTAATTTTCATGTGTGGTGGGGTGGCGATGGGAATGAATAAAGGCAGACAGTATGAATTACGTACATGTGTATATATGTATATATCTGTGTGTGTATAGATATGTATACATTGAGATGTAAAGGTATGTATATTTGCGTGTGTGGACGTGTACGTATATACATGTGTATGTGGGTGGGTTGGGCCATTCTTTCGTCTGTTTCCTTGACTACCTCGCTAACGCGGGAGACAGCGACAAAGCAAAATAAACAAATAAATATAAATATATATATGTACAGTGTGTGTGTGTGTGTGTGTGTGTGTGTGTGTGTGTGTAAGGAGAAATTTGAGAGTATATTTGAATAAAATTAAGGACAGGTTTGTTGGGGTGAGTCTGAATGGAGAAAAATTGAAGGAAGTGAAGTGTCTTAGACATCTAAGAGTGGATATGGCAGCAAACGGAACCATGGAAACGGAGGTGATTCATAAGATGGGGTAAAGGGGTGAAGGTTCTGGGAGCGCTGAAGAATGTGTGGAGAAAGAGAATGGTATCTGGGAGGGAAAAAATGGGTATGTTTGAAGGAAAAGTAATCCCAACATTATAATATGGATGCGAGGCGAGGGCTATAGATAAGGCTGTGCGGAGGAGGAGGATGTGTTGGGAATGAACGTTTAAGGACCGTATGTGGTGTGAGGTGGTTTGATTAAGTAATGAAAGGGTACAAGAGATGTATGGTAATAAAAAAAAGTGTGGGTGAAAGAGCTGAAAAAGGTGTGTTGAAGTGATTTGGATATATGGAGATTATGAGTGAGGAAAGTGGATGAAGAGGATTTATGTGTCAGAAGTGGAGGGAACATGGAGAACGGAGAAACCAAACTGGAGTAAATAAAGCTCTTGAGTGATCGATGCCTGGACATGCAGGAGGGTGTAAGGCATGCTCGGGATAAAGTAAATTGGAGGATAGATTTGCTATCAGTGGTAGGAACCAGAGTAAGTGTAGCGTCATGTGTGAACCACAGGAAGGTCTGTGGGTCTCTATTCTGGATGGGGACCTGTGGTTTCGGTGCATTACACAAGGAGAAAATGGATGTGAACAGATGTGGCCTTTTTTTTCGTCTGTTCCTGGCGCTACTTTGTTAAAGCAAGAAACGGTGATCATTATATATGTATATATATATATATATATATATATATATATATATATATGTATATATATATATATATATATATATATATATATATATATATATATATATATATATATATATATATATATATATATATATATATATATATATATATTCTTTCTTTCATACTATTCGCCATTTCCCGCGTCAGCGAGGTAGCGTTAAGAACAGGGGACTGGGCCTCTGAGGAAACATCCTCATCCAGCCCCCTTCTCTGTTCCTTCCTTTGGAAAAAAAAAAAAAAAAAAAATATGTATATATATATATATATTTCCCTGGGGATAGGGGAGAAAGAATACTTCCCACGTATTCCCTGCGTGTCGTAGAAGGCGACTAAAAGGGAAGGGAGCGGGAGGCTGGAAATCCTCCCCTCTCAGTTTTTTTAATTTTCCAAAAGAAGGAACAGAGAAGGAGGCCAGGTGAGGATATTCCCTCAAAGGTCCAGTCCTCTGTTCTTAACGCTACTTTGCTAACTCGGGAAATGGTGAATAGTATGAAAGAAACATTATATATATATATATATATATATATATATATATATATATATATATATATATATATATATATATATATATATATATATATAGTTGTGTTACTGGAGTGAGAGTTTTCATACATGGTGTTTTGACAAGAAAATAGTGAAATTGGAGAAAAAATGTAGCTTAGACATTGAAGCTTATTGATACAGTGGTTAAATTGATGAGAACTACTATCGACGTTTGTGTAAATAAATTATACATTTCCTTTTTCCATAGCCAGAGGTTGAACCATTATGTGACATTCATTTTTTTTCATTCATTTCAAGCTAGAAGTTTCAGTTTTCTAAATTGTTTCTTACATTTTTCATATGTATGTATATGTATGTGGGCCAGGTGAGGGTATTCCCTCAAAGGCCCAGTCCTCTGTTCTTAACGCTACCTCGCTAATGCGGGAAATGGCGAATAGTTTGAAAAGAAAAGAATATATATGTATATTATCCCTGGGGATAGGGGTGAAAGAATACTTCCCACGTATTCCTCGCGTGTCGTAGAAAGCGACTAGAGGGGACGGGAGCGGGGGGCCAGAAATCCTCCCCTCCTTGTATTAACTTTCTAAAATGGGAAACAGAAGAAGGAGTCACGCGGGGAGTGCTCATCCTCCTCGAAGGCTCAGACTGGGGTGCCTAAATGTGTGTGGATGTAACCAAGATGTGAAAAAAGGAGAGATAGGTAGTATGTTTGAGGAAAGGAACCTGGATGTTTTGGCTCTGAGTGAAACGAAGCTCAAGGGTAAAGGGGAAGAGTGGTTTGGGAATGTCTGGGGAGTAAAGTCAGGGGTTAGTGAGAGGACAAGAGCAAGGGAAGGAGTAGCAATACTCCTGAAACAGGAGTTGTGGGAGTATGTGATAGAATGTAAGAAAGTAAATTCTCGATTAATATGGGTAAAACTGAAAGTTGATGGAGAGAGGTGGGTGATTATTGGTGCATATGCACCTGGGCATGAGAAGAAAGATCATGAGAGGCAAGTGTTTTGGGAGCAGCTGAATGAGTGTGTTAGTGGTTTTGATGCACGAGACCGGGTTATAGTGATGGGTGATTTGAATGCAAAGGTGAGTAATGTGGCAGTTGAGGGAATAATTGGTATACATGGGGTGTTCAGTGTTGTAAATGGAAATGGTGAAGAGCTTGTAGATTTATGTGCTGAAAAAGGACTGATGATTGGGAATACCTGGTTTAAAAAGCGAGATATACATAAGTATACTTATGTAAGTAGGAGAGATGGCCAGAGAGCGTTATTGGATTACGTGTTAATTGACAGGCGTGCGAAAGAGAGACTTTTGGATGTTAATGTGCTGAGAGGTGCAACTGGAGGGATGTCTGATCATTATCTTGTGGAGGCAAAGGTGAAGATTTGTATGGGTTTTCAGAAAACAAGAGTGAATGTTGGGGTGAAGAGGGTGGTGAGAGTAAGTGAGCTTGGGAAGGAGACCTGTGTGAGGAAGTACCAGGAGAGACTGAGTACAGAATGGAAAAAGGTGAGAACAATGGAAGTAAGGGGAGTGGGGGAGGAATGGGATGTATTTAGGGAATCAGTGATGGATTGCGCAAAATATGCTTGTGGCATGAGAAGAGTGGGAGGTGGGTTGATTAGAAACGGTAGTGAGTGGTGGGATGAAGAAGTAAGAGTATTAGTGAAAGAGAAGAGAGAGGCATTTGGACGATTTTTGCAGGGAAAAAATGCAATTGAGTGGGAGATGTATAAAAGAAAGAGACAGGAGGTCAAGAGAAAGGTGCAAGAGGCGAAAAAAAAGGGCAAATGAGAGTTGGGGTGAGAGAGTATCATTAAATTTTAGGGAGAATAAAAAGATGCTCTGGAAGGAGGTAAATAAAGTGCGTAAGACAAGGGAGCAAATGGGAACTTCAGTGAAGGGCGCAAATGGGGAGGTGATAACAAGTAGTGGTGATGTGAGAAGGAGATGGAGTGAGTATTTTGAAGGTTTGTTGAATGTGTTTGATGATAGAGTGGCAGATATAGGGTGTTTTGGTCGAGGTGGTGTGCAAAGTGAGAGGGTTAGGGAAAATGATTTGGTAAACAGAGAAGAGGTAGTGAAAGCTTTGCGGAAGATGAAAGCCGGCAAGGCAGCAGGTTTGGATGGTATTGCAGTGGAATTTATTAAAAAAGGGGGTGACTGTATTGTTGACTGGTTGGTAAGGTTATTTAATGTATGTATGACTCATGGTGAGGTGCCTGAGGATTGGCGGAATGCGTGCATAGTGCCATTGTACAAAGGCAAAGGGGATAAGAGTGAGTGCTCAAATTACAGAGGTATAAGTTTGTTGAGTATTCCTGGTAAATTATATGGGAGGGTATTGATTGAGAGGGTGAAGGCATGTACAGAGCATCAGATTGGGGAAGAGCAGTGTGGTTTCAGAAGTGGTAGAGGATGTGTGGATCAGGTGTTTGCTTTGAAGAATGTATGTGAGAAATACTTAGAAAAGCAAATGGATTTGTATGTAGCATTTATGGATCTGGAGAAGGCATATGATAGAGTTGATAGAGATGCTCTGTGGAAGGTATTAAGAATATATGGTGTGGGAGGAAAGTTGTTAGAAGCAGTGAAAAGTTTTTATCGAGGATGTAAGGCATGTGTACGTGTAGGAAGAGAGGAAAGTGACTGGTTCTCAGTGAATGTAGGTTTGCGGCAGGGGTGTGTGATGTCTCCATGGTTGTTTAATTTGTTTATGGATGGGGTTGTTAGGGAGGTAAATGCAAGAGTTTTGGAAAGAGGGGCAAGTATGAAGTCTGTTGGGGATGAGAGAGCTTGGGAAGTGAGTCAGTTGTTGTTCGCTGATGATACAGCGCTGGTGGCTGATTCATGTGAGAAACTGCAGAAGCTGGTGACTGAGTTTGGTAAAGTGTGTGGAAGAAGAAAGTTAAGAGTAAATGTGAAAAAGAGCAAGGTTATTAGGTACAGTAGGGTTGAGGATCAAGTCAATTGGGAGGTGAGTTTGAATGGAGAAAAACTGGAGGAAGTGAAGTGTTTTAGATATCTGGGAGTGGATCTGGCAGCGGATGGAAACATGGAAGCGGAAGTGGATCATAGGGTGGGGGAGGGGGCGAAAATTCTGGGGGCCTTGAAGAATGTGTGGAAGTCGAGAACATTATCTCGGAAAGCAAAAATGGGTATGTTTGAAGGAATAGTGGTTCCAACAATGTTGTATGGTTGCGAGGCGTGGGCTATGGATAGAGTTGTGCGCAGGAGGATGGATGTGCTGGAAATGAGATGTTTGAGGACAATGTGTGGTGTGAGGTGGTTTGATCGAGTGAGTAACGTAAGGGTAAGAGAGATGTGTGGAAATAAAAAGAGCGTGGTTGAGAGAGCAGAAGAGAGTGTTTCGAAGTGGTTTGGGCACATGGAGAGAATGAGTGAGGAAAGATTGACCAAGAGGATATATGTGTCGGAGGTGGAGGGAACGAGGAGAAGAGGGAGACCAAATTGGAGGTGGAAAGATGGAGTGAAAAAGCTTTTGAGTGATCGATGCCTGGACATCAGGGGGGTTTAAAAGGAAATGCTGGGGGAAAAAAGAAAAATTGGAGGATAGTTTTTGCTATCAGGTAGGAACCAATAATGAAAGCGCAGGGGGGGAACCCAACGGGAAAAAGGTCTGTGGTCTCTATTCGGAGGGGGAAACCTGGGGGTTTCGGTTTCATTACACAAGGAGAAAATGGGTGAACAGTTTGGGGCCTTTTTTTTTTTCGTTTTTTCCCTGGCGTTTAACTTTTTTAAAAAGCAAGAAAGGGTGTTTTTTTAAATAAATTTATATAAAATAATAAATAATTATAAAAAATAAAAATATATATATTTTAAAAATATATAAATATGTATATAATATATATATATAATATATATATATATATATATATATATATAAAATAAATATAAATTTATAAAATTAAAATATAAAATATGTATAAAATAAAAAATATAAAATTTTATTTTTTAAATTTATTTAAAAATATATATATATATATTAATATATAATATAAAATAAAAATTGTATATAAATATTTTCCCTTTTTTTCATACTTTTCCCCCATTTCCCCCCGCAGCGAGGTAGCTTTAAAACGGGGACTGGGCCCTCGAGGAACATCCTCACCAGCCCCCTTCTCTTTTCCCTTTCCCTTTTGAAAAAAAAAAAAAAAAAAAAATATGTAAAAAAAAAATATATTTTTCCCCCTGGGGAAGGGGAGAAAGAATATTTCCCCACGTATTCCCTGCTTCGTAAAAAGGCAAACCAAAAAGGGAAGGGGAGCGGAGGCGGGAAAACCCTCCCCTCTCTTTTTTTTTAATTTTCCAAAAAAAGGGAACAAAAAGGGAGGCCAGGTGAGGATATTCCCTAAAAGGGCCCAAATCCTCTTTTTCTTAACGCAATTTGCTAACCCGGGAAAGGTGAATAGAAATTAAAGAAAAAATTATAGATAAATATTTAATATATATATATATATATATAAAAATATATATATAAAAATTATATAAAAAGATAATATATAGTTTTTACTGGAGTGAGATTTTTCCATCCCAGGGTGTTTTGACAAGAAAATAGTGAAATTGAAAAAAAAGGGTAGTTTAAGACATTGAAGCTTTTTGATACATGGTTAAATTGATGAAAATACATCGACGTTTGTTTTAAAAAAATTTATAAAATTTCCCTTTTTTCCCATAGCCAAAAGGTTTGAACCATTATTTTAAAATTCATTTTTTTCATTTTTTTAAAAGTTAAATTTTTCATTTTTCAAAATTGTTTCTTACTTTTTTTCATATGTATGTATATGTATGGGGGGCCGGGTGGGGGAAATTCCCCAAAGGCCCAGTCCTCGGGTTTTTTAACGCTACCTCGAAAAAAAAAAAATGCGGAAATGGCGAATAGTTTGAAAAGAAAAGAATATATATGAAAATTTTAATCCCTGGGGATAGGGGGAAAGAAACTTCCACTTTAACCCTTTCGCGTGACGTAGAAAGCGACTAAGGGGACGGGAGGGGGGGGCCCCAAAAAATCCTCCCCCCCTTTGGGTATTAATTTTCTAAAATGGGAAAACAGAAGAAGGATTCACGCGGGAGTGCCCTTTCCTCCTCAAAGGGCTCAGACTGGGGGCCTAAATGTGTGTGGATGAAACCAAATGTGAAAAAAGGGGGGAAAAAGGGTAGTATTTTGAGGAAAGGAACCGGGTTTTTTTGGGCCTGAGTGAAACGAAGCTCAAGGAAAAGGGGGAAGAGGGTTTTGGGGAAATGTCTGGGGGGTAAAGTCAAAGGGGGAGTGGGGACAAGAGCAAGGGAAATAGCAAAAAACTCCCGAAAAGGAAATTTTTGGATTTTGGATAGAATTTAAAAAAGTAAAATTTTCCCCATTAATAGGGTAAAACTGAAAGTTGATGAGAAGGTGGGTGGGTTAAAGGGGCATATGCACCCCGGGGCATGAGAAGAAAGATTTATGAAGGGCAAGTTTTTTGGGAAAACAGCTGAAAGAGTGTGTTTGTGGTTTTGATGCCCGAGACCGGGGGAAAGGGGATTGGGGGGATTTTAATGCAAAAAAGGGAGTAATGGGCAGTTAGGGAATAATTGGAAACATGGGGTGTTCATTTTTGTAAATGGAAAAGGGGAAGAGCTTGTAGATTTATGTCGAAAAAAGGGCTGATGATTGGGAATACCTGGTTTAAAAAGCGGAAAATACATAATTACTTATGTAAGTAGGAGAGATGGCCCAAAAGCGTTTTTGGATTTCGTGTTAATTTTACAAAGGGGTGCAAAGAGAGACTTTTGGATGTTAATTGGGTGAAAGGTGCAACGGGGGGAAAGTCTGGGCATTATTTGTGGAGGCAAAGTTTAAGATTTTTTATTTGGGTTTTCCCGAAAACAAGAGTGGGAAAGTTGGGGTGAAAAGGGTGGGGAAGTAAAGGAACTTTGGGAAAGGGGCCCGGGTGAGGAAATACCCGGAGAGACCCCCGAGTAAAAGAATGGAAAAAGGTGAAACCCAAAAATAAGGGAGTGGGGGAGGAATGGGGTTAATTTTTGGGAATCAATGATGGATTGCGCAAAATATCTTTGTGGCATAGAAGAGTGGGAGGGGGGTGAAATTTAAAAAGGTAGTTAGGGTGGGAAAAGAAGTTTAAAAGTATTAGTGAAAAAAGGGAAAAAGAGGCATTTTACGATTTTTGGGAGGGGAAAAAAAGCAATTGAGTGGGAGATGTAAAAAAAGAAAGAGACAGGAGGGCAAAAGAAAAGGGGCAAGAAAGGGGAAAAAAAGGCAAATGAAGTTTTGGGGGGAGAGTATCATTAAATTTTAGGGAAATAAAAAGTGCCTGGGAAAGGGGGAAATAAAAGGGGTAAGACCCAAGGGGGCAAATGGGAACTTCGTGAAGGGGGCAAAAGGGGGGGTGATAACCCCAAATTTTGGTGATGGGAGAAGGGGATGGAGTAGTATTTTTTAAGGTTTTTTTTGAAGTGTTTTGATGAAAAAGTGGGAGAAATAGGGGGTTTTGGTCGGGGGGGGGGGTGGTGTCAAAGTGGAAGGGTTAGGGAAAAGATTTGGTAAACAAGAAGAGGAAATGAAAACTTTTCGGAAAATGAAAGCCGGGAAAAGGCCCGCAGGGTTTTTTGGATGGTATTGCAGTGGAATTTGTTAAAAATGGGGTGAGTGTCTTCTTGACTGGTTGGTAAGGTTATTTAATGTATGTATGTTTTCATGGTGAGGTGCCTGAGGATTGGCGGAATGCTTGCTAGTGCCATTGTACAAAGGCAAAGGGGATATAAAGTGAGTGGTCAAAAACAGAGGTATAAGTTTGTTGAGTATTCCTGGTAAATCATATGGGAGGGTATTGATTGAGAGGGTGAAGGCCATGTACAGAGCATTAGATGGGGAAGAGCAAGTGTGGTTTCAGAAGTGTAGAGGATGTGTGGATCAGGTGTTTGCTTTGAAGAATATATGTGAGAAATACTTAGAAAAGCAAATGGATTTGTATGTAGCATGTATGGATCTAGACATATGATAGAGTAGATAGAGATGCTCTGTGGAAGGTATTAAGAATATATGTTGTGGAGGCAAGTTGTTAGAAAGCAGTGAAAAGTTTTTACGAGGATGTAAGGCATGTGTAACATGTAGGAAGAGAGGAAAGTGATTGGTTCTCAGTGAATGTTGGTTTGCGGCAGGGGTGTTGTCTCCATGGTTGTTTATATTGTTTATGGATGGGTTGTTAAGGGAGGTGAATGCAAGAGTTTTGGAAAGAGGGGCAATATGCAGTCCCCCCCTGCTGTTTGATAAGAGAGTTGGGACGTGAGTCAGTTGTTGTTCGCTGATGATACAGCGCTGGTGGCTGATTCGTGCGAGAAACTGCAGAAGCTGGTAACTGACTTTGGTAAAGTGTGTGAAAGAGGAAAGCTGAGAGTAAATGTGAATAAGAGCAAGGTTATTAGGTACAGTAGGGTTGAGGGACAAGTCAATTGGGAGGTAAGTTTGAATGGAGAAATACTGGAGAAAGTGAAGTGTTTTAGATATCTGGAGTGATTTGGCAGCGGATGGAACCATGGATGCGGAAGTGAATCATGGGTGGGGGATGCGGCGAAAGTTCTGGGAGCCTTGAAGAATGTTGAGGTGGAGAACATTATCTCGGAGAGCAAAAATGGGTATGTTTACAGGAATAGCGGTTCCAACAATGTTATATGGTTGCGAGGCGTGGGCTATAGGATAGAGTTTGTGCGGAGGAGGGTGGATGCGCTGGAAATGAGATGTTTGAGGACAATATGTAGTGTGAGGTGGTTTGATCGAGGAATAATAATAGGGTAAGAGAGATGCGTAAGTAATAAAAGAGTGTGGTTGAGAAAGCAGAAGAGGGTGTGTTGAAATGGTTTGGTCACATGGAGAAATGAGTAAGGAAAAGATGACCAAGAGATATAATGTGTCAGAAGTGGAGGGAACGAGGAGAAGTGGGAGACCAAATTGGAGGTAAAAGATGGAGTAAAAAAGATGTTGAGTGATCGGGGCCTGAACATGCAGAGGGTGAGAGGCGTGCACGGATAGAGTGAATTGAACGATGTGGTATACCGAGTAGTAAGACGTGCTGTCAATGGATAGAACCAGGGCATGTGAAGCGTCTGGGTAAACCATGGAAAGTTGTGTGGGGCCTGGATGTGGAAAGGGAGCTGTGGTTTCGGTGCATTATTACATGACAGCTATAGATTGATGTGAACGAAAGTGGGCTTTGTGTCTTTTCCTAGCGCTACCTCGCGCACATTTGGGGGGAGGGGGTGGTAATATTCATGTGTGGTGGGGTGGCGATGGGAATGAATAAAGGCAGACAGTATGAATTACGTACATGTGTATATATGTATATATCTGTGTGTTATAGAATGTATACATTGAGATGTAAAGGTATGTATATATTGCGTGTGTGGACGTGTAACGTAATACATGTGTATGTGGGTGGGTTGGGCCTTCTTTCGTCTGTTTCCTTGACTACCTCGCTAACGCGGGAGACAGCGACAAAGCAAAATAAACAAATAAATATAAATATATATATGTACAGTGTGTGTGTGTGTGTGGTGTGTGTGTTAAGGAGAAATTTGAGAGTATATTTGAATAAAATTAAGGACAGGTTTGTTGGGGTGAGTCGAATGGAGAAAAATTGAAGGAAGTGAAGTGTCTTAGACATCTAAGAGTGGATATGGCAGCAAACGGAACCATGGAAACGGAGGTGATTCATAAGATGGGGTAAAGGGTGAAGGTTCTGGGAGCGCTGAAGAATGTGTGGAGAAAGAGAATGGTATCTGGGAGGGAAAAAATGGGTATGTTTGAAGGAAAAGTAATCCCCAACATTATAATATGGATGCGAGGCGAGGCTAAGATAAGGCTGTGCGGAGGAGGAGGATGTGTTGGGAATGAACGTTTAAGGACCGTAATGTGGTGTGAGTGGTTTGATTAAGTAATGAAAGGTTACAAGAGATGTATGGTATAAAAAAAAGTGTGGGTGAAAGAGCTGAAAAAGGTGTGTTGAAGTGATTTGGATATATGGAGAATTATGAGTGAGGAAAGTGGATGAAGAGGATTTTATGTGTCAGAAGTGGAGGGAACATGGAGAACGGAGAAACCAAACTGGAGTAAAATAAGCTCTGAGTGATCGATGCCTGGACATGCAGGAGGGTGTAAGGCATGCTCGGGATAAAGTAAATTGGAGGATAGATTTGCTATCAGTGGTAGGAACCAGAGTAAGTGTAGCGTCATGTGTGAACCACAGGAAGGTCTGTGGGTCTCTATTCTGGATGGGGACCTGTGGTTTCGGTGCATTACACAAGGAGAAAATGGATGTGAACAGATGTGGCCTTTTTTTTCGTTTGTTCCTGGCGCTACTTTGTTAAAGCAAGAAACGGTGATCATTATATATGTATATATATATATATATATATATATATATATATATATATATATATATATATATATATATGTATATATATATATATATATATATATATATATATATATATATATATATATATATATATATATATATATATATATATATATATGTATATATATATATATATATATATATATATATATATATATATATATATATATATATATATATTATATATATATATATATGTATATATATATATTCTTTCTTTCATACTATTCGCCATTTCCCGCGTCAGCGAGGTAGCGTTAAGAACAGGGGACTGGGCCTCTGAGGAAACATCCTCATCCAGCCCCCTTCTCTGTTCCTTCCTTTGGAAAAAAAAAAAAAAAAAAAAATATGTATATATATATATATATTTCCCTGGGGATAGGGGAGAAAGAATACTTCCCACGTATTCCCTGCGTGTCGTAGAAGGCGACTAAAAGGGAAGGGAGCGGGAGGCTGGAAATCCTCCCCTCTCAGTTTTTTTAATTTTCCAAAAGAAGGAACAGAGAAGGAGGCCAGGTGAGGATATTCCCTCAAAGGTCCAGTCCTCTGTTCTTAACGCTACTTTGCTAACTCGGGAAATGGTGAATAGTATGAAAGAAACATTATATATATATATATATATATATATATATATATATATATATATATATATATATATATATATATATATATATATATAGTTGTGTTACTGGAGTGAGAGTTTTCATACATGGTGTTTTGACAAGAAAATAGTGAAATTGGAGAAAAAATGTAGCTTAGACATTGAAGCTTATTGATACAGTGGTTAAATTGATGAGAACTACTATCGACGTTTGTGTAAATAAATTATACATTTCCTTTTTCCATAGCCAGAGGTTGAACCATTATGTGACATTCATTTTTTTTCATTCATTTCAAGCTAGAAGTTTCAGTTTTCTAAATTGTTTCTTACATTTTTCATATGTATGTATATGTATGTGGGCCAGGTGAGGGTATTCCCTCAAAGGCCCAGTCCTCTGTTCTTAACGCTACCTCGCTAATGCGGGAAATGGCGAATAGTTTGAAAAGAAAAGATATAATCCCTGGGGATAGGGGTGAAAGAATACTTCCCACGTATTCCTCGCGTGTCGTAGAAAGCGACTAGAGGGGACGGGAGCGGGGGGCCAGAAATCCTCCCCTCCTTGTATTAACTTTCTAAAATGGGAAACAGAAGAAGGAGTCACGCGGGGAGTGCTCATCCTCCTCGAAGGCTCAGAGTGGGGTGCCTAAATGTGTGTGGATGTAACCAAGATGTGAAAAAAGGAGAGATAGGTAGTATGTTTGAGGAAAGGAACCTGGATGTTTTGGCTCTGAGTGAAACGAAGCTCAAGGGTAAAGGGGAAGAGTGGTTTGGGAATGTCTGGGGAGTAAAGTCAGGGGTTAGTGAGAGGACAAGAGCAAGGGAAGGAGTAGCAATACTCCTGAAACAGGAGTTGTGGGAGTATGTGATAGAATGTAAGAAAGTAAATTCTCGATTAATATGGGTAAAACTGAAAGTTGATGGAGAGAGGTGGGTGATTATTGGTGCATATGCACCTGGGCATGAGAAGAAAGATCATGAGAGGCAAGTGTTTTGGGAGCAGCTGAATGAGTGTGTTAGTGGTTTTGATGCACGAGACCGGGTTATAGTGATGGGTGATTTGAATGCAAAGGTGAGTAATGTGGCAGTTGAGGGAATAATTGGTATACATGGGGTGTTCAGTGTTGTAAATGGAAATGGTGAAGAGCTTGTAGATTTATGTGCTGAAAAAGGACTGATGATTGGGAATACCTGGTTTAAAAAGCGAGATATACATAAGTATACTTATGTAAGTAGGAGAGATGGCCAGAGAGCGTTATTGGATTACGTGTTAATTGACAGGCGTGCGAAAGAGAGACTTTTGGATGTTAATGTGCTGAGAGGTGCAACTGGAGGGATGTCTGATCATTATCTTGTGGAGGCTAAGGTGAAGATTTGTATGGGTTTTCAGAAAAGAAGAGTGAATGTTGGGGTGAAGAGGGTGGTGAGAGTAAGTGAGCTTGGGAAGGAGACCTGTGTGAGGAAGTACCAGGAGAGACTGAGTACAGAATGGAAAAAGGTGAGAACAATGGAAGTAAGGGGAGTGGGGGAGGAATGGGATGTATTTAGGGAATCAGTGATGGATTGCGCAAAAGATGCTTGTGGCATGAGAAGAGTGGGAGGTGGGTTGATTAGAAAGGGTAGTGAGTGGTGGGATGAAGAAGTAAGAGTATTAGTGAAAGAGAAGAGAGAGGCATTTGGACGATTTTTGCAGGGAAAAAATGCAATTGAGTGGGAGATGTATAAAAGAAAGAGACAGGAGGTCAAGAGAAAGGTGCAAGAGGTGAAAAAAAGGGCAAATGAGAGTTGGGGTGAGAGAGTATCATTAAATTTTAGGGAGAATAAAAAGATGTTCTGGAAGGAGGTAAATAAAGTGCGTAAGACAAGGGAGCAAATGGGAACTTCAGTGAAGGGCGCAAATGGGGAGGTGATAACAAGTAGTGGTGATGTGAGAAGGAGATGGAGTGAGTATTTTGAAGGTTTGTTGAATGTGTTTGATGATAGAGTGGCAGATATAGGGTGTTTTGGTCGAGGTGGTGTGCAAAGTGAGAGGGTTAGGGAAAATGATTTGGTAAACAGAGAAGAGGTAGTGAAAGCTTTGCGGAAGATGAAAGCCGGCAAGGCAGCAGGTTTGGATGGTATTGCAGTGGAATTTATTAAAAAAGGGGGTGACTGTATTGTTGACTGGTTGGTAAGGTTATTTAATGTATGTATGACTCATGGTGAGGTGCCTGAGGATTGGCGGAATGCGTGCATAGTGCCATTGTACAAAGGCAAAGGGGATAAGAGTGAGTGCTCAAATTACAGAGGTATAAGTTTGTTGAGTATTCCTGGTAAATTATATGGGAGGGTATTGATTGAGAGGGTGAAGGCATGTACAGAGCATCAGATTGGGGAAGAGCAGTGTGGTTTCAGAAGTGGTAGAGGATGTGTGGATCAGGTGTTTGCTTTGAAGAATGTATGTGAGAAATACTTAGAAAAGCAAATGGATTTGTATGTAGCATTTATGGATCTGGAGAAGGCATATGATAGAGTTGATAGAGATGCTCTGTGGAAGGTATTAAGAATATATGGTGTGGGAGGAAAGTTGTTAGAAGCAGTGAAAAGTTTTTATCGAGGATGTAAGGCATGTGTACGTGTAGGAAGAGAGGAAAGTGATTGGTTCTCAGTGAATGTAGGTTTGCGGCAGGGGTGTGTGATGTCTCCATGGTTGTTTAATTTGTTTATGGATGGGGTTGTTAGGGAGGTAAATGCAAGAGTTTTGGAAAGAGGGGCAAGTATGAAGTCTGTTGGGGATGAGAGAGCTTGGGAAGTGAGTCAGTTGTTGTTCGCTGATGATACAGCGCTGGTGGCTGATTCATGTGAGAAACTGCAGAAGCTGGTGACTGAGTTTGGTAAAGTGTGTGGAAGAAGAAAGTTAAGAGTAAATGTGAATAAGAGCAAGGTTATTAGGTACAGTAGGGTTGAGGGTCAAGTCAATTGGGAGGTGAGTTTGAATGGAGAAAAACTGGAGGAAGTGAAGTGTTTTAGATATCTGGGAGTGGATCTGGCAGCGGATGGAACCATGGAAGCGGAAGTGGATCATAGGGTGGGGGAGGGGGCGAAAATTCTGGGGGCCTTGAAGAATGTGTGGAAGTCGAGAACATTATCTCGGAAAGCAAAAATGGGTATGTTTGAAGGAATAGTGGTTCCAACAATGTTGTATGGTTGCGAGGCGTGGGCTATGGATAGAGTTGTGCGCAGGAGGATGGATGTGCTGGAAATGAGATGTTTGAGGACAATGTGTGGTGTGAGGTGGTTTGATCGAGTGAGTAACGTAAGGGTAAGAGAGATGTGTGGAAATAAAAAGAGCGTGGTTGAGAGAGCAGAAGAGGGTGTTTTGAAGTGGTTTGGGCACATGGAGAGAATGAGTGAGGAAAGATTGACCAAGAGGATATATGTGTCGGAGGTGGAGGGAACGAGGAGAAGAGGGAGACCAAATTGGAGGTGGAAAGATGGAGTGAAAAAGATTTTGTGTGATCGGGGCCTGAACATGCAGGAGGGTGAAAGGAGGGCAAGGAATAGAGTGAATTGGAGCGATGTGGTATACCGGGGTTGACGTGCTGTCAGTGGATTGAATCAAGGTATGTGAAGCGTCTGGGGTAAACCATGGAAAGCTGTGTAGGTGCGTATATTTGCGTGTGTGGACGTATGTATATACATGTGTATGGGGGGGGGGGGGGTTGGGCCATTTCTTTCGTCTGTTTCCTTGCGCTACCTCGCAAACGCGGGAGACAGCGACAAAGTATAATAAAAATAATATATATATATATATATATATATATATATTTTTTTTTTTTTTTTTTTTTATACTTTGTCGCTGTCTCCCGCGTTTGCGAGGTAGCGCAAGGAAACAGACGAAAGAAATGGCCCAACCCCCCCCCCCCCATACACATGTACATACACACGTCCACACACGCAAATATACATACCTACATATATATATATATATATATATATATATATATATATATATATATATATATATATATATATATATATATATATATATATATATTATCCCTGGGGATAGGGGAGAAAGAATACTTCCCACGTATTCCCTGCGTGTCGTAGAAGGCGACTAAGAGGGGAGGGAGCAGGGGGCTGGATTCCTCCCCTCAATTTTTTTTAATTTTCCAAAAGAAGGAACAGAGAAGGGGGCCAGGTGAGGATATTCCCTCAATGGCCCAGTTCTCTGTTCTTAACGCTACCTCGCTAACGCGGGAAACTGCGAATAGTTTGAAAAAATAAAATATATATATATATATATATATATATATATATATATATATATATATATATGAACAATGAAGTAAGAGTAAGAAGCAAATAAATCTAAAGATAATGCGAGGATATTTCACGGTTCTAAAAGACCAAATTGAAAATGTAAAGGAATAGTGAAGAAGAATAAGGAGAGAGAGAGAGAGAGAGAGAGAGAGAGAGAGAGAGAGAGAGAGAGAGAGAGAGAGAGAGTATACGGCACAAAACAGACAGAGATTGTATGGTACTCCAGATAGACAAAGTTTGAATAAGGCTTATGCTGTCGAAGAGGCTGTTGTTAACTTGTTGAAAGCTGAATACGACTCCATCCACAAGACCAGCCAGACTATTTCCCATGGATTTTGAAGGAGTTGGCGACGAGGTTTACTGTGCCTTTCAAGATCGTATTCCAGGTCACATCAGATGGATGGCTGAGAGGGACTGGAATCATGGAGATTTTGTGTTCCAATATACAAGATGCGAGATTGAGTCAATTCTCTGAATTGGAGACCGGTGCCAGTGATCAACAGAGTAAGTAATATGCAGAGAAATCATATGTTTCAGAGAAATTTTATCAGAATATCTCGATTGCATTAGAAATATCGTTCGATGAGAGTCAGTTTGATTTACAGATGGGAGATCTTGTGTCGTTAATCCGATAGACTTACATGAAAGCCACGAAAATGATAAACAGAGAAGATGGATGGGTGGAGTTGATTTGCAGTCTGCCGAAGAAATCATTTGGTTCGGTGCCGCATAACAGGATATGAGTAAAACTCAAAACGCAGACAATAATACGTGTATGACGACTATGACATTGGTGATTAAAGAGCGCCTACCATACACAGTGGAAGGAAGTCACTAGTACAGTGCCATAAGCATAGGTCGGACCTGTGTATGTTCATGACATTCTGGGAGTTATACGATCAAGTTTTGATATGTCTGTATTTGATATAAAAACTAAGGGCAAAACGTAAAGTTAAAGACTGCAGAACGTATCTATACATTGCAGCAGTTTGGCGAGATAAGTGGACGATGCAATCTAGTCTGTGTTCTGTATGATCTTGAATACGAAGGGGATTAGAAACACTTCGGTATAATCAAAATTATATGTGTCAGCTGGAAAGAGTTCGGAAGTATGGACCCGTGGCACGCGTCTGTTATGCTGCTTCCCTCAGTTTTTGTGTGTAGTCTAGGCATTCGTGGACTGAGTGCGATGGTGCCTCCTTCTTCCCTTAAACAGCTAAGCTGTGGAACTTCCTCGCTCGACAGACACCCACGGAGCTCTGATTAATTTGTCCTCTTTTCCCTTTTACATTTACCTTAAACCCGAGACGGCTTCTACTAGGGGTAAGATTCGTCCGTGCCATCTATAAAAGGAACACATAAAACACGTCATGTGGAAGACTCACTCGCTGGATGGGAGGCAGTTCATGCATTACTGGCAAACATATGAACAACATTCAGGTTTAGGGATGGAGGCATTTGTCAGAAACCTGAACCTGGATATGGTGCATCTCTGTGGCATACTTTCGTAAAAGAGTTTATATCGTAAGTGTGGCAGCCGGCGTACACACCAACCCAGGTGTTCATCCTCCCCTTGGGACTGGTCGATAAATGGGTACCTGCCTTAGGTTGGGGTCTGTATGCGTACATACATATATACATAAATAAGAATAAAGACTTAATGAATGTAAGGATATATATTATATCTATTTATTTTGCTTTGTCGCTGTCTCCCGCGTTTGCGAGGTAGCGAAAGGAAACAGACGAAAGGAATGGCCCTACCCATCCCCATACACATGTATATACATACACGTCCACACACTCAAATATACATACCCATACATCTCAATGTACACATATATATACACACACAGACATATACATATATACACATGCACACAATTCACACATTCTGCCTTTATTCATTCCCATCGCCACCTCGCCACACAAGGAATAACATCCCCCTCCCCCCTAATGTGTGCGAGGTATCGCTAGGAAAAGACAACAAAGGCCCCATTCGTTCACACTCAGTCTCTAGCTGTCATGCAATAATGCCCGAAACCACAGCTCCCTTTCCACATCCAGGCCCCACAGAACTTTTCATGGTTTACCCCAGACGCTTCACATGCCCTGATTCAATCCATTGACAGCACGTCCACCCCGGTGTACCACATCGATCCAATTCACTATTCCTTGCCCGCCTTTCACCCTCCTGCATGATCAGGCCCCGATCACTCAAATTCTTTTTCAATCCATCTTTCCACCTCCAATTTGGTCTCCCACTTCTCCTCGTTCCCTCTACCTCTGACATATATATCCTCTTGGTCAATCTTTCCTCACTCATTCTCTCCAAGTGCCCAAACCATTTCAAAACACCCTCTTCTGCTCTCTCAACCACGCTCTTCTTATTTCCACACATCTCTCTTACCCTTACATTACTTACTCGATCAAACCACCTCACACCACATATTGTCCTCAAACATCTCATTTCCAGCACATCCACCCTCCTGCGCATAACTCTATCCATAGCCCACGCCTCGCAACCATACAACATTGCTGGAACCACTATTCCTTCAAACATAGCCATTTTTGCTTTCGGAGATGATGTTCTCGACTTCCACACTTTCTTCAAGGCTCCCAGGATTTTCGCCCCCTCCCCCACCCTATGATTCACTTCCGCTCCCATGGTTCCATCCGCTGCCAGATCCACTCCCAGATATCTAAAACACTTCACTTCCTCCAGTTTTTCTCCATTCAAACTTACTCCCCAATTGACTTGACCCTCAACCCTACTGTACCTAATATATATATATATATATATATATATATATATATATATATATATATATATATATATATATATATATATATATATATATATATATATATATATATTTATCTACTTTTCATACTTGATCGCCGTTTCCTGTGCAACAGGCGTGAGCGCTACCGCTAGGCTATGATTGCCCCTAATAGTACATAGTATTCGAATGGTCATTTCCCTAATAGGGGTAATCATAACCTAGCGGAAGCGCTCCCGCCTGTTGCACAGGGGTCTCAGGTTTGATCCTGTCTGTTGGAGGTTTGTATGTTCTTTGGAGGTGCGCGTTCATATGCACTTCGTTCGTATATATATATATATATATATATATATATATATATATATATATATATATATATATCCAAGGCATCCTCAAACAACGCTTTTGTTGATTGTCGGGTCAATCAGTCATGGCCGAGAAATAGACCATTTTGGGACTGGGCATCAAGCCTGTGCCCATGAAGCTTTTCGCCACATGGGAAGTGGACAGGACACCGCCTGACTGTATCCCAAGGTATGCTGACTACTGCCAGGGGCTGCCGGCTGGTGAGTAACAGTGAAGTCGACACAGCTGCAGTACGGGTTGCCTGGCTCTCAGCCTGTGGTGTTGTAATGAAGGTTATGTAAAGAACTAGTTTTTGTAACTGTATATATATATATGTGTATGTATGTATATGTATATATATATATATATATATATATATATATATATATATATATATATATATATATATATATATATATATATGTGTGTGTGTATGTATGTGTATATAAGTTTCAGTTTTCAAAATTATTTCTCACATTTTTCATATGTATATATATGTATATGTGTGTGTGTGTGTGTATATGTGCGTATGTATGTGTATGTATGTATATATGTATACATATGTATATTATCCCTGGGGATAGGGGTGAAAGAATACTTCCCACGCATTCCTCGCGTGTCGTAGAAGGCGACTAGAAGGGACGGGAGCGGGGGGCCAGAAATCCTCCCCTCCTTGTATTTTTCAACTTTCTAAAATGGGAAACAGAAGAAGGAGTCACGCGGGGAGTGCTCATCCTCCTCGAAGGTTCAGACTGGGGTGTCTAAATGTGTGTGGATGTAACCAAGATGTGAAAAAAGGAGAGATAGGTAGTATGTTTGAGGAAAGCAACCTGGATGTTTTGGCTCTTAGTGAAACGAAGCTCAAGGGTAAAGGGGAAGAGTGGTTTGGGAATGTCTTGGGAGTAAAGTCAGGGGTTAGTGAGAGGACAAGAGCAAGGGGAGGAGTAGCAGTACTCCTGAAACAGGAGTTGTGGGAGTATGTGATAGAATGTAAAAAAGTAAATTCTCGATTAATATGGGTAAAACTGAAAGTTGATGGAGAGAGATGGGTGATTATTGGTGCATATGCACCTGGGTATGAGAAGAAAGGTCATGAGAGGCAAGTGTTTTGGGAGCAGCTGAATGAGTGTGTTATTGGTTTTGATGCACGAGACCGGGTTATAGTGATGGGTGATTTGAATGCAAAGGTGAGTAATGTGGCAGTTGAGGGAATAATTGGTATACATGGGGTGTTCAGTGTTGTAAATGGAAATGGTGAAGAGCTTGTAGATTTATGTGCTGAAAAAGGACTGGTGACTGGGAATACCTGGTTTAAAAAGCGAGATATACATAAGTATACGTATGTAAATAGGAGAGATGGCCAGAGAGCGTTATTGGATTACGTGTTAATTGACAGGCGCGCGAAAGAGAGACTTTTGGATGTTAATGTGCTGAGAGGTGCAACTGGAGGGATGTCTGATCATTATCTTGTGGAGGCTAAGGTGAAGATTTGTATGGGTTTTCAGAAAAGAAGTGTGAATGTTGGGGTGAAGAGGGTGGTGAGAGTGAGTGAGCTTGGGAAGGAGACTTGTGTGAGGAAGTACCAGGAGAGACTGGGTACAGAATGGAAAAAGTTGACAACAATGGAAATAAGGGGAGTGGGGGAGGAATGGGATGTTTTTAGGGAATCAGTGATGGCTTGCGCAAAAGATGCTTGTGGCATGAGAAGCGTGGGAGGTGGGTTGATTAGAAAGGGTAGTGAGTGGTGGGATGAAGAAGTAAGATTATTAGTGAAAGAGAAGAGAGAGGCATTTGGACGATTTTTGCAGGGAAAAAATGCAATTGAGTGGGAGATGTATAAAACAAAGAGACAGGAGGTCAAGAGAAAGGTGCAAGAGGTGAAAAAGAGGGCAAATGAGAGTTGGGGTGAGAGAGTATCATTAAATTTTAGGGAGAATAAAAAGATGTTCTGGAAGGAGGTAAATAAAGTGCGTAAGACAAGGGAGCAAATGGGGACTTCAGTGAAGGGCGGAAATGGGGAAGTGATAACAAGTAGTGGTGATGTGAGAAGGAGATGGAGTGAGTATTTTGAAGGTTTGTTGAATGTGTTTGATGATAGAGTGGCAGATATAGGGTGTTTTGGTCGAGGTGGTGTGCAAAGTGAGAGGGTTAGGGAAAATGATTTGGTAAACAGAGAAGAGGTAGTAAAAGCTTTGCGGAAGATGAAAGCCGGCAAGGCAGCAGGTTTGGATGGTATTGCAGTGGAATTTATGAAAAAGGGGGTGACTGTATTATTGACTGGTTGGTAAGGTTATTTAATGTATGTATGACTCATGGTGAGGTGCCTGAGGATTGGCGGAATGCGTGTATAGTGCCATTGTACAAAGGCAAAGGGGATAAGAGTGAGTGCTCAAATTACAGAGGTATAAGTTTGTTGAGTATTCCTGGTAAATTATATGGGAGGGTATTGATTGAGAGGGTGAAGGCATGTACAGAGCATCAGATTGGGGAAGAGCAGTGTGGTTTCAGAAGTGGTAGAGGATGTGTGGATCAGGTGTTTGCTTTGAAGAATGTATGTGAGAAATACTTAGAAAAGCATATGGATTTGTATGTAGCATTTATGGATCTGGAGAAGGCATATGATAGAGTTGATAGAGATGCTCTGTGGAAGGTATTAAGAATATATGGTGTGGGTGGCAAGTTGTTAGAAGCAGTGAAAAGTTTTTATCGAGGATGTAAGGCATGTGTACGTGTAGGAAGAGAGGAAAGTGATTGGTTCTCAGTGAATGTAGGTTTGCGGCAGGGGTGTGTGATGTCTCCATGGTTGTTTAATTTGTTTATGGATGGGGTTGTTAGGGAGGTGAATGCAAGAGTTTTGGAAAGAGGGGCAAGTATGAAGTCTGTTGGGGATGAGAGAGCTTGGGAAGTGAGTCAGTTGTTGTTCGCTGATGATACAGCGCTGGTGGCTGATTCATGTAAGAAACTGCAGAAGCTGGTGACTGAGTTTGGTAAAGTGTGTGAAAGAAGAAAGTTAAGAGTAAATGTGAATAAGAGCAAGGTTATTAGGTACAGTAGGGTTGAGGGTCAAGTCAATTGGGAGGTAAGTTTGAATGGAGAAAAACTGGAGGAAGTAAAGTGTTTTAGATATCTGGGAGTGGATCTGGCAGCGGATGGAACCATGGAAGCGGAAGTGGATCATAGGGTCTGGGAGGGGGCGAAAATCCTGGGAGCCTTGAAGAATGTGTGGAAGTCGAGAACATTATCTCGGAAAGCAAAAATGGGTATGTTTGAAGGAATAGTGGTTCCAACAATGTTGTATGGTTGCGAGGCGTGAGCTATGGATAGAGTTGTGCGCAGGAGGATGGATGTGCTGGAAATGAGATGTTTGAGGACAATGTGTGGTGTGAGGTGGTTTGATCGAGTAAGTAACGTAAGGGTAAGAGAGATGTGTGGAAATAAAAAGAGCGTGGTTGAGAGAGCAGAAGAGGGTGTTTTGAAATGGTTTGGGCACATGGAGAGAATGAGTGAGGAAAGATTGACCAAGAGGATATATGTGTCGGAGGTGGAGGGAACGAGGAGAAGTGGAAGACCAAATTGGAGGTGGAAAGATGGAGTGAAAAAGATTTTGTGTGATCGGGGCCTGAACATGCAGGAGGGTGAAAGGAGGGCAAGGAATAGAGTGAATTGGATCGATGTGGTATACCGGGGTTGACTTGTTGTCAGTGGATTGAATCAGGGCATGTGAAGCGTCTGGGGTAAACCATGGAAAGCTGTGTAGGTATGTATATTTGCGTGTGTGGACGTATGTATATACATGTGTATGGGGGTGGGTTGGGCCATTTCTTTCGTCTGTTTCCTTGCGCTACCTCGCAAACGCTGGAGACAGCGACAAAGAAAAAAAAAAAAAAATATATATATATATATATATATATATATATATATATATATATATATATATATATATATATATATATATATATATATATATATATTGGTTAAAAGACAGGGCAACACACAAACAATAATCACAGAAATGGCAAAGAAAGATAAAGAACAAGATAGACATGGTGAAGACGGATACTCTCGAGTAAGAGTGATGTAGTTGTTAATAACTGGTCACAGAAACGTCAGCAAGTGATCCATTACAGTTTATACATTTACTTCGACTGCTGAGAAGCAGCGTAGCCTCTAGCTTCCTCAATAACCTCCAGGTTCCCCAGCAATATTCACCAATGCCACGCCACACACTGTCAAGTTGTCTAGCAGCTTCCCAGAGTAACGAGGACCCAAGGAGGGGAAACAGGACCCCAGGAGCCTCACGCTTTTCCTACTGCTGCTCACGGTCTCCCACGGTGAAGTGCTCTGAGATCGACTTCTAAACTTCGACAGAGCAACGTCCTCGAAATGGAAATATCTTTTGGACTTACAACCTTTTCAGATCAGTACCTGACGCACTTATCTGAGAATAAAATCATGAATCTAAGTCTCTCGTTAAAATGCAATGACCGCAACAAGTGTGTTACTCCTAATGACATTATCAGGCCCTCAGACGATCGTCTAGATAACATGACCACAGCTCTGGATTGTGGGATTAATGACTTGACTTGTCATGCAGACAGGTCTCTTGTGGGCCACCGTTTACATAACATAACGTCAAGATAAAGACTTATCTTGTGATGATTATACTTATAAAGATACGGATTTATACCACTAACTGAATGCCCCCCAGAGATTCATCTTCCCGCATCAGAAAGTATGAGAGATAATGAATTCCACATTACGATAGTACATACGTTTTACGCTGTTGCCATAATGAATGACAACGATTCTCTCGACAAGATTCAGGAGGTATTACGTCCCTCGATGCTGAGGCGATTAAATCTGATGTCGTAATACCTCATGAAATGTATTCAAAATCTATTTCGTCTTAATGCTATCAGCACCGCAACCTTTAGCCATGAATGGCCAGGTTGATCGTAACCCACAACCCCAACATTCCTGTAACACGCAAAACCATGCTCAGTGTAGACTTCAGCATATATATATATATGAGTTGTTGGAATGGCTTGCGCTGTAGCTGAGGTGTGCAGATGATACAATATCTCATTCCCACGTCGCGGGTTATTGTACACTCCATCAGTAGAGACAAGCTATCCAAACCGACGTTAAACTCATGTGTTTACTCTCTGTTTACGAAGGTTCTTGTGTGAGGATATAATACATTTTCTCTCAGAGAAGATGTCTGTGTATAGACGAATTCCGTTACGAGTGACAGTAATCAGAATGATCAAACGTCGTATCTAGAAATGTAAATATGAATTCAGTGGAAAATCTGTTCAGAATATTGGAATAGTCGTGTCACAGTGATCGAGTATGTCTCGCATGGATTTCTTGCAGACCTGGGGATCTATCTGTCTATCTTGTACACTCGGTAAAATAATTATCTTCCCAGTTGGGTTCGATGAGTTTCGAAATGATCAATACGACTCGTTTTGTCTCGGTAAGGTTAGAAAGCACGAATGGGACAAATTCTAGAATAATTATGGGAGTCCTACTTTATAGTAATTTCCATCGAAATATGAAATCAGTATAACATTTACGTTGATAAATGACTGAATATGTCGCTAGAAATCGACATATCACAATATCATAAAAGCAAGGCTACCAATGTGAGCAATGGGTATTTCTTATAATTTTGCGGCCGCGGTGTCATATAATGTCACACAAAAAGTGGCGAGATGCTTTTTCATTATCGTGTGTACATACTAACAGGTTAGATACACTGATGAACTCTTCCGGATACTCTCCTTCCCAATCTGAATAACTAACAGTCGTCCCTTCTCTTACATTTACACCTAAAACTGAGTATAAATGTTGCCCGTTACTTTCATATCGTGTTGATTTACAGCCAAGTGGAAGGGATTAAAACTGTCATAGACAGAAAGGAAAAAAAAAATAAAGCGATCTCTTACATCCACTACTATCCGGCTCACCTCAGTAAAGTCAAGCTATTGGTGATCTCATTCATGCTTCGTCGAATCCTTCCTACCTGTCGACCTGAACCCACGGAGTAAGTACATTCTACGAAGCAGATATTGACTTGATGTATCCCGGGGGATTCACCAATAAATCAATAAACAATTCTTAGAAATCCCCAGTACGCTTCAGACGTTTGATAACAATACAATAAAGATATCGCATTCAGTGAGGAATAGTCCTGCTGGGAATTCGCCA
The DNA here is from genome assembly GCF_036320965.1 of Panulirus ornatus. Taxonomy (NCBI): domain Eukaryota; kingdom Metazoa; phylum Arthropoda; class Malacostraca; order Decapoda; family Palinuridae; genus Panulirus; species Panulirus ornatus. The sequence continues at coordinate 2,250,956 of NC_092245.1, read as the reverse complement.
GGTCCACAGGCAAGTAGCTCTATATTCAACGAACAGGCAAGAACCTGGACACCAGAGAAAAAGCAACGTGCCTACAGAATTCGAATCTCCCGACACATATCTATACAATTCAAATTTGAATGGAGTCTAATGATAAAGATTAGAATTATCTTACTAGGACACTGTTTACTAAGTTTCATTTACTTATCATAACGAGGCTAGCTTTTATATGTCTATATTTTCCTATCCATTTACACATCCATCTACATGTGTATCTATGTCAAGGAGGCTCCTGATGCGCCATCTCGATTGGGATACGTTGGTGGGTAGTAGTGTGTTGGGGGATAGGGGTTTAGAGCGGTGTCTCCCCAAAGAAACTCCATCTCCCCAACAAATAAATGCCAAAGGCACATCTGTTCATCGCGAGTGAGCGTTACTATCACAGATAGCGTTAGCCTCGTGTAGAAACACTATCATAACCGAATTCAACGTTTCAGTATCAATAATAACGTTAATCTTAGTTCTGGTTGTTAATTTCCTTTCAAGATTACCCATTCTTTTTCTTATGGGAAGGAGGGTTCTGAAATCATGGGGTCATATTCTCTGAACATTTCTTTGGTATAATACAATTTCTGAACTTTTGATACTCTATGAATTCATTGTTTTTCCACCTATTCCACTCACCCGCCACCCTGTTACAAGGGAAGTGCTTCAGCAAATCTTTTTCTGACTCGATTCTTGCGCTTCCTCCCTTCATCTACCCTTCTCCAACAAGAGGAAAATGCCTGATAGAGACCAAAGTCAGTTTAGGCTTCCACTCTGATGGTACCACGTCCGCCTCCGAAGGGCGAGTCTACAACCAGACCCCAAGACTCTTAGAAACAAACAACTGTATGTTCCATGAAGAGCGCGTTGTTTTATTAATTCATATATATATATATATATATATATATATATATATATATATATATATATATATATATATATATATATATATATATATATATGGGAATAGGGGATTAAGAGTGCTTCACACGTATTCCCTGCGTGTCGTAGAAGGCGACTAAAAGGGGAGGGAGCGGGGGGCTGGAAATCCTCCCCTCTCTTTTTTTTTTTTAATTTTCCAAAAGAAGGAACAGAGTGGGGCCAGATGAGGATATTCCAATAAAGGCCCAGTCCTCTGTTCTTAACGCTACCTCGCTAACGCGGGAAATGGCAAATAGTTTAAAAGAAAAAGTGTGTGTGTGTGTGTGTGTGTGTGTGCGTATGCATTCTTCCGTCTGTTTCATTGCGCGACCTCGCTAACGCGGGAGACAGCGACAAAGCAAAATAGAATAATAAATAAATAGATAAATAAATAAATATATATATATATATATATATATATATATATATATATATATATATATATATATATATATATATATATATATATATATATATATATTAATCATCCCTGGGGATAGGGGATTAAGAATACTTCCCACGTATTCCCTGCGTGTCGTAGAAGGCGACTGAAAGGGGAGGGAGCGAGGGGCTGGAAATCCTCCCCTCTCGTTTTTTTTTTTTTTTTTCAATTTTCCAAAAGAAGGAACAGAGAATTGGGCCAGGTGAGGGTATTCCCTCAAAGGCCCAGTCCTCTGTTCTTAACGCTACCTCGCTAATGCGGGAAATGGCGAATAGTTTGAAAGAAAAGAAAAGATATATATTCATATATATATATATATATATATATATATATATATATATATATATATATATATATATATATATATATATATATATATATACATATATATATATATATATATATATATATATATATATATATATATATATATATATATATATATATATATATATATTTTTCTTTTTTTTTTTTTTTTTTTTTTTATACTTTGTCGCTGTCTCCCGCGTATTGCGAGGTAGCGCAAGGAAACAGACGAAAGAAATGGCCCAACCCCCCCCATACACATGTACATACACACGTCCACACACACAAATATACATACCTACACAGCTTTCCATGGTTTACCCCGGACGCTTCACATGCCTTGATTCAATCCACTGACAGCACGTCAACCCCTGTATACCACATCGCTCCAATTCACTCTATTCTTTGCCCTCCTTTCACCCTCCTGCATGTTCAGGCCCCGATCACACAAAATCTTTTTCACTCCATCTTTCCACCTCCAATTTGGTCTCCCTCTTCTCCTCGTTCCCTCCACCTCCGACACATATATCCTCTTGGTCAATCTTTCCTCACTCATTCTCTCCATGTGCCCAAACCATTTTAAAACACTCTCTTCTGCTCTCTCAACCACGCTCTTTTTATTTCCACACATCTCTCTTACCCTTACGTTACTTACTCGATCAAACCACCTCACACCACACATTGTCCTCAAACATCTCATTTCCAGCACATCCATCCTCCTGCGCACAACTCTATCCATAGCCCACGCCTCGCAACCATACAACATTGTTGGAACTACTATTCCTTCAAACATACCCATTTTTGCTTTCCGGGATAATGTTCTCGACTTCCACACATTTTTCAAGGCTCCCAAAATTTTCGCCCCCTCCCCCACCCTATGATCCACTTCCGCTTCCATGGTTCCATCCGCTGCCAGATCCACTCCCAGATATCTAAAACACTTCACTTCCTCCAGTTTTTCACCATTCAAACTCACCTCCCAATTGACTTGACCCTCAGCCCTACTGTACCTAATAACCTTGCTCTTATTCACATTTACTCTTAACTTTCTTCTTCCACACACTTTACCAAACTCAGTCACCAGCTTCTGCAGTTTCTCACATGAATCCGCCACCAGCGCTGTATCATCAGCGAACAACAACTGACTCACTTCCCAAGCTCTCTCATCCCCAACAGACTTCATACTTGCCCCTCTTTCCAAGACTCTTGCATTTACCTCCCTAACAACCCCATCCATAAACAAATTAAACAACCATGGAGACATCACACACCCCTGCCGCAAACCTACATTCACTGAGAACCAATCACTTTCCTCTCTTCCTACACGTACACATGCCTTACATCCTCGATAAAAACTTTTCACTGCTTCTAACAACTTGCCTCCCACACCATATATTTTAATACCTTCCACAGAGCATCTCTATCAACTCTATCATATGCCTTCTCCAGATCCATAAATGCTACATACAAATCCATTTGCTTTTCTAAGTATTTCTCACATACATTCTTCAAGCAAACACCTGATCCACACATCCTCTACCACTTCTGAAACCACACTGCTCTTCCCCAATCTGATGCTCTGTACATGCCTTCACCCTCTCAATCAATACCCTCCCATATAATTTACCAGGAATACTCAACAAACTTATACCTCTGTAATTTGAGCACTCACTCTTATCCCCTTTGCCTTTGTACAATGGCACTATGCACGCATTCCGCCAATCCTCAGGCACCTCACCATGAGTCATACATACATTAAATAACCTTACCAACCAGTCAACAATACAGTCACCCCCTTTTTTAATAAATTCCACTGCAATACCATCCAAACCTGCTGCCTTGTCGGCTTTCATCTTCCGCAAAGCTTTTACTACCTCTTCTCTGTTTACCAAATCATTTTCCCTAACCCTCTCACTTTGCACACCACCTCGACCCAAACACCCTATATCTGCCACTCTGTCATCAGACACATTCAACAAACCTTCAAAATACTCATTCCATCTCCTTCTCACATCACCACTACTTGTTATCACCTCTCCATTTACGCCCTTCACTGAAGTTCCCATTTGCTCCCTTGTCTTACGTACCCTATTTACCCTATATATATATATATATATATATATATATATCCCTGGGGATAGGGGAGAAAGAATACTTCCCACGTATTCCCTGCGTGTCGTAGAAGGAGACTAAAAGGGGTGGGAGCGGTGGGCTGGAAATCCTCCCCTCTCATTTTTTTTTTTTTTTAATTTTCCAAAAGAAGGAACAGAGAAGGGGGCCAGGTGAGGCTATTCCCTCACAGGCCCAGTCCTCTGTTCTTAACGCTACCTCGCTAACGCGGGAAATGGCGAATAGTTTGGAAAAAAAATATATATATATATACATATATATATATATATATATATATATATATATATATATATATATATATATATATATATATATATATTTTTTTTCTTTCAAATCATTCGCCATTTCCCGCATTAGCAAGGTATCGCCAAGAACAGAGGACTGGGCCTGTGAGGGAATATCCCCACCTGGCCCCATTCTCTGCTCTTCTTTTGGAAAATTAAAAAAGAAAAAAAAAAAAAGAATGAGGGGAGGATTTCCAGCCCCCCGCTCCCTCCCCTTTTAGTCGCCTTCTACGACACTCAGGGAATACGTGGGAAGTATTCTTTCTCCCCTATCCCCAGGGATAAATATATATATATATATATATATATATATATATATATATATATATATATATATATATATATATATATATATATATATATATATATATATATATTTTTTTTTTTATTATACTTTGTCGCTGTCTCCCGCGTTTGCGACGTAACGCAAGGAAACAGACGAAAGAAATGGCCCAACCCCCCCCCCACTACACATGTATATACATACGTCCACACACGCAAATATACATACCTACACAGCTTTCCATGGTTTACCCCAGACGCTTCACATGCCTTGATTCAATCCACTGACAGCACGTCAACCCCGGTATACCACATCGCTCCAATTCACTCTATTCCTTGCCCTCCTCTCACCCTCCTGCATGTTCAGGCCCTCGATCACACAAAATCCTTTTCACTCCATCTTTCCACCTCCAATTTGGTCTCCCTCTTCTCCTTGTTCCCTCCACCTCCGACACATATATCCTCTTGGTCAATCTTTCCTCACTCATCCTCTCCATGTGCCCAAACCACTTCAAAACACCCTCTTCTGCTCTCTCAACCATGCTCTTTTTATTTCCACACATCTCTCTTACCCTTACGTTACTCACTCGATCAAACCACCTCACACCACACATTGTCCTCAAACATCTCATTTCCAGCACATCCATCCTCCTGCGCACAACTCTATCCATAGCCCACGCCTCGCAACCATACAACATTGTTGGAACCACTATTCCTTCAAACATACCCATTTTTGCTTTCCGAGATAATGTTCTCGACTTCCACACATTCTTCAAGGCCCCCAGGACTTTCGCCCCCTCCCCCACCCTATGATCCACTTCCGCTTCCATGGTTCCATCCGCTGCCAGATCCACTCCCAGATATCTAAAACACTTCACTTCCTCCAGTTTTTCTCCATTCAAACTCACCTCCCAATTGACTTGACCCTCAACCCTACTGTACCTAATAACCTTGCTCTTATTCACATTTACTCTTAACTTTCTTCTTCCACACACTTTTCCAAACTCAGTCACCAGCTTCTGCAGTTTCTCACATGAATCAGCCACAAGCGCTGTATCATCAGCGAACAACAACTGACTCACTTCCCAAGCTCTCTCATCCCCAACAGACTTCATACTTGCCCCTCTTTCCAAAACTCTTGCATTTACCTCCCTAACAACCCCATCCATAAACAAATTAAACAACCATGGAGACATCACACACCCCTGCCGCAAACCTACATTCACTGAGAACCAATCACTTTCCTCTCTTCCTACACGTACACATGCCTTACATCCTCGATAAAAACTTTTCACTGCTTCTAACAACTTTCCTCCCACACCATATATTCTTAATACCTTCCACAGAGCATCTCTATCAACTCTATCATATGCCTTCTCCAGATCCATAAATGCTACATACAAATCTATTTGCTTTTCTAAGTATTTCTCACATACATTCTTCAAAGCAAACACCTAATCCACACATCCTCTACCACTTCTGAAACCACACTGCTCTTCCCCAATCTGATGCTCTGTACATGCCTTCACCCTCTCAATCAATACCCTCCCATATAATTTACCAGGAATACTCAACAAACTTATACCTCTGTAATTTGAGCACTCACTCTTATCCCCTTTGCCTTTGTACAATGGCACTATGCACGCATTCCGCCAATCCTCAGGCACCTCACCATGAGTCATACATACATTAAATAACCTTACCAACCAGTCAACAATACAGTCACCCCCTTTTTTAATAAATTCCACTGCAATACCATCCAAACCTGCTGCCTTGCCGGCTTTCATCTTCCGCAAAGCTTTTACTACCTCTTCTCTGTTTACCAAATCATTTTCCCTAACCCTCTCACTTTGCACACCACCTCGACCAAAACACCCTATATCTGCCACTCTATCATCAAACACATTCAAGAAACCTTCAAAATACTCACTCCATCTCCTTCTCACATCACCACTACTTGTTATCACCTCCCCATTTGCGCCCTTCACTGAAGTTCCCATTTGCTCCCTTGTCTTACGCACTTTATTTACCTCCTTCCAGAACATCTTTTTATTCTCCCTAAAATTTAATAATACTCTCTCACCCCAACTCTCATTTGCCCTTTTTTTCACCTCTTGCACCTTTCTCTTGACCTCCTGTCTCTTTCTTTTATACATCTCCCACTCAATTGCATTTTTTCCCTGCAAAAATCGTGGATGTTAATGTGCTGAGAGGTGCAACTGGAGGGATGTCTGATCATTATCTTGTGGAGGCTAAGGTGAATATTTGTATGGGTTTTCAGAAAAGAAGAGTGAATGTTGGGGTGAAGAGGGTGGTGAGAGTAAGTGAGCTTGGGAAGGAGACTTGTGTGAGGAAGTACCAGAAGAGACTGAGTACAGAATGGAAAAAGGTGAGAACAATGGAAGTAAGGGGAGTGGGGGAGGAATGAGATGTATTTAGGGAATCAGTGATGGATTGCGCAAAAGATGCTTGTGGCAGGAGAAGAGTGGGAGGTGGGTTGATTAGAAAGGGTAGTGAGTGGTGGGATGAAGAAGTAACAGTATTAGTGAAAGAGAAGAGAGAGGCATTTGGACGATTTTTGCAGGGAAAAAATGAAATTGAGTGGGAGACGTATAAAAGAAAGAGACAGGAGTTCAAGAGAAAGGTGCAAGAGGTGAAAAAAGGGCAAATGAGAGTTGGGGTGTGAGAGTATCATTAAATTTTAGGGAGAATAAAAAGATGTTCTGGAAGGAGGTAAATAAAGTGCGTAAGACAAGGGAGCAAATGGGAACTTCAGTGAAGGGCGCAAATGGGGAGGTGATAACAAGTAGTGGTGATGCGAGAAGGAGATGGAGTGAGTATTTTGAAGGTTTCTTGAATGTGTTTGATGATAGAGTGGCAGATATAGGGTGTTTTGGTCGAGGTGGTGTGCAAAGTGCGAGGGTTAGGGAAAATGAGTTGGTAAACAGAGAAGAGGTAGTAAAAGTTTTGCGGAAGATGAAAGCCGGCAGGGCAGCAGGTTTGGATGGTATTGCAGTGAAATTTATTAAAAAAGGGGTGACTGTATTGTTGACTGGTTGGTAAGGTTATTCAATGTATGTATGACTCATGGTGAGGTGCCTGAGGATTGGCGGAATGCGTGCATAGTGCCATTGTACAAAGGCAAAGGGGATAAGAGTGAGTGCTCAAATTACAGAGGTATAAGTTTGTTGAGTATTCCTGGCAAATTATATGGGAGGGTATTGATTGAGAGGGTGAAGGCATGTACAGAGCATCAGATTGGGGAAGAGCAGTGTGGTTTCAGAAGTGGTAGAGGATGTGTGGATCAGGTGTTTGCTTTGAAGAATGTATGTGAGAAATACTTAGAAAAGCAAATGGATTTGTATGTAGCATTTATGGATCTGGAGAAGGCATATGATAGAGTTGATAGAGATGCTCTGTGGAAGGTATTAAGAATATATGGTGTGGGAGGCAAGTTGTTAGAAGCAGTGAAAAGTTTTTATCGAGGATGTAAGGCATGTGTACGTGTAGGAAGAGAGGAAAGTGATTGGTTCTCAGTGAACGTAGGTTTGCGGCAGGGGTGTGTGATGTCTCCATGGTTGTTTAATTTGTTTATGGATGGGGTTGTTAGGGAGGTGAATGCAAGAGTTTTGGAAAGAGGGGCAAGTATGAAGTCTGTTGGGGATGAGAGAGCTTGGGAAGTGAGTCAGTTGTTGTTCGCTGATGATACAGCGCTGGTGGCTGATTCATGTGAGAAACTGCAGAAGCTGGTGACTGAGTTTGGTAAAGTGTGTGAAAGAAGAAAGTTAAGAGTAAATGTGAATAAGAGCAAGGTTATTAGGTACAGTAGGGTTGAGGGTCAATTCAATTGGGAGGTGAGTTTGAATGGAGAAAAACTGGAGGAAGTGAAGTGTTTTAGATATCTGGGAGTGGATCTGGCAGCGGATGGAACCATGGAAGCGGAAGTGGATCATAGGGTGGGGGAGGGGGCGAAAATTCTGGGAGCCTTGAAGAATGTGTGGAAGTCGAGAACATTATCTCGGAAAGCAAAAATGGGTATGTTTGAAGGAATAGTGGTTCCAACAATGTTGTATGGTTGCGAGGCGTGGACTATGGATAGAGTTGTGCGCAGGAGGATGGATGTGCTGGAAATGAGATGTTTGAGGACAATGTGTGGTGTGAGGTGGTTTGATCGAGTAAGTAACGTAGGGGTAAGAGAGATGTGTGGAAATAAAAAGAGCGTGGTTGAGAGAGCAGAAGAGGGTGTTTTGAAATGGTTTGGTCACATGGAGAGAATGAGTGAGGAAAGATTGACCAAGAGGATATATGTGTCGGAGGTGGAGGGAACGAGGAGAAGAGGGAGACCAAATTGGAGGTGGAAAGATGGAGTGAAAAAGATTTTGTGTGATCGGGGCCTGAACATGCAGGATGGTGAAAGGAGGGCAAAGAATAGAGTGAATTGGAGCGATGTGGTATACCGGGGTTGACGTGCTGTCAGTGGATTGAATCAAGGCATGTGTATGGGGGTGGGTTGGGCCATTTCTTTCGTCTGTTTCCTTGCGCTACCTCGCAAACAAAAATATATATATATACATATATATATATATATATATATATATATATATATATATATATATATATATATATATATATATATTTTTTTTTTTTTTTTTTTTTTTTGCTTTGTCGCTGTCTCCCGCGTTTGCGAGGTAGCGCAAGGAAACAGGTGAAAGAAATGGCCCAACCCACCCCCATACACATGTATATACATACGTCCACACACGCAAAATTTACATACCTACACAGCTTTCCATGGTTTACCCTAGACGCTTCACATGCCTTGATTCAATCCACTGACAGCACGTCAACCCCGGTATACCACATCGCTCCAATTCACTCTATTCCTTGCCCTCCTTTCACCCTCCTGCATGTTCAGGCCCCGATCACACAAAATCTTTTTCACTCCATCTTTCCACCTCCAATTTGGTCTCCCTCTTCTCCTCGTTCCCTCCGCCTCCGACACATATATCCTCTTGGTCAATCTTTCCTCACTCATTATCTCCATGTGCCCAAACCATTTCAAAACACCCTTGTCTGCTCTCTCAACCACGCTCATTTTGTTACCACACATCTCTCTTACCCTTTCATTAATTACTCGATCAAACGACCTCACACCACATATTGTCCTCAAACATCTCATTCCCAGCACATCCATTCTCCTCCGCACAACTCTATCTATAGCCCACGCCTCGCAACCATATAACATTGCTGGAACCACTATTCCTTCAAACATACCCATTTTTGCTTTCCAAGATAACGTTCTCGACTTCCACATATTTTTCAACGCTCCCAGCACTTTAGCCCCCTCCCCCATCCTATGATTCACTTCCGCTTCCATGGTTCCATCCGCTGCCAAATCCACTCCCAGTTATTTAAAACACTTCACTTCCTCCAGTATTTCTCCATTCAAACTTACCTCCCAACTGATTTGTCCCTCAACCCTACTGTACCTAATAACCTTGCTCTTATTCACATTTACTCCCAGCTTTCTTCTTTCACACACTTTACCAAACTCAGTCACCAGCTTCTGTAGTTTCTCACACGAATCAAACACCAGCGCTGCATCATCAGCGAACAACAACTGACTCACCTCCCAAGCTCTCTCATCCACAACAGACTGCATAGTTGCCCCTCTTTCCAAAACTCTTGCATTCACCTATACATATTTTTTTTCTTTATACTTTGTCGCTGTCTCCCGCGTTAGCAAGGTAGCGCAAGGAAACAGAGGAAAGAATGTCCCAACCCACCAACATACACATGTATATACACACACGTCCACACACAAACACACACACACACATGTACATACCTATACATTTCAACGTGTACATACATATACATACACAGACATATACATATATACACGTGTACAAATTCATACTTGCTGCCTTTCTCCATTCATGTCGCCCCCCCACCACACATGAAATGGCACCCCCTCCCCCTAAATGTGCGCGAGGTAGCGCTAGGAAAGGACAACAAAGGCCACATTCGTTCACACTCAATGTCTAGCTGTCATGTATAATCTACCGAAACCACAGCCCCCTTTCCACATCCAGGCCCCACAAGACTTTCCATGGTTTATTTTACCCCAGACGCTTCACATGCCCTGGTTCAATCCACTGATAGCACGTCGATCCCTGTACATCACACCGATCCAACTCACCCTATTCCTTCCATCTCCAATTTAGTCTCCCACTTCTCCTCGTTCCCTCCACCTCTGACACATATATCCTCTTGGTCAATCTTTCTTTCCTCACTCATTCTCTCCACGAGACCAAACCATTTCAATACACCCTATTCTGCTCTCTCAACCACACTCTTTTTATTACCACACATCTCTCTTACCCTTTCATTAATTACCCGATCAAACCACTTCACACCACATATTGTCCTCAAACATCTCATTTCCAACACATCCACCCTCCTCCGCACAACCCTATCTATAGCCCACACCTCGTAACATTGATGGAACCACTATTCCTTCAAACATACCCATTTTTGCACTCCGAGATAATGTTCTCGTCTTCCACACATTCTTCAACGCTTCCAGAAGCTTTGCCTCCTCCCCCACCCTATAATTCACTTCCGCTTCCATGGTTCCATCCGCTGCCAAATCCACTCCGAGATATCTAAACCACTTCACTTCCTCCAGTTTTTCTCCATTCAAACTTACCTCCTAATTGACTTGTCCCTGAACCCTACTGTACCTAATAACCTTGCTCTTATTCACATTTACTCTCAGCTTTTTTCTTTCAAACACTTTACTAAATTCAGTCATCAGCTCCTGCAGTTTCTCACCCGAATCAGCCACCAGCGCTGTATCATCAGCGAACAACAACTGACTCGCTTCCCAAGCCCTCTCATCTACAACAGACTGTACACTTACCCCTCTCTCCAAAACTCTTTCATTTACCTCCCTAACAACCCCATCCACAAACAAATTAAACAACCATGGAGACATCACACACCGCTAACCGACATTCACTGGGAACCAATCACTTTCCTCTCTTCCTACTAGTACACATGCCTTACATCCTCGATAAAAACTTTTCACCACTTCTATCAACTTATCTCCCACAACATATACTCTGCTTCCCTAAATACATCCCATTCCTCCCCCATTCCCCTTACGTCATTTATTCTCACCTTTTTCCATTCTGAACTCAATCTCTCCTGGTACTTTCTCACACAAGCCTCCTTTCCAAGCTCACTTACTCTCACCATTTACCCCAGGGATATATATATATATATATATATATATATATATATATATATATATATATTTTTTTTTTTTTTTTTTTTTTTTTTTTATACTTTGTCGCTGTCTCCCGCGTTTGCGAGGTAGCGCAAGGAAACAGACGAAAGAAATGGCCCAACCCCCCCCCCCCCATACACATGTACATACACACGTCCACACACGCAAATATACATACCTACACAGCTTTCCATGGTTTACCCCAGACGCTTCACATGCCTTGCTTCAATCCACTGACAGCACGTCAACCCCTGTATACCACATCGACTCCAATTCACTCTATTCCTTGCCCTCCTTTCACCCTCCTGCATGTTCAGGCCCCGATCACACAAAATCTTTTTCACTCCATCTTTCCACCTCCAATTTGGTCTCCCTCTTCTCCTCGTTCCCTCCACCTCCGACACATATATCCTCTTGGTCAATCTCTCCTCACTCATTCTCTCCATGTGCCCAAACCATTTCAAAACACCCTCTTCTGCTCTCTCAACCACGCTCTTTCATTTCCACACATCTCTCTACCCTTACGTTACTTACTCGATCAAACCACCTCACACCACACATTGTCCTCAAACATCTCATTTCCAGCACATCCATCCTCCTGCGCACATCTCTATCCATAGCCCACGCCTCGCAACCATACAACATTGTTGGAACCACTATTCCCTCAAACATACCCATTTTTGCTTTCCGAGATAATGTTCTCGACTTCCACACATTTTTCAAGGCTCCCAAAATTTTCGCCCCCTCCCCCACCCTATGATCCACTTCCGCTTCCATGGTTCCATCCGCTGACAGATCCACTCCCAGATATCTAAAACACTTCACTTCCTCCAGTTTTTCTCCATTCAAACTCACCTCCCAATTGACTTGACCCTCAACCCTACTGTACCTAATAACCTTGCTCTTATTCACATTTACTCTCAACTTTCTTCTTCCACACACTTTACCAAACTCAGTCACCAGCTTCTGCAGTTTCTCACATGAATCAGCCACCAGCGCTGTATCATCAGCGAACAACAACTGACTCACTTCCCAAGCTCTCTCATCCCCAACAGACTTCATACTTGCCCCTCTTTCCAGGACTCTTGCATTTACCTCCCTTACAACCCCATCCATAAACAAATTAAACAACCATGGAGACATCACACACCCCTGCCGCAAACCTACATTCACTGAGAACCAATCACTTTCCTCTCTTCCTACACGTACACATGCCTTACATCCTCGATAAAAACTTTTCACTGCTTCTAACAACTTGCCTCCCACACCATATATTCTTAATACCTTCCACAGAGCATCTCTATCAACTCTATCATATGCCTTCTCCAGATCCATAAATGCTACATACAAATCCATTTGCTTTTCTAAGTATTTCTCACATACATTCTTCAAAGCAAACACCTGATCCACACATCCTCTACCACTTCTGAAACCGCACTGCTCTTCCCCAATCTGATGCTCTGTACATGCCTTCACCCTCTCAATCAATACCCTCCCATATAATTTACCAGGAATACTCAACAAACTTATACCTCTGTAATTTGAGCACTCACTCTTATCCCCTTTGCCTTTGTACAATGGCACTATGCACGCATTCCGCCAATCCTCAGGCACCTCACCATGAGTCATACATACATTAAATAACCTTACCAACCAGTCAACAATACAGTCACCCCCTTTCTTAATAAATTCCACTGCAATACCATCCAAACCTGCTGCCTTGCCGGCTTTCATCTTCCGCAAAGCTTTTACTACCTCTTCTCTGTTTACCAAATCATTTTCCCTAACCCTCTCACTTTGCACACCACCTCGACCAAAACACCCTATATCTGCCACTCTGTCATCAGACACATTCAACAAACCTTCAAAATACTCATTCCATCTCCTTCTCACATCACCGCTACTTGTTATCACCTCCCCATTTACGCCCTTCACTGAAGTTCCCATTTGCTCCCTTGTCTTACGCACCCTATTTACCTCCTTCCAGAACATCTTTTTATTCTCCCTAAAATTTACTGATAGTCTCTCACCCCAACTCTCATTTGCCCTTTTTTTCACCTCTTGCACCTTTCTCTTGACCTCCTGTCTCTTTCTTTTATACTTCTCCCACTCAATTGCATTTTTTCCCTGCAAAAATCGTCCAAATGCCTCTCTCTTCTCTTTCACTAATACTCTTACTTCTTCATCCCACCACTCACTACCCTTTCTAAACAGCCCACCTCCCACTCTTCTCATGCCACAAGCATCTTTTGCGCAATCCATCACTGATTCCCTAAATACATCCCATTCCTCCCCCACTCCCCTTACTTCCATTGTTCTCACCTTTTTCCATTCTGTACACAGTCTCTCCTGGTACTTCCCCACACAGGTCTCCTTCCCAAGCTCACTTACTCTCACCACCTTCTTCACCCCAACATTCATTCCTCTTTTCTGAAAACCCATACTAATCTTCACCTTAGCCTCCACAAGATAATGATCAGACATCCCTCCAGTTGCACCTCTCAGCACATTAACATCCAAAAGTCTCTCTTTCGCACGCCTGTCAATTAACACGTAATCCAATAACGCTCTCTGGCCATCTCTCCTACTTACATAAGTAAACTTATGTATATCTCGCTTTTTAAACCAGGTATTCCCAATCATCAGTCCTTTTTCAGCACATAAATCTACAAGCTCTTCACCATTTCCATTTACAACACTGAACACCCCATGCATACCAATTATTCCCTCAACTGCCACATTACTCACCTTTGCATTCAAATCACCCATCACTATAACCCGGTCTCGTGCATCAAAACCGCTAACACAATCATTTAGCTGCTCCCAAAACACTTGCCTCTCATGATCTTTCTTCTCATGCCCAGGTGCATATGCACCAATAATCACCCACCTCTCTCCATCAACTTTCAATTTTACCCATATTAATCGAGAATTTACTTTCTTACATTCTATCACATACTCCCACAACTCCTGTTTCAGGAGTATTGCTACTCCTTCCCTTGCTCTTGTCCTCTCACTAACCCCTGACTTCACTCCCCAGACATTTCCAAACCACTCTTCCCCTTTACCCTTGAGCTTCGTTTCACTCAGAGCCAAAACATCCAGGTTCCTTTCCTCAAACATACTACCTATCTCTCCTTTTTTCACATCTTGGTTACATCCACACACATTTAGGCACCCCACTCTGAGCCTTCGAGGAGGATGATCACTCCCCGCGTGACTCCTTCTTCTGTTTCCCATTTTAGAAAGTTAATACAAGGAGGGGAGGATTTCCGGCCCCCCGCTCCCGTCCCCTCTAGTCGCTTTCTACGACACGCGAGGAATACGTGGGAAGTATTCTTTCACCCCTATCCCCAGGGATAATATACATATATATATACATATACACACACACACACACACACCCACACACATGCACATACACACACACACACACACATACATATATATACATATGAAAAATGTAAGAAACAATTTAGAAAACAAACTTTTAGCTTGAAATGAATGAAAAAAAATGAATGTCACATAATGGTTCAACCTCTGGCTATGGAAAAGGAAATGTACAATTTATTCACACAAACGTCAATAGCAGTTCTCATCAATTTCACCACTGTGTCAATAAGCTTCAATGTCTAAGCTACATTTTTCTCCAACTTCACTATTTTCTTGTCAAAAACACCATGCATGAAAACTATCACTCCAGTAACACAACTATAAACATTTACTTCCCCTTTAAAAGTTCTGGGGAAGTCTGTCTCGATACACTGCGGCGAGGCGACGCGACGCTGACACAATCACTGTCACAATATCACTTCTGCCTCCTCAAGTCAATCTCTCAGCCACAGTGCAGGCCTTCATCGTCGAAATCGGTCTTCTGGAGGTTACCGTTGTCGATGGGTGTGACCATGTCCTTGCTGGAGTTGCAGCCCAGTAGTTGGGGATGGGCTGGAGTTGTAGATCCAGTTGGCGTCACCGGACAATATCTTGCTGGTTGCTTTCCTCGGTGGAGGTGGTGCTCCACCCGACCCACGGCGTGTCAGCATAATAATCGCAGTCCCACAATTCCTGTTGTGGTGTGCGATCTGCTGTGGTGGCGCTGTTGACCGGACGAACGGTGGGCGTCAGTGACGGCTGCGTTGGTGACCTCCTCTGGTTCTCTCTGAGGTACGTCATGTCCTGCTCGGGCGTGGACCCCTCAACGCCGGTGTATGTTGCTGTCTCGTGGGTGACAGTCATTCGCTGACAACTTCTATACTGATCGTCATGAAGTCATCATGGGGTCATGGTACGGAGGCAGGTCACCTCGCGCTAATCATCCTGGTTGTTGTATCGGTGAACCAGCTTACAAAGCTGGTCTTCTCGCAGACCACAGGTGAGGCTATTTCTGGAGGAGTGAGGGAGACACGGGGATGGCAGGGTGCGAACGGCTATCCTCACAATACCCAAGTAGATCACGAACACCAACGTGTCTGGTGCAATGTCCATGAACCAGTCCAGGAGATGAAGGAGAAACGTCACGTACATATTTCACTGATTTCCTCGAGTTCTCATGGCCCTGTTGTCATAGCCACCAACCCATTGACTGTGCGAAGCCTCAGCTACGCCAGGTAATATATATATATATATATATATATATATATATATATATATATATATATATATATATATATAACTTTGGGAACAGAGGGAAAAGAATTCTTCTCACGTATTCTCTGCCTCTGCGAGTCGTAGAGGGCGACTAATTGGGATAGGAGCAGGAGGCTGGAAACCCTCCCCTTCTTGTATTTCAATTTCTAAAAGATGGAACAGCTGAAGGAGCCAAGCGAGTAATGCTTACCCTCCTCGAAGGCTCAGTGTGAGGTGTCTGAATGTGTGTAGATATAGTAAATATGACAGGAAAGGAAAGATAGGTAGTACGTTTCAAGAAAGGAACCAGAATGTTCTAGATTTGAGTGACGCAAAGTTTAAGGGGGGAAGAATGGTATTCGAATGTCTTCCGGGTAAAACGTGGAGTTAGTATGACGGCGAGAGCTAAGGAAGGGGTAAAACTTTTGCTGATGGAAGAGCTGTGAATGACACTTGCGGAGGGAACGGATTCAAACTGAGGAGAAGATACGGGTTGGCACTGGCAGTGGGTACAGTTTGGGACTTTGATATGAGGATGAGAAAGGACTAGTGGAGAACTAGGACTGTGATGGAGGGAACGGGCTTCAAGTGGTGGAGAGAACTGGTTGAGTGGAAGGTACGGACTAAGACTGTGGTGGAGTGAATTTATTGTACAGCGAAGGAACGGGACTGTGGTGGAGGAACTGAGCCAGGACTGTGCCGGAAGGAATGGCTCGGGACAGTGGCACAGGGAACGGGAAGCGGCAAGGAGATATGACGGGCTGTGACGCAAGACAGAAAGGGACTGCTGTATAGGAATAGGCTAGGAATGTGAATGAAAACGTAAGTGGAGGGAATGCAGAGGGACTGTGGTGATTGGAAGAGACTGGGACTGCTGTAGGGGGATAGGATGGTACTGTGGAAAAGAACACAGTCCATTTTAGCGGAGAGATGGGAGAAAAATCCTAATGTAGGAAACAGAGCCAATGATGTGAGATGGGAGATGGGATGAATCTATGGCAAGGAGAGTGGACGTGCTTTAATGAAGGGGTCAGGACAAGTCTGTCGCGAGAGATGGGACGGAACGGGTGAGAAGGATTAGCTGGGGCTTTGGTGGGGAGACGGGACGGTAATGTAGTGGAAGAAATCGTAGGGATTGCTGTTGGGAGATGAGATCTGATAGCTACGCGGATATAGGATGTGACTGGAAAGAAGAATGAACCGTTAATGTGGTGGGAAGACGGGAAGGGACTGCAGTGGAAAGGGGTGGGGGGAGAACTGTCATATGAAAACGGAATGGGACTGGAATAGGGATATGCAATGGGGCTGTAAAGGGTGGACAGAACAGGACTGCAACTGAGACAGAATGGGACCTTAATAAGAGGACATGGAAAAACGTGGAGTGGAGACAGGATAGGGCCATTGTGAGGAGACGAGATGAAAATGTGGGAAATGAAATTAACTGGAAATATGATGGAGGGAAAAGCTTTGAATGTGGTGAACAAAAGAGCCATAAGGCATGCAGTTGAGTTATGTAAATGACTGTGTTGGGAAATTATAGAGGAATGTGGTACATGGAATGAGGTGGTACTGTGGTGAAGTGGACCGTGCTGGTATTGTCATGGGCAAACGGTATGGCTACTGGAGAGGAGACATGATACCAATCAGTGGCGAGGAGACAGACTGGGACGGGACTGTGGTAGAGAGATGGGAGGAGTGTGAGGTGGGAAGATGAAGGAGAATTATGGTGGAATGAGCAAGTCGGAATTGTGGGCTCTGGCAGGGGTGAGGTAGGACTGCTGTGTCAGGGACTGAACGGGCTGGTGGTAGAAGGTACCAGGTCTCCTCAAAGTTCTTCCTTTTTTCCCTCAAAGTTTCTTTTTTGAATAAAAAAAAATGTCTTTGTTGCTCTTCTTTGTATGCATTCTAATTAGTCATTGTCTTTGATAAAGTTTGCTGACCAAAAAACTGAAGGCGTTGGCAAGAGCTGGAAATGTGGCTTTCGCTTTATAGTTTTTAATCTTTAACTAAAAAATCTATGATTCTGTTTCCTTTTATACAGGCGGCCAAACGATCAGTTCAGTATATTACACGCTGCTAAGCACTGCTTTGAATGAAAAAGGGACAGGAATTTTGGAGGACTGAGGGGCAGGCGGAGATCTGGTGGACAGAAGGACTAATATTGAGGCGAGTGAAGGCAAAGATTAACGACAGGCAGAGACTGTGCTGGATGAAGGGGCCGGATCGTTGGTGGATGAAGGGATCGAAATATTGGCGGATGACGAAACTGTAACCCTAGCAGAGGATTGGGCAGAAGGCTTTGTGGACAATAATCACTGAAAGGGCTGCCATTATGGTGAATGAAAGTGCAGTGTTGGATGAAGTGGTAGGGAGATTGGTTGAGGAAAGGGCCAAGGTTGGATCGAATGACAGAGCTAGGATGGTGCTGAGGGAAGCATGGACTGCGCCGAGTGTGGGGGGAGTGGCTGGAGGGTAGTGGGTGTAGCTAAGACAGTGGTGGGTATATGGGGAAGGGGAGGGTCGCTAGAGCTGTGATGGATGTAGGGAAATGACAGAGTATAGTGGATGTGGGGGGTTGGAATAACAGCGTCCTTCGGGATTGCTGAGACTGTGGTGGGTGTGGGGGAGGTCGTGACTGTGGATAGTGTTGGGAAGTTACTGGTATTGTCGCAGGTATGTGGGGGAGGCTAGGACAGTGGTGAGCAAGGGAAATAACAGGAACTGTCGTGGATGTGGGGTAGGTAGTGGCTACCACTATGGTGGATGTAACAGAGTGGTTGAGACAATGGTGGGTGCCGTAGTGATTGTGGAATGGGGGGAGGGTTTGAGTGACTGAGGCAATGGAGGATGGGGGAGGTGGCTGGAACTGTGGTGAGAATGGAGGCAGTTGCTGGGATGGTGGTGGGAGTGGGGAGTGGATATTGACGGTGGAAGGGGTGTGAGAGTACTTGGCCCTATTGTGGTGGAGGTGGTGGAGTGGTTGGGACTATAGTGGGATTACTAACACTGTGGTGGGGGAGTTTTGACTGTGGTTGGTGCGGGGAGTGGCTGGGATGGTGGTGGGCGTGGGATAGTGACTGGGACGGTAATGGAAGTAGGGATGTAGCTGGGACTGAGGTGGGAGTGGGGGAGTGGTTTGGATGGTGGAATGGCTAAAACGGTGGTGGGGATGAGGGAGTGATGGGGACGGTGGCGGGCGTGGGGAAGTGGCCATAACTGTGGTTGGAGTAGGGAAGTGTCTGTGACGGTCGGGGAAGGAGGGGTGGATGATGGGGTGGCTAGGACCGTGATGGGGGTGGGGTGAGGCAGGGACGGTAGTGATGGGGAGAAGGGGTGGGGAGGTAGGCGGACCCATACCTGGGAGTCTCGCCACGATTCAATATCGCCCTATACGTCTCATTAAACAGGTTCAGTACGGTCCCCATTTATCTCTCAGATCAAAGGCACGCGTCCCTTCCGTCCGGGATATCCCAACCCTGTTGCCTCCCAGACCGGCCGCCCTGAGCCTCATTATCAATCTGTTGATTATTGGTACAATACAGTATTGCAAGACAGAGTGCAATACTGTCTTACAATATTTAAGAGTGGGTCGAGTGTGGCAGAGCCTCAGTGAATCTGGTCTCTGCGCGGTCCAGATACGGTAGACCGTTGAGAGAGAGGCCAGGAGGCAGGTCCAGAGGAGGGAACCCACGGCAGGAGAGCCAGGAGGGAGATCCGCTGGAGGGAGGTTGTGGTCTTAAAGGCTTAAGGTGCAGTCCACATGCAGGAGGATATGGTATGAAAGGCCAGGGGAGCGGTCCAGTGGAGGCAGTGCGCCGGTGCATTGAAGGCCAGAGGATCGGTTGATTGCCGGGAGGTCATTGCCATAAAGACCTTGAAAACTTGGGCCAGAGGAAGTGAGTCAGAGCAAAGGAGGCCAAGGGAACCATCCAGAGTAGGGAGGCCACGACACCAGAGGCCAGATGAGTGTAGTGTAGAGGCGGGGACCCAAGGTTCAGGAGGCCTTGGAAACAGTCCGGAGACATAATGTGATGGGGTTCTCAACGGTCTTCATCACTCTTAACCCGTTTAAGGACTCTTTACAGGCTTCCACCTTTGACCGATAATCCTTTAATAGGCCTTCCTTTGATTCCACTTCCACTGGTTTATGGACTTTACTCAGAAAGTCGTTCATAGCTAAGACAGCCTGTCGGGCAGTGGGTATAACTCACTCTTAGTGCGCATTTTGAGTACTTTTATGCACTATGGAATCGAGACGTAATGACCTTTATGAAATGCAATGCATACAGTGAATGGCAGACACCAGTCGACCATGGAGGTACTTTCGCCTTGGTACAAGAAGGGTTAGTGATGGTACCAGCAGCGTAATGTTTACCCCTGAGGCCCAGATTGTCTTCTTCTCTTTGCTTCACAAACACACAAGTTGTTCCCATCTAACCCATTTTCTCTCCACTTCACAGATAACACCTGACAACATGCAACGCACATGAATTGCCACACTTTCAATTTGATATTTTCCTATGTATTTCCAGAGAAAGATCGGAACGGCGCCAACAGCTGGGGAGGGCTGAACGGCTTCTGGGTTTTTCTTGACCGTTGTTACACAACAGAAACATAACACTTTTGCGGACACTACTCCGAAATCTACCTTTTCATTCATTTCTGCAACATTCACCTCCTTAACTCCAGCTTCCCCTCTGTCGAACACCATTTATTTTCTTGTTCACCTGATTTTCCTCTCTAAAGAGCCCAGCTGACCAAGACTGCTTCTCCTCATCACTTTCAAGTCTTTATCTTAGGCATCGTTCCCTCTCCAAGACCATTGTTTGTGTCTAATGAAACACACGAAAAACATCTTTTGATACTTGAGACCACAAGTCCGACACTGAAGCCATATAGATCAAACTTTTTCTGTTATTTTCTTTAACTTTGTTCTTAAGTTTCTCGTACTTCCCCCTGATTCCTGCACCCATGTATGGCTCTTCCAGTTCGTGACCTCCTGCCATGAAGAGTAGTTCTCTTCATATCCACACAGTAACATTTTCTGCACGAGGGACTTCGATGTACAACTCAAGAAATGGTTTGGCTCTACTCAGGATGATCTAGATGGAGTCGAGGTCTTTCTTTTAGCTTGTTTAACGTTCTGGTGCGTATAATCTAACACCTACCATGGGTTCCTGACCGTCACGACCAATCCTCTAACACACTCGGCAGGTTTTCAAATATCTGAACCTTCTCACTTTTGAAACTAATCAAAGTTTCCCTTTAAGGTCTACTAACTGCAATCTTATCTCTATCACGTCCATTTCCCCCATCGAAATGCAAACTCTGGCACTTTGGGAGATTTTTGTTCCCATCCTTGCACAACATTTTTGCAGAGTTATCTTGGAACCAATACCATTTTACCGTCCATGATGTTTCCTTTTTTGGCTGGAATATAGTCCTATATGTCATCTCATGAATCTAGATTACCTCAGTCCTGGTTTGATCGCTCTTGCCCTAATGCCTTTCGCATCATAGAGCATATCAGACCACGAAATTCTTTGCTTCTGAATCTCACTCAACCTTTACTCCCGCCGGAGTTAAGCACATCTTCATGAAAAGAATGTGTGTTGATTTGATTTCTTTTCACATATATTTCTGGTCCTCAACAAAAAGTATATTAATTGATTTCTGTACATCAACTTTTTGTCCTCTTTTCTAATCTCATCAATTTCAAATTCATTCTCCTACTGTTAAAGCCGCTCTTTTCGGTATCTTCTTTTCCCCTAACATTACCTTGGGCAGTGCCATACCGAGTCTACCTCCTTTAAACCCTGTAGCCTCTCATACTTCTCGTGTCCTAAAGGAGGATGCCTCTGAACTAAATCCGATCCTCTCTCGTCTATTTTGTTTCTGCTTATAAACCCAGAATCATTCTTCCTCTTGGAATCATACCTTGGTCCAACGCATCCATAAGAAAGAAGACCATTCTAACGCTTCTAACTATCGCCCTTTCGCTCTTAATTCTACCATCTCCTGAGGCTTTGAAACTTTCTCAATCTCACACTTTCATGGACTCAGAATTTCATTCCCTTGTTTTCCATCACCAAAATAGCTTTAATAATGCTTTTTTCATTGGCAATGTTCTCTCCTTTTTGCCTCACCTCTGGTCCTTTTCTCTTACGAAT
Organism: Panulirus ornatus; assembly: GCF_036320965.1. Classification (NCBI taxonomy): domain Eukaryota; kingdom Metazoa; phylum Arthropoda; class Malacostraca; order Decapoda; family Palinuridae; genus Panulirus; species Panulirus ornatus. The sequence continues at coordinate 2,228,477 of NC_092245.1, read as the reverse complement.
TTTGGGGAATCTTTTGTCGAGGCTTTAATTACTCTAACGCGCTTGATAGTCGAACATTAATCTTTAATTACTAAACTTAATTCTTTGGCTGTGTTGCCTGTTTCTCTCCTCTGTCACAGAGCGTCCTTTCGGTTTACTGCTACAAGACATTGGTGGTGCAACTTCTCCCTCTCAAGTTACTCTGTCTATAGCGGTGCTCCTCAGGGTCTTTCCTAGTTTTTACTCTCTTTCGTCTCTGTATATAAATAATCCTTCCTCAACGTGAAAGCCTATCCGCTCCCCTTTTCTTCCCAGTATATCTTTTTTCCTTCGTGAAGCATCTCGGAGCAAGGAAGCAAGTAACCTGCTTCAGCTAAGTGGTGCGAAAAACGCAGATTTCTATCTATGTCGCTCTCAGTCTCACCCACTTCTGTCTACTCACATAATTTCTCGGAAAAAACTATTGGGCATAACCGTATAACCATAACCATATACTCTACTCAACTTTGGAATCCTAAGATAAAGCCCATCACAAAATCTACCTCCAAGAAGCTGTGGGTGTCGTAGAGGTGTTATAATGGAGTCTTATTCAGCCCAGTATGGAGTACTACTCACATACTTTTTAAGTTGAACGTTGCAGTCATGGACAAAAGGTCACATCAAGGTCGGGTCTTAAATGAAATACAATCAGGATTATGACAGGGAAAAAGAAGCGACAGGAGAAAGTATTCACAAATTCAGTAAGAAGTGAAAAACTTATCTTTTAAAATGTGCCAGGTCATATTTATTGGGAAAGACGTGAGGTGGCTCCTTCTTTACCTCTCTGTTAGCCAGAGTGGAATCAAAAGCAGTCTGCCATATCTCTCATGCTACCATCTTTCTTCAACCATCCCTGTCCGTTTGCCGTGATGCTGCTGCCCTCACAGTTCTACAGGTGCTATTTTGGCTATTGTTCTCGAGTATGATATTGTCCTAATTTACCTAGATTTAGACCCTCGACACGCGGCTGGCTGTTGCTTCCCATAGCTTCATTTTAAAGGCTAGCAACACGAGGATTGACCGTCATGGGGCTTCTCTCACTCTCGCTCTGAGAACCTGTGGATTTCTATTATTCCATTTGTCTTTCCCTCTTTCTGTAACTTCACCATTAAGAGTCAGGTCTACAATCTCCCGAGATGTAATCAACCTTTTTCTTTCACCTCTTATTTTTGCTTTCATCCTAGAGACAGGATTAGGATGTATCTGTCCCATGTTGATAAGTATAAAGAAGGAAAAGATACCGTCAGAGAGGACAAGTGATATGATGGATGTAAGAGTAGCCCAAGCAAGGAACATCAGTATACACTAAGTAGGTACCATCACTGTCATCAAGGCTTGGACCATCACAGTAAACCAGGTAGGGACAGTTACTTGGCACAAGACTGGGACCACTTGAGGACAACCAGGATGCATCAACAAGAGACCAATGCCGTACTTACGGCCAGAACCAGGACCATACAATAAACAAGGACCACTCTCGCTCTCAGACGGAGACCACCATCACTGTGCATCAGCCCCAGATGGTACTGCTCCAAGACATCAGAAAGACAACATCAATGAACGCGGTGCACCTGACTAAAGCCATAACCCTCCGCCAAGCAGGGACCATCAGTGCACACTAATCATGACAACCATCGCTGTAAAGCGGCACGGAATCATTTATGTACGCCATTAATTGATAAGCACCATAAACAGAGGAGGCAACTAACGCTGCAGGGTCAATCTCTGCACACCAGGTAGGGAACAACAGTTCAGTATAAACACATTGTGAGGTAGGCAGGAAACATCACACATGTCCGAGGGAGGGGCCATCATGACGCAATATAACGAAATCTTAAGTAGTACAGAGAGACACTCACCAGACCAATGAAGATGCAGAAGAGTTGCACGACGTCTGTGTACGCGACAGAGTAGAGGCCACCGAAGAGCGTATAAACCACGGCGATGGCGGCCGACACTATGATGGACAGCGTGTTGGGCATATCCAGGATGACGGCCAGCGTCGACCCTGGGGACGAGGGAAGGAGGTTAATGTTGGACCTGTGCAGGACGGCGGGCACGAAGCTACTTTTGCTCTCGCATGAAGAGCACCTCAAGATCATAGTCAGATTCGTTGTTAAGTTGATCTTAAGATAGCGGAGCGAAACTTTGACCTATAGAGAGCCTGTATAGTACACTATACAGTACTCTATTGTGGCTCAGAAGAAATCAAGGTACTTAGAAAAAAGATGAATAAAGAGATATATTTGTAAATTTTTTAATCGAACATGTCTAAAAGAAGGACTGCTTCCTACTTATATATCTATCTATCTATCTATCTATCTATCTATCTATCTATCTATATGTATATATATATATATATATATATATATATATATATATATATATATATATATATATATATATATATAATCACATGTTTACCAAATGGCGTCCTAGCTTTGTCTCTTCGATGTATATCAATTGACTTACATTTCTCTCTTGTGTCTCCCCTGATGATGTGATTATTACACGAGAGTGCACTCGGGAACTTATCGTGTTGCATTTTTCCAGTGGAATCATAGGAATATATATATATATATATATATATATATATATATATATATATATATATATATATATATATATATATATATATATATATATATATATATATATCCCTGGGGATAGGGGAAAAGAATACTTCCCATGCAGTCCTCACGTGTCATAGAAGGCGACTAAAGGGGACGGGAGCGGGGGGCAGGAACCCCCCCCCCTCCTTGTATTTCAACTTTCTAGAAGGGGAAACAGAAGAAGGAGTCACGCGGGGAGTGCTCATCCTCCTCGAAGGCTCAGATTGGGGTGACTAAATGTGTGTGGATGTAACCAAGATGAGAAAAAAGGAGAGATAGGTAGTATGTTTGAGGAAAGGAACCTGGATGTTTTGGCTCTGAGTGAAACGAAGCTCAAGGGTAAAGGGGAAGAGTGGATTGGGAATGTCTTGGGAGAAAAGTCAGGGGTTAGTGAGAGGACAAAAGCAAGGGAAGGAGTAGCACTACTCCTGAAACAGGAGTGGTGGGAGTATGTGATAGAGTATAAGAAAGTAAACTCTAGATTGATATGGGTAAAACTGAAAGTGGATGGAGAGAGAGGGGTGATTATTGGTGCATATGCACCTGGGCATGAGAAGAAAGATCATGAGAGGCAAGTGCTTTGGGAGCAGTTGAGTGAGTGTCTTAGTAGTTTTGATGCACGAGACCGGGTTATAGCGATGGGTGATTTGAATGCAAAGGTGAGTAATGTGGCATTGAGGGAATAATTGGCGTACATGGGGTGTTCATTGTTGTAAATGGAAATGGTGAAGAGCTTGTAGATTTATGTGCTGAAAAAGGACTGGTGATTGGGAATACCTGGTTTAAAAAGAGAGATATACATAAGTATACGTAAGTAAGTAGGAGAGATGGCCAGAGAGCGTTACTGGATTATGCATTAATTGATAGGCGTGCGAAAAACAGACTTTTGGATGTTAATGTGATGAGAGGTGCAACTGGAGGGATGTCTGATCATTATCTTGTGGAGGCGAAGGTGAAGATTTGTATGGGTTTTCAGAAAAGAAGAGAGAATGTTGGGGTGAAGAGAGTGGTGAGAGTAAGTGAGCTTGGGAAGGAGACTTGTGAGAGGAAGTACCAGGAGAGACTGAGTACAGAATAAAAAAAAGGTGAGAACAAAGGGCGTAAGGGGAGTGGGGGGAGGAATGGGATGTATTTAGGGAAGCAGTGATGGCTTGCGCAAAAGATGCTTTTGGCGTGAGAGGCGTGGGAGGTGGGCAGATTAGAAAGGGTAGTGAGTGGTGAGATGAAGAAGTAAGATTGTTAGTGAAAGAGAAGAGAGAGGCATTTGGGCGATTTTTGCCGGTAAATAATGCAAATGAGTGGGAGATGTATGTGTAAAAGAAAGGGCAAGAGGTGAAGAGAATGGTGCATGAGGTGAAAAAGAGGGCAAATGAGAGTTGGGAGGAGAGAGTATCATTAAAGTTTAGGGAGAATAAAAAGATGTTTTGGAAGGAGGTAAATAAAGTTCGTAAGATAAGGGAATCAAGGGAGGTGATAACAAGTAGTGGTGATGCGAGGAAAGGAGATGGAGTGAGTATTTTGAAGGTTTGTTGAATGTGTTTGATGAGAGAGTGGCAGATATAGGGTGTTTTGGTCGATGTGGCATGCAAAGTGAGAGGGTTAGGGAAAATGATTTGGTAAACAGGGAAGAGGTAGTGAAAGCTTTGCGGAAGATGAAAGCCGGCAAGGCAGCGGGTCTGGACGGTATTGCAGCGGAATTTATTAAAAAAAAGGGGGTGAATGTATTGGTGACTGGTTGGTAAGATTATTTAATGTATGTATGACTCATGGTGAGGAGCCTGAGGATTGGCGGAATGCTTGCATAGTGCCATTGTACAAAGGCAAAGGGGATAAAAGTGAGTGCTCAAATTACAGAGGTATAAGCTTGTTGAGTATTCCTGGTAAATTATATGGGAGGGTATTGATTGAGAGGGTGAAGGCATGTACAGAGCATCAGATTGGGGAAGAGCAGTGTGGTTTCAGAAGTGGTAGAGGATGTGTGGATCAGGTGTTTGCTTTGAAGAATGTATGTGAGAAATACTTAGAAAAGCAAATGGATTTGTATGTAGCATTTATGGATCTGGAGAAGGCATATGGTAGAGTTGATAGAGATGCTCTGTGGAAGTTATTAAGAATATATGGTGTGGGAGGCAAGTTGTTAGAAGCAGTGAAAAGTTTTGATTTAGGATGGAAGGCATGTGTACGTGTAGGAAGAGAGGAGAGTGATTGGTTCTCAGTGAATGTAGGTTTGCGGCAGGGGTGTGTGATTTCTCCATGGTTGTTTAATTTGTTTATGGATGAGGTTGTTAGGGAGGTGAAAGCAAGAGTTTTAGAAAGAGTGGCAAATATGCAGTCTGTTGGGGATGAGAGAGCTTGGGAAGTGAGTAAGTTGTTGTTCGCTGATGATACAGCGCTGGTGGCTGATTCGTGTGAGAAACTGCAGAAGCTGGTGACTGAGTCTGGTAAAGTGTGTGAAAGAAGAAAGCTGAGAGCAAATGTGAATAAGAGCAAGGTTATTAGTTAAAGTAGGGTAGAGGGACAAGTCAATTGGGAGGTAAGTTTGAATGGAGAAAAACTGGAGGAAGTAAAGTGTTTTAGATATCTGGGAGTGGATTTGGCAGCGGATGGAACCATGGAAGCGGAAGTGAATCATAGAGTGGGGGAGGGGGCAAAAGTTCTGGGAGCGTTGAAGGTATGGAAGTCGAGAACATTATCTTGGAAAGCAAACATGGGTATGTTTGAAGGAATAGTGGTTCCAACAATGTTATATGGTTGCGAGGCATGGGCTATGGTTAGAGTTGTGCGGATGAGGGTGGATGTGCTGGAAATGAGATGTTTGAGGACAATATGTGGTGTGAGGTGGTTTGATCGAGTAAGTAATAATAGGGTAAGAGAGATGTGTGGTAATAGAGAGAGTGGTTGAGAGAGCAGAGGAGGGTGTTATGAAATGGTTTGGTCACATAAAGAGAATGAGTGAGGAAAGATTGACCAAGAGGATATATGTGTCAGAGGTGGAGTGAACGAGAAGTGGGAGACAAATTTGGAGGTGGAAAGATGGAGTGAAAAAGCTTTTGAGTGATCGGGGCCTGAACATACAGGAAGGTGAAAGACGTGCAAGGAATAGAGCGAAGTGGAACGATGTGGTATACCGGGGCCGACGTGCTGTCAATGGATTGAACCAGTGCATGTGAAGCGTCTGGGGTAAACCATGGAAAGTTCTGTGGGGCCTGGATGTGGAAAGGGAGCTGTGGTTTCGGTGCATTATTACATACATGACAACTAGAGACTGAGTGTGAACGAAAGTGGCCTTTGTTGTCTTTTCCTAGCGCTACCTCGCGCACATTTGGGGGGAGGGGGTTGTTATTTCATGTGTGGCGAGGTGGCGATGGAAATGAATAAAGGCAGACAGTATGAATTATGTACATGTGTATATATGTATATGTCTGTGTGAGTATATATATATGTATACGTTGAGATGTATAGGTATGTATATTTGCGTGTGTGGACGTGTATGTATATACATGTGTATGGTGGGTGGGTTGGACCATTCTTTCGTCTGTTTCCTTGCGCTACCTCGCTAACGCGGGAGACAGCCACAAAGCAAAATAAATGAAAAAAAAAAAAAAAAAAATATATATATATATATATATATATATATATATATATATATATATATAACATACAAACATCCAACAGCCAGGATCGAACCTGGGACCCCTGTGCAAGAGGCTGGAATGCTAACTGCTAGGCTATGGGCCAGGCAGTTAGCATTCCTGTGTCTTGCACAGGGGTCCAGGGTTCGATCCTGGCTGTTGCAGGTTTGTATGTTCTATGAAAGTGCGCGTTTTTATGCACCATGTTCATATATATATATATATATATATATATATATATATATATATATATATATATATATATATATATATATATATATATCGGAGCGGGGCTGAAATCCTCCCCTCCAGTTTTACTTTTCCAAAGAGGGAACAGAGAATGGGCCAAGTGAGAATATTCTCTCTAAGGCTCAGTTATCTGTTCTTAACGCTCCCTCGCTAGTGCGGGAAAAGGCGAATATATGGATATCCCACAACCAGCCAGCTCTCCGGATCCCGGCTCTGTTCCCCCAGGTTCTGCAAGCTCCAAGCACACTGCCACTCTTGCTCATCGTAAAAAAACTTCTCTGATTTTTCACTTTCTCTTTGTATATGTGAAACCACCTACCACGGCAAGACCAACATCTTAGTAGGGAGCACCACAGTTTTCCACACGTACACTTGGGCATTTACGCTTTTTCACGGGGATTCTTTTTGCTTCTGAGGTATTCTATCGGTGTGTGGGAGAAGGAAAGGGGTAGGTCGCTGGCCAAGAATTTTGAAGAAAGTGTGCCACTGCTGGAAGTCTGAGGGACAACCAAGCGATAGTTGCCCGGCACGACTGCTTGCTTGGGTTTTCGAGTTATAATCCTTTACTGCACGCACGAGTGCACAACAGTAATATATATATATATATATATATATATATATATATATATATATGCACACAAGTTCTATCCGGGTACTGATCGAGACCAGGATCCTGAATCACGTAATTAAATGTCGTCAACATCGCTCGGGCTTTTCTTCGTCCCTCCCGTTCGACCTTCTTCCTGTCTCGTTGTTGCCAGAGTTGCACTAACGAGACAAGTCCATAGGAAGTCCTCTTGACCAGCTGTCTCTGTCATGTCATTATTCGAGATCCCCTCAGCAAAACAGCTGCTTCCCTCCTATTTCTGTCGACCATTTCTGGATGTCTCCGGATGACGGAGAACTACTGGAGTGCGGATGTTCTCTACTCATTACCTCATCTGTGAGCTTTTCTCCGTCTTACATAGGCCGTCTCATTCACGCGAGGCTGATGGGCACTTATTCATCCTTTTAACACAGCCTAGAAATGCTGTCAGTGTAAATTACAGGCTAAGATTAGCACGCAACCGGGGATTTGAATGTGAATGAACTTATCAGACTTATTTTTCCAATCTCTATGAATTACTCCCATACAACTATAATTCCCTGGTGCGCGCAGCTTAAGCTTGATGGATCTCTATGGTGTAGCGGTTAGCGTCAAAGACCGTGACGCATTCACGGGCAGTCTGGGATTGAGAGCATAAGTTCGAATCTATGCTGCGGAAACCGGTCCACAGTGAATACAGATCTTCACTCTCCCACAGAGGTTAGTCAGCTTAGGCTAGCAGATATATATATATATATATATATATATATATATATATATATATATATATATATATATATATATATATATATATATATATCATGTGCCTTCTCCAGATCCATAAATGCTGCATACAGGTCCATTTGCTTTTCTGGGTGTTTCTCACATACATTCTTCAAAGCAAACACCTGATCCACACATCCTCTACCACTTCTGAAACCACACTGCTCTTTGAGAATGTAAGGCATGTGTACATGTAGGAAGAGAGGAAAGTGATTGGTTCTCAGTGAATGTAGTTTTGCGGCAGGGGTGTGTGATGTCTCCATGGTTGTTTAATTTGTTTATGGATGGGGTTGTTAGGGAGGTGAATGCAAGAGTTTTGGAAAGAGGGGCAAGTATGAAGTCTGTTGGGGATGAGAGAGCTTGGGAAGTGAGTCAGTTGTTGTTCGCTGATGATACAGCGCTGGTGGCTGATTCATGTGAGAAACTGCAGAAGCTGGTGACTGAGTTTGGTAAAGTGTGTGAAAGAAGAAAGTTAAGAGTAAATGTGAATAAGAGCAAGGTTATTAGGTACAGTAGGGTTGAGGGTCAAGTCAATTGGGAGGTGAGTTTGAATGGAGAAAAACTGGAGGAAGTGAAGTGTTTTAGATATCTGGGAGTGGATCTGGCAGCGGATGGAAACATGGAAGCGGAAGTGGATCATAGGGTGGGGGAGGGGGCGAAAATTCTGGGAGCTTTGAAGAATGTGTGGAAGTCGAGAACATTATCTCGGAAAGCAAAAATGGGTATGTTTGAAGGAATAGTGGTTCCAACAATGTTGTATGGTTGCGAGGCGTGGACTATGGATAGAGTTGTGCGCAGGAGGATGGATGTGCTGGAAATGAGATGTTTGAGGACAATGTGTGGTGTGAGGTGGTTTGATCGAGTAAGTAACGTAAGGGTAAGAGAGATGCGTGGAAATAAAAAGAGCGTGGTTGAGAGAGCAGAAGAGGGTGTTTTGAAATGGTTTGGTCACATGGAGAGAATGAGTGAGGAAAGATTGACCAAGAGGATATATGTGTCGGAGGTGGAGGGAACGAGGAGAAGAGGGAGACCAAATTGGAGGTGGAAAGATGGAGTGAAAAAGATTTTGTGTGATCGGGGCCTGAACATGCAGGAGGGTGAAAGGAGGGCAAGGAATAGAGTGAATTGGAGCGATGTGGTATACCGGGGTTGACGTGCTGTCAGTGGATTGAATCAAGGCATGTGAAGCGTCTGGGGTAAACCATGGAAAGCTGTGTAGGTATGTATATTTGCGTGTGTGGACGTATGTATATACATGTGTATGGGGGTGGGTTGGGCCATTTCTTTCGTCTGTTTCCTTGCGCTACCTCGCAAACGCGGGAGACAGCGACAAAGCAAAAAAAAAAAAAAAAAAAAATATATATATATATATATATATATATATATATATATATATATATATGCCGTCAAAGAGATGGTCTTGATTAAGGTATACAGATGTCCGTGGCGTCTCAGCTAACAAAATATTGAGGTGATATGCACGAATGGGTTACTTGAGTTTTACTAAACCATTTCTCATTTTTTTCATCATTTTTCACCGTAATAATGTCCGATGGATCTAGACCGTTTACTCATGGACGGAAATCGCTATAAAAGGGGGGAAGGTTACATTTGAATAATATTATGAAAAGGTTTTCAGCGCAGGTTTTTAATATGTCACAAAAATAGAATTATATCTCTGTTTCCCGTGAGTACTGGCTAATGACAATATGCTATTTGCATTGTTGACATGAATACTAATGTGTGTGAAAATATCACAACACAATAGTTAATATATGGATATTTTGCGTGTCGCCTGTAGTGTTCAGTTGGATGTGGCGCGGGCCAGCTGGTGTGTTTACAACACATTAAAGCGACCTTACTTATTCAACATTCAGCTTCGAATATTTTTTGAACTATCTTTACGCCTCTGTTCACACAGCTCTATAGTTACAAAAAAAAGTTTTAGAACTGATATTTTGCTTTTTTTCCCCCACGGGCTTTTTCTTCGTTTAAAAAAAAAAAGGTAAATATATATACTCTGCTATACAATAGGGATAATGTCCATGCGTTTGTTTACCATGATTTATTGGATATGAATTACAAAGTAAGTAGTTTTTGATCTCAAGAATCTTTGTATTTCGTAGCTTAAGGTTGGTTTTAAGGACATTTTTAGGCTTAAATATTGTGAAAGTGTGAAGCTTAAAGATACTGTGAAATTTGAGACAATGTTGTAGTCTAAGTTTTCGCGTCTCTCAATATAACTAAAGATTATAGTGACAGCTTAATCCATGCTTATGTTAAGGAGTTGGTTTAGATACGCAACTTCTCCCCAGCAACGGCGCAAATCCAACTTAGAGTTAACCTGAATTACGCTGAGAAGCTCCGTGCATACTCACTCTTTAGGGAAATTCTGAGCCCTGAATTTTGGAGGCAATCTGAAGGAAAGTCTTGAAAATACTCAGAATCTATGGTCATATGGCCACAAGTAAATCAGATCTGTATCATCAGAATAAGGAATAAACGGGAAAACGATTTGGGTGATGACACATATCTCTTATATGATCAATGGATCAAGGAAATTCTCTAGCATGAGTCATATTATAACGGAATTTAGCGAATTGTGTAATGAAATGTCATAATATTCATTATCTAATTGTACGTTACTTCGTTATAGGCTTTCATTTTCTAACAAAGTTGTTAGACTACACCACTGACTGGAATTACGTGTAAAGGAATGCATATGAGGTAGGACTCTACGTGAGAGGCACTCCCCATATGGTTTCCAGCCTTGTATTTGCCGCTGGGGTTGTCGTGACCTCCACCAGAAACGGAAACAACAGGGAGTTTGGCGTGTACTACAAGACGCACGAAGGAATAACACTTGTTTCTACTGTCGTCCACTAGAGACGCACAATGCCCTTAAAGAACGTCATCTTTGGCCAAAGACGTATAACACAAGGTTCTAGTTGATGTATTTGATGGTTCTGAAGCATTTGTATGCTGTTCCTGGCTGTTGATTACGCAGGAGCCTTCCAAAATACCGCCCGGGGCAGCGGCTCCCTCAGCACGCCAAATGAGGCCCATGACATCGGGCATAGGGAGCACAAGATTGCAATGTGGCCGTTGGCAACTCAAGGGTAGACCGGTTTGATATCTGTTTCTTTCCCTACACCTCGAAGCTTTGGAACTCTCAACCTACTTATGTCTTTTTCAAATAACTATGACCTGGCATATTTTAAAAGACAGGTTTCTTTAAAGTCCTTAAAAATTCGTAAATGCTTTCTCTTGTTTCTTTTTTTTTCCTCTTCATTAACTTCTCTATGCTTCAATCAAGGCCCGGCATGGATGTGGACTTTTCTCCGTGAATGGAGCCTCCAACATAAAGATTAAAAAAAAGAGAGAAAAAAAAAAACTGGACAGGCGGTTGTCCAGCCCACTGTCTAACGCACTAGGATCCATCGGACTGAAAAATGATGAGTTTTGACAATAAAGAGTTTTCAATCTTCGATGCCCAGTTTTAACAACAAAGAGTCCTAACTCAGTATTGTAAAAAAGAAAACAAAAAAACAACGCTTTTCAGTCTGTTAAGTCCGTCCAACTTTTCAGGTTTGTACTAAGGTAAACGTGGAAGAGATTACACAAGCAGTTACAAGGGCGGTGGGTATCATTCAGAATGAGGAACTACCGATATCAAAAACAGACTATGTGAAACTGGTGTCTGTGTGTCAGATGTGGGGCATTCACGTTCAGCGAGGAGTAAGGATAGTAGAGTGGACAGGCCCTGGCAGAATGCCTGTACAGTACCTCTGCATAAGGACAAGGGTAAAGAAAAGTGAATGTTCAAGTTACAAAGATGTTAGCTTGTTATGTGTACCAGGTAAGTTGTATAAGAGTGGTAACTCATAAGGTGGTAACATGCACAGTTTTAGATTGTCGAGGAACAATGTGGCTTCAGGAGTATTAGTGGATGTGTCGATAAATTGTTTCTTCTGAAGATTTTGTGTGAGAAACAATCAAAGAAAAAGACTTTGTATGTATCGTTTATAGATTTGGAGAAATGAATGATAGGGTTGATAGAGATACTGTGGGGAAGGTGAAGCTATTAGAAAAAGCGAAATGCTCATTTCAAGAAAGTTAGGCGTGAGTGCGAGTAGGATAAAAGAAGAGTGGATGGTATCAGGTGAAGGAGAATACGCAGCAGGGGTGTGATGTCATACACACATCAAGAGAGATTGAGTTTCGGATGGCAAAAAGTGAGAGTAAGCAAAGCTTGGGGAGTGGGTGGGGAATGAGTTATTTAAGGAAGCAGCACTGGGATGTGCGAAAAAAAGGTTTTGGCATAAGGAAGGTGAGAGGTGGGCATTTCAGAAAAGGTTAGCGGCGGGTTGACAAATTAATGTTACTTGTGAATCAGAAAAAAGGTGCGTATGAGCCATACTCAAAGGGAAGGAGTAAGATTGGCTGTTTAACTTGACTATTAATTGGGTGGAAGAGAAGCTGAATGCAAGGGTCTTCGAGAGTGGGACAGGTCCGTCTTGGGTGAACTGAGGTGGATAGGGGAGGGCTGGAGGGTGAGACATCTGTTGTTTGCTGATGACACAGCTCTGGAGGTAGATTTGAGTGAGAACCTGCAGAAGCTGGTGTCTGAGTTTGGGACTGCGTGAGAGGAAAGAAATTTCTTTTCTTTTGCAAGAAACACTTAAAAAAAATTGTATTCACTGATCTAGAGACAGCGTGTGGTAGGGGATACAGAGATGCTTTGTGGAAGGGTCTAAGATTAGTGGTGTGGAAGGAAAGCTACTAGAACCAGGAAGGAGTTTACATCAGAAGAGAAAGGCGTGTGTACGAACAGGAGGAGGAGAGGAGGCCGAGCTGTTCCAGGTGCGTGATATCATCACGATTGTTTTATTCGTTTACTGAGAGGATGGCGATAGAAGTAGATGCCACAGTTTTGGAGGGAGGGGAGGGTATGTAGTCTGTTGGAGGTGAAGGAGGGCTGGGAGGTGAGTCACTTGCTGTTTGCAAATGTCACAGCTCTGGTGGCAGATTAGATGAGAAATTGTAGAAGCTGGTGTCTGAGTTTGGGATAGTATGTGAGAGGAGGAAGTTGAGATTTAGTGTTAATAGATACAAGGTTATGTGGCTTGGTAGGGGAGAAAGTCGGTTGTCTTGAGTACGAATTTGAATGGAGATTACCCGGAGGATGTGGGGTGCTTTAGATACATGGGAGTATGTGGTTATAGCGGAGGATGTAACTATCGGAACTGGAGTGGACCACAGTGAAGGGCAAAAGATCCAGGGTGAGTTGAGTTGTGTGTGGAAAGAGTGGCTAAAGACAGGTATGACTGATGGAATAGTAATGCCAATGATAGCATAAGGACGTGAGCATTGGGCTTTATATCTAAAAGTACGAAAGGGTATAGATGTGCTGGAAATGACTCACCTTAGTACAATATGTGGAGTGAGGAGGGTTGATTGAGTATGGAGAGGGACGCGTGGTAATAAGTGGGGTGGAACTTGCTCGTGGCTATAACCTGGACTTTAATCGCTTACGGCATGAAATCAAGTGTCTGCATATTTTAACCTCCGTGTGGCCGAGGCAGCCAGACACCCTGTCAAGGGTTCGAATCCGACCCGTGGTGTATATACATTTGTATGGCCATTTTTATACATTAACACCCATTAGTGGTTCTTGTCCATCGCAACTTTGAGGACATTTGGTTCAATATTTTTCTAGTCTAAAAGTTTGGTCGTACGTTACGTTTGTTTCCTCTGCAATTACTCCAACTATGCAACGGTGTTTTGACTATTTCATCTGTTTCCCGAGCACTGCCCTCATCAAATCCACGCGCTGAAGCTCTCTAGCTAAAGTGCAGGAGATTTCAAAGTGCTCCACAAATACTGGCTAGGCTATTTCTCTTCCTAACGACCTGGAATGAATAGCTAAACACCAATTACAAGTTTTCGTCCGTCGTAACCATTTTCCAATATTCTCTCTCTCTCTCTCTCTCTCTCTCTCTCTCTCTCTCTCTCTCTCTCTCTCTCTCTCTCTCTCTCTCTCTCTCTTACCTCTGAACACTCCCACTATACTCACACTACTTCTGCCTCCTAATTTGGTAATCTGGGTGAGGTCAACTGCTATCCTTACGGATGTTCCTCTCTGATTATCCTTGGAGGAAATGCTACTTTAAGGGCAAGGAAGCCTCCAGATGTGCTGACCAAATAAAAAGGATCATCTAGGCTGGGGAAGAGTCCTAAGTCCCTCCTTATGTAGAATCTTTCTTATTATAGTTTGATCCCCCTGCTCTAATGTCTGTCTCATCAGAGACAAAACGAATCGACCAAGAAACTCTTCCCTTCCCCTGAACCTCATTCCACTTTCACTTCACTTCACTCAGAATCACAGTAAAGCCGCTCTTAGTAAATTCAAGCACACCATACAAAGTGTGCTGATTTGTCTTCTTCTACCGAATGATATTCCTGTTTTTTTTAACCTAAAATATTACCAGTTACCTTTCCTTCTCTCTTCCGACCCGACCAATTTACAGTTAACTCTCCATATGATAAAGCCAGTCTTTCGATACATCCTTTACTTGCACGTTGGGTAATTCTGCGTTTTGTCCTCGAAATTATTTTCTCTCTTTTTTTTTATTGTCCAGAGTCTTTCGAGAGCTCCCCTAGCTTCAAATGTACAAGGCCGATGGCAATCTCCCTCAATTCCGGAGGGTTTATGCATCTGAGTTGGTTCCAGTACCAGCTCGGGCATTACGTCTCTGTCTAAAAATCCAAACTTTTTCCTCGCCTTTCAAACAAGTCTCAGTTAAGCGACAGGAAACCGTTCTAACCCTTCAAGATACTGCCCTATTGCATTCGCTTTTGCTTCTCCCAATTTTTTGGAGCTCTCCTTTCGCACTCTCTCAAACATTTTGAATCTCTTTCCATTTCTCATCAGCAAAATGGCTATCATAGTATGAGATCTACTGGCGATATTCTTTCCTATGTGTCTCACCTCTGACCCTTTTTTCTTACGAATTTTGATGAATCTTCGGCAATTTTGGGTCATCCGACAAAGTGGGGCATATGTCTTTCCTTTATAAGCTTTCTTCCTTTGACCTTCCTGCTTCTCTCTGTTGTCAAACGCAAGCCTTTCCCTCCAGTCGATCCATCGTAGTAGTCGTTGATGGAGCAACTTCGTCCCTCTCTTCCTCCCTCTCTTATCAAGAGGGGTGTCCGTGTGGCCTCTGTCCACTCGCTTACTATTTTTCTTCTTTCTGTAAGGGATCTTTTCTCTTCAACTTTTAACCCTAAGCAATCAAGCGCTGGTGATTCCACTTTACACAAACTCACTTACCCTCCCCACTTCATTTAAATATTCGTTTTCTTTCTCGCTGGAAACATATCGTCTAATTCGGACTTTTGCAGCATCTGGTAATGGGGAGGCATGAATGTGATTCATTCAATACTGCTAAAACGTAAATCTTAACGACATATCTCCCTAAATGTCACTCATTCCCCTTTGTGCAGCTTCAAGACAAAACATTTCAACCCTGCAGTAACAATCATGTTGGATATAACATTTTCCACTCTATCTGGGACACTTCACGTAATAGTAACAAAGTCTGCTTCTCAAAAGCTGGGGAGGGGGTTGAAGGAGATGTAGGGCCACTGTAATAATTTTTCTTAGGAACAGATTTTTTATATCTCTTAGAGTGCTATTCGTACGCTTCAAGCATCACTTCTCTCCAGCCCTTACTTTCTGTCTACGGTCATGTTGCTCTCCTCTCCCTTTTCTATAAGTATTAACTCGGCCTCCAGTCTTGTAAGCCGTCATCATGTATCTCTGTCACCAAGGCTTGGACCTATGGCACGCGTCTGGCTGCTGCTTCCATAGTTTCTGTGTGGAGACCGGCCATACGAGGATTGACCGTTATGATACAGCCCTTCCTCAAACAGGGGGGTGGGGGCTGTGGAATTTCCTTCCTCCTTTCGTCTTTCTTCCTTTAACCTTTCTACCTTTACGACTCAGGTCATCAATGCCCTGAACAGCTCTGGAACCGACAAAGGAAAGGCCTCATTCACTCCCATACATTCTCCGGCTATCATGTGTAATGTGCCGAAACTACATCCCCCTATCCACAACCAGGCCCCCACAGACCTTTCCGTGGTTTCCCCGGCTGTTTCATATGCACTGGTTCAGTCAAATGACACCACGTCGCCCCCTATATACCAAATCGCTCCAATTCACAATTCACTCTATCCTGTGCACGACTTTCACCGTCCTGCACGTTCATGCCTCGAGTACTGAAAATCTATCAAACTCCTTCCTTCCATCTCTAGTTTGTGTGAGTGTATATATATATATATATATATATATATATATATATATATATATATATATATATATATATATATATATATTTTTTTTTTTTTTATACTTTGTCGCTGTCTCCCGCGTTTGCGAGGTAGCGCAAGGAAACAGACGAAAGAAATGGCCCCACCCCCCCCCCCCATACACATGTACATACACACGTCCACACACGCAAATATACATACCTACACAGCTTTCTAT
Organism: Panulirus ornatus; assembly: GCF_036320965.1. Lineage (NCBI taxonomy): Eukaryota > Metazoa > Arthropoda > Malacostraca > Decapoda > Palinuridae > Panulirus > Panulirus ornatus. The sequence goes on along the minus strand of NC_092245.1, from coordinate 2,212,046 downwards.
GGTTTACCCCAGACGCTTCACATGCCTTGATTCAATCCACTGACAGCACGTCAACCCCAGTATACCACATCGCTCCAATTCACTCTATTCCTTGCCCTCCTTTCACCCTCCTGCATGTTCAGGCCCCAATCACACAAAATCTTTTTCACTCCATCTTTCCACCTCCAATATGGTCTCCCTCTTCTCCTCGTTCCCTCCACCTCCGACACATATATCCTCTTGGTCAATCTTTCCTCACTCATTCTCTCCATGTGCCCAAACCATTTCAAAACACCCTCTTCTGCTCTCTCAACCACGCTCTTTTTATTTCCACACATCTCTCTTACCCTTACGTTACTTACTCGATCAAACCACCTCACACCACACATTGTCCTCAAACATCTCATTTCCAGCACATCCATCCTCCTGCGCACAACTCTATCCATAGCCCACGCCTCGCAACCATACAGCATTGTTGGAACCACTATTCCTTCAAACATACCCATTTTTGCTTTCCGAGATAATGTTCTCGACTTCCACACATTTTTCAAGGCTCCCAGAATTTTCGCCCCCTCCCCCACCCTATGATCCACTTCCGCTTCCATGGTTCCATCCGCTGCCAGATCCACTCCCAGATATCTAAAACACTTCACTTCCTCCAGTTTTTCTCCATTCAAACTCACCTCCCAATTGACTTGACCCTCAACCCTACTGTACCTAATAACCTTGCTCTTATTCACAATTACTCTTAGCTTTCTTCTTTCACACACTTTACCAAACTCAGTCACCAGCTTCTGCAGTTTCTCACATGAATCAGCCACCAGCGCTGTATCATCAGCGAACAACAACTGACTCACTTCCCAAGCTCTCTCATCCCCAACAGACTTCATACTTGCCCCTCTTTCCAAAACTCTTGCATTCACCTCCCTAACAACCCCATCCATAAACAAATTAAACAACCATGGAGACATCACACACCCCTGCCGCAAACCTACATTCAGGGAGAACCAATCACTTTCCTCTCTTCCTACACGTACACATGCCTTACATCCTCGATAAAAACTTTTCACTGCTTCTAATAACTTGCCTCCCACACCATATATTCTTAATACCTTCCACAGAGCATCTCTATCAACTCTATCATATGCCTTCTCCAGATCCATAAATGCTACATACAAATCCATTTGCTTTTCTAAGTATTTCTCACATACATTCTTCAAAGCAAACACCTGATCCACACATCCTCTACCACTTCTGAAACCACACTGCTCTTCCCCAATCTGATGCTCTGTACATGCCTTCACCCTCTCAATCAATACCCTACCATATAATTTACCAGGAATACTCAACAAACTTATACCTCTGTAATTTGAGCACTCACTCTTATCCCCTTTGCCTTTGTACAATGGCACTATGCACGCATTCCGCCAATCCTCAGGCACCTCACCATGAGTCATACATACATTAAATAACCTTACCAACCAGTCCACAATACAGTCACCCCCTTTTTTAATAAATTCCACTGCAATACCATCCATATATATATATATATATATATATATATATATATATATATATATATATATATATATATATATATATATATATATATTACAGAGGTATAAGTTTGTTGAGTATTCCTGGTAAATTATATGGGAGGGTATTGATTGAGAGGGTGAAGGCATGTACAGAGCATCAGATTGGGGAAGAGCAGTGTGGTTTCAGAAGTGGTAGAGGATGTTTGGATCAGGTGTTTGCTTTGAAGAATGTATGTGAGAAATACTTAGAAAAGCAAATGGATTTGTATGTAGCATTTATGGATCTGGAGAAGGCATATGATAGAGTTGATAGAGATGCTCTGTGGAAGGTATTAAGAATATATGGTGTGGGAGGAAAGTTGTTAGAAGCAGTGAAAAGTTTTTATCGAGGATGTAAGGCATGTGTACGTGTAGGAAGAGAGGAAAGTGATTGGTTCTCAGTGAATGTAGGTTTGCGGCAGGGGTGTGTGATGTCTCCATGGTTGTTTAATTTGTTTATGGATGGGGTTGTTAGGGAGGTAAATGCAAGAGTTTTGGAAAGAGGGGCAAGTATGAAGTCTGTTGGGGATGAGAGAGCTTGGGAAGTGAGTCAGTTATTGTTCGCTGATGATACAGCGCTGGTGGCTGATTCATGTGAGAAACTGCAGAAGCTGGTGACTGAGTTTGGTAAAGTGTGTGGAAGAAGAAAGTTAAGAGTAAATGTGAATAAGAGCAAGGTTATTAGGTACAGTAGGGTTGAGGGTCAAGTCAATTGGGAGGTGAGTTTGAATGGAGAAAAACTGGAGGAAGTGAAGTGTTTTAGATATCTGGGAGTGGATCTGGCAGCGGATGGAACCATGGAAGCGGAAGTGGATCATAGGGTGGGGGAGGGGGCGAAAATTCTGGGTGCCTTGAAGAATGTGTGGAAGTCGAGAACATTATCTCGGAAAGCAAAAATGGGTATGTTTGAAGGAATAGTGGTTCCAACAATGTTGTATGGTTGCGAGGCGTGGGCTATGGATAGAGTTGTGCGCAGGAGGATGGATGTGCTGGAAATGAGATGTTTGAGGACAATGTGTGGTGTGAGGTGGTTTGATCGAGTGAGTAACGTAAGGGTAAGAGAGATGTGTGGAAATAAAAAGAGCGTGGTTGAGAGAGCAGAAGAGGGTGTTTTGAAGTGGTTTGGGCACATGGAGAGAATGAGTGAGGAAAGATTGACCAAGAGGATATATGTGTCGGAGGTGGAGGGAACAAGGAGAAGAGGGAGACCAAATTGGAGGTGGAAAGATGGAGTGAAAAAGATTTTGTGTGATCGGGGCCTGAACATGCAGGAGGGTGAAAGGAGGGCAAGGAATAGAGTGAATTGGAGCGATGTGGTATACCGGGGTTGACGTGCTGTCAGTGGATTGAATCAAGGCATGTGAAGCGTCTGGGGTAAGCTATGGAAAGCTGTGTAGGTATGTATATTTGCGTGTGTGGACGTATGTATATACATGTGTATGGGGGGGGTTGGGCCATTTCTTTCGTCTGTTTCCTTGCGCTACCTCGCAAACGCGGGAGACAGCGACAAAGTATAATAAAAAAAAAAAAAAAAATATATATATATATATATATATATATATATATATATATATATATATATATATATATATATATATATATATATTGTATTGTTGACTGGTTGGTAAGGTTATTTAATGTATGTATGACTCATGGTGAGGTGCCTGAGGATTGGCGGAATGCGTGCATAGTGCCATTGTACAAAGGCAAAGGGGATAAGAGTGAGTGCTCAAATTACAGAGGTATAAGTTTGTTGAGTATTCCTGGTAAATTATATGGGAGGGTATTGATTGAGAGGGTGAAGGCATGTACAGAGCATCAGATTGGGGAAGAGCAGTGCGGTTTCAGAAGTGGTAGAGGATGTGTGGATCAGGTGTTTGCTTTGAAGAATGTATGTGAGAAATACTTAGAAAAGCAAATGGATTTGTATGTAGCATTTATGGATCTGGAGAAGGCATATGATAGAGTTGATAGAGATGCTCTGTGGAAGGTATTAAGAATATATGGTGTGGGAGGAAAGTTGTTAGAAGCAGTGAAAAGTTTTTATCGAGGATGTAAGGCATGTGTACGTGTAGGAAGAGAGGAAAGTGATTGGTTCTCAGTGAATGTAGGTTTGCGGCAGGGGTGTGTGATGTCTCCATGGTTGTTTAATTTGTTTATGGATGGGGTTGTTAGGGAGGTAAATGCAAGAGTTTTGGAAAGAGGGGCAAGTATGAAGTCTGTTGGGGATGAGAGAGCTTGGGAAGTGAGTCAGTTGTTGTTCGCTGATGATACAGCGCTGGTGGCTGATTCATGTGAGAAACTGCAGAAGCTGGTGACTGAGTTTGGTAAAGTGTGTGGAAGAAGAAAGTTAAGAGTAAATGTGAATAAGAGCAAGGTTATTAGGTACAGTAGGGTTGAGGGTCAAGTCAATTGGGAGGTGAGTTTGAATGGAGAAAAACTGGAGGAAGTGAAGTGTTTTAGATATCTGGGAGTGGATCTGGCAGCGGATGGAACCATGGAAGCGGAAGTGGACCATAGGGTGGGGGAGGGGGCGAAAATTCTGGGGGCCTTGAAGAATGTGTGGAAGTCGAGAACATTATCTCGGAAAGCAAAAATGGGTATGTTTGAAGGAATAGTGGTTCCAACAATGTTGTATGGTTGCGAGGCGTGGGCTATGGATAGAGTTGTGCGCAGGAGGATGGATGTGCTGGAAATGAGATGTTTGAGGACAATGTGTGGTGTGAGGTGGTTTGATCGAGTGAGTAACGTAAGGGTAAGAGAGATGTGTGGAAATAAAAAGAGCGTGGTTGAGAGAGCAGAAGAGGGTGTTTTGAAGTGGTTTGGGCACATGGAGAGAATGAGTGAGGAAAGATTGACCAAGAGGATATATGTGTCGGAGGTGGAGGGAACGAGGAGAAGAGGGAGACCAAATTGGAGGTGGAAAGATGGAGTGAAAAAGATTTTGTGTGATCGGGGCCTGAACATGCAGGAGGGTGAAAGGAGGGCAAGGAATAGAGTGAATTGGAGCGATGTGGTATACCGGGGTTGACGTGCTGTCAGTGGATTGAATCAAGGCATGTGAAGCGTCTGGGGTAAACCATGGAAAGCTGTGTAGGTATGTATATTTGCGTGTGTGGACGTATGTATATACATGTGTATGGGGGGGGTTGGGCCATTTCTTTCGTCTGTTTCCTTGCGCTACCTCGCAAACGCGGGAGACAGCGACAAAGTATAATAAATAAGAAAATATATATATATTTATATATATATATATATATATATATATATATATATATATATATATATATATATATATATATATATATATAATGTGTGTGTATATACGTGTATACAGTGAAGGCACAATCCTATATGTAAAAGCTGGAGATAAAACACAGAAGTGGAAGAAAGAATTCTACCTCCGTATTTCCTGCGTGGAAGGCGACTAAACGGGGCGGAGTGGAGGAACTTAAACTTCCACTCCCGTTTTGTACTTCAGTCGCCAAAAATGATAGAACAGAAGAATGAGTCAAGCGGGGGGTGTTAATCCTTCTCGAGGGCTCAGGCTGGGGTATTTAAATGTGTGTGTATGTAATCATGATGAAAAAAAAAGGAGAGACAGGCAATGTTCTAGGAAAGGAACATGGATGTTCTGCCTCTGAGTGAAGCAAAGCTTAAGGGTAATGCGGAAAAATGGTTTGTTAATGTTTTAAGTGTTGGTGTGAGGGCAAAACCTGCGGAAGGGGCAGCTCTACTTCTAAAAGAATTGTGGGAGTGTGTGAAATAGATTAAGGAAATGAGCTGCGGACCGACATTGGTAAAAATCTAAGGGACTGCGAGAGATGAGTGATCATTAGTACTTTGGCACCTGGCCATGAGAAGCGCTATCATGAAAGGCAAATGTTTCCGGAGCAGCTGAGCGAGTGTGTGGGCAGTTTTGATGTAAGAAAGCGGGAATTAGTGAAGATGATTGAAATGCGAAAGCGAGTAAACTAGCAGTTGAGGATATCATGGAATGGAGGGTGGGAGGGCATCGGGAATTCAGTAAGGTGGATGCAAATGATGACACGTTTGTGGAGCTGATTGCTTGGAAATTGCTGATATACATATAGGAGAATGAAAAATGGTCAGCGGGAGTCACTGGATTGCATACTAATTGATAGGCTTGCAAATTAGAGACTCTTGGATGGGAATGCCCTGAGAGGGGCAGCTGGTGAGATTCTGATCATTCCTTTGTGGAGACGAGGATGTAGAGATTTTCCGGAAACGAGGAAACGATATGGGTGAGAGGAGAGTGGCGAAAGAAAACATGCTTAGAGAAAAGAGACTTGTCTCAAGAAACAAGAAAGGCTGAGTGTAGAATGACAAAAGGTGAGAGTAAACGAAATTAAAGCAGTGGGTCCTGAGGAATGGGGGTATTTAGGGAAGCAGTGCTGGCATGTGCGAGAGAAGTAACATGCGTAAGTTGGAGAGAGGCAGGTGGGGAAGGGTAGCGAGTGGTGGGATGACGAAGCAAAGTTGGTGGTGGTGAAAGAGAGAAATATCAGCAAGCTTACTGGGAAGGAGTGCAAATAACTGGGAGATGTATAAGAGGAAGCAGAGTGAGGTGAAGAGGTGGCGCAGGAGTGTAAAAAGTGAACAAAAGAGAGTTGGGGTGAGCAGGAATCAGTAAACTTCAGGGAGAATAAGATTTTTTGGTAGGAGATTAATAGTATGAGAAAAACAAGAGAACAAATGGGAACACTGGTGAAGGGGACAAATGGGGAAGTGGTAACAGGTAGTGATGAAGCGAGGAGATGGAGTGAGTATTTTGAAGAATTGGTATATGTTTTTGATGATAGGGTGTTTTGGTTGGAGAGGTATGCGAAGTGAGAGAGTTGTGGTTTGGTGACAAGAGAAGAGGTGGTGAAAGCCATGCGTAGGATGAAATGTGACAAGGTAGCTGGAATGCATGATACTGCAGTTGAATTTCTGAAGAACAGAGGTGACTGGGTTGTTGACTGGATAGTTAGTGTATGTATGGATCATGGTGGTGTCTGAGAATTAGCAAACTGCATGTATAGTGCCATCGTGTAAAGACAAGTAGGATAAAGGTGGGTATTCAAATTACAGAGGTGTAAGTTAATTGGGTGTGGCTGGTAAGTTGTATGGGAGGGTGGTGCCTGAAAGGATGAGGGCATGTACAGTGCATCAGACTAAAAGAGAAAACCTGGTTTCGAAAGTGGCAAAGGGTGTGTGGATCAGGTGCTTGTTTAAAAGAAATGTGTGTGAGAAATACTTAAGAGAAAGAGAGGAAATTAATCTGGAGAAAGCATATGATTGGGTTGATGGAGATACATTGCGCAAGGTCTTAGGAATATATAGCTTGGAGGGAAAGTTGTTAGAGGTAGTGTGAACTTTTAATCAAGGGTGTAAGGCAAGTGTACGAGTAGAGAGAGAGAGAGAGAGAGAGAGAGAGAGAGAGAGAGAGAGAGAGAGAGAGAGAGAGAGAGAGAGAGGAGAGGAGAGGAGAGGAGAGGAGAGGAGAGGAGAGGAGAGGAGAGGGAGAGGGAGAGGGAGAGGGAGAGAGAGAGAGAGAGAGAGAGAGAGAGAGAGAGAGAGAGATACAGAAAATGAATGGTTTCAAGTTAAACTTGTTCTGCGGCAGTGGTGTATGATGTAACCATGGCGGTTGATTTACTTATGAATGGGTTGGTGAGAGAGGCAAATGAAAAGTCTTAGAGAGAGGTGAGCATGTAGTATGTTGGGGATGAAGAGGCCTGAGAAGTGAGACAGCTGTTGTTTGCTGATGACACAGCACTGGTGGCAGATTCCAGTGAGAAACTGCAGAAATTGGTGACTGAGTTTGGAAGTGTGACAAATGTGGAAGTTAAGAGTAAATGTGAACAAAAGCAAGGTTAATGACTTTAAAGAGACGGTTAAGATGGGTTGTGAATTAGAATGGAAAGAAACTGGAGGACGTGAAGCGTTTTAAATACCTTGGGGTGGACATGGCGGCAAATGGTACAATGGAATCGGAAGCGAGTTATAGGTCGCGCAAGCGGGCGAAATTTCTGAGAGCACTGAAGAATGTGTGGAATGTGAGGTCGTTATCTGGGAGGACGAAAATGGTTATGTCTGAATGTGCATCAGAAGTCCCAAGAATGTTGTACGGGTGCGAGGCATGGGCTTCAGAAGAGGACGTGCGAAGAAGGGTGGATGTGCTGGAAATGAGGTTCTTGAGAAAATGTGTGGTATGAGGTGGTTTATTAATAATAATAAAAGGCAAAGAACGAGGTGTGGTAATAAAAAGCGTGCCGCTGAGAGAACTGAAGACGTTGTCCCGAAATGTTTTTGACATATATTGAAATGAGTGACAAGAGATTAACAAACAGAGTATGTGTCAGACGTGGAGGGGAAAACTAAATCGGGGATGGGAGGATGGTGTGAAAAAGATATTGATTGATCAGGGACTGAAAATGCAAGAGGGTGAAAGACGTTCACGGAATAGAATGAATTTTAACAACGTGGTATAAAGGGGTCCACGACCTGTCAATGGAATAACCAAGGCACGTGAAGTGGCCGGGGTAATCAATGGAAAGGTCTGTGGGGTCTGGTTGTGGATAGGTGACTGTGGTTTCGCTGCACTGAATACGACAGCTAAAGAATGGATGTGTAAATGCGTCGTTTCTTCACCTGCACTGCTATGCGTGAATTGGTATTCAAGTATGAGAGAAAGAAAGAATATATGTATATAATTCTATTTATTATACTTTGTCGCTGTCTCCCGCGTTAGCGAGGTAGCGCAAGGAAACAGACGAAAGAATAGCACAACCCACCCACATACACACACACACACAGGTTTGCGGCAGGGGTGTGTGATGTCTCCATGGTTGTTTAATTTGTTTATGGATGGGGTTGTTAGGAGGTGAATGCAAGAGTTTTGGAAAGAGGGGAAAGGATGAAGTCTGTTGGGGATGAGAGAGCTTGGGAAGTGAGTCAGTTGTTGTTCGCTGATGAGACAGCGCTGGCGGCTGATTCATGTGAGAAACTGCAGAAGCTGGTGACTGAGTTTGGTAAAGTATGTGAAAGAAGAAAGTTAAGAGTAAATGTGAATAAGAGCAAGGTTATTAGGTACAGTAGGGTTGAGGGTCAAGTCAATTGGGAGGTGAGTTTGAATGGAGAAAAACTGGAGGAAGTGAAGTGTTTTAGATATCTGGGAGTGGATCTGGCAGCGGATGGAAACATGGAAGCGGAAGTGGATCATAGGGTGGGGGAGGGGGCGAAAATTCTGGGAGCCTTGAAGAATGGGTGGAAGTCGAGAACATTATCTCGGAAAGCAAAAATGGGTATGTTTGAAGGAATAGTGGTTCCAACAATGTTGTATGGTTGCGAGGCGTGGACTATGGATAGAGTTGTGCGCAGGAGGATGGATGTGCTGGAAATGAGATGTTTGAGGACAATGTGTGGTGTGAGGTGGTTTGATCGAGTAAGTAACGTAAGGGTAAGAGAGATGTGTGGAAATAAAAAGAGCGTGGTTGAGAGAGCAGAAGAGGGTGTTTTGAAATGTGGTTTGGTCACATGGAGAGAATGAGTGAGGAAAGATTGACCAAGAGGATATGTGTCGGAGGTGGAGGGAACGAGGAGAAGAGGGAGACCAAATTGGAGGTGGAAAGATGGAGTGAAAAAGATTTTGTGTGATCGGGGCCTGAACATGCAGGAGGGTGAAAGGAGGGCAAGGAATAGAGTGAATTGGAGCGATGTGGTATACCGGGGTTGACGTGCTGTCAGTGGATTGAATCAAGGCATGTGAAGCGTCTGGGGTAAACCATGGAAAGCTGTGTAGGTATGTATATTTGCGTGTGTGGACGTATGTATATACATGTGTATGGGGGTGGGTTGGGCCATTTCTTTCGTCTGTTTCCTTGCGCTACCTCGCAAACGCGGGAGACAGCGACAAAGCAAAAAAAAAAAAAAAAAAAAAAATATATATATACATATATATATATATATATATATATACATATATATATATATATATATATATATATATATATATATATATATATATATATATATATATTCATACTTACTGCCTTTATTCATTCCCGTCGCCACCCCGCCACACATGAAATGATACCCCTTTCCCCGCACGCGCGCCAGGTAGCGCTAAGAAATGACAACAAAGGCCACATTCGTTCACACTCAGCCTCTAGCTGTCATGTATAATGCGCCGAAACCATAGCTCCCTTTCCATATGCACGCCTCACAAAACTTTCCATGGTTTACCCCAGACGCTTCACATGCCCTGATTCAATCCATTGACAGCACGTCGACCCCGGTATACCACATCGTTCCTATTCACTCCATTCCTTGCTCGCCTTTTACTCTCCTGCATGTTCAGGCTCCGATCGCCCAAAATACTTTTCACTCCATCCTTCCACCTCCAATTTGGTTTCCCACTTCTCCTCGTTCCCTCCACCTCTGACATATATATCCTCTTTGTCAGTCTTTCCTCACTCATTCTCTCCATGTGACAAAACCATTTCAATACACCCTCTTCTGCTCTCTCAACCACACTCTTTTTATTTTCACACATCTCAGTTAACTTCATTACTTACCCGATCAAACCACCTCACACCACATACTGTCCTCAAACATCTCATTTCCAACACATCCACCCTCCTCCACACAACCCTATCTATAGCCCACGCCTCGCAACCACTATTCCTTCAAATATACCCATTTTTGCTTTCCGAGATAATGTTCTCGCCTTCCACACATTCTTCAACGCTCCCAGAACCTTCGCCCACTCCCCCACCTTGTGAGTCACTTCCCCTTCCATGGTTCCATCCGCTGCCAAATCCACTCCCAGATATCTAAAACACTTTACTTCCTCCACGTTTTCTCCTTTCAAACTTACCTCCCAGTTGACTTGTCCCTAAACCCTACTGTACCTTATAACCTTGCTCTTACTCACATTTACTCCGAGCTTTCTTCTTTCACACACTTTACCAAACTCAGTCACCAACTTCTGCAGTTTCTTACACGAATCAGCCACCAGTGCTGTATCATGAGCGAACAACAACCGACTCCCAAGCCCTCTCATCCACAACGGACTACATACTTGCCCCTCTTTCCAAAACTCTTGCATTCACCTCCCTAACAACTCCATCAATAAACAACCATGGAGGCATTACGCACCCCACCCGCAAACCGATATTCACTAAGAACCAATCACATTCCTCTCTTCCTACTCGTGCACATGCCTTACATCCTCGATAAAAACTTTTCACGCTTCTAGCACCTTGCCTCCCACACCATATACTCTTAATACCTTCAACAGAGCATCTCTATCAACTCTATCATATGCCTTCTCCAGATCCATAAGCACTACATACAAATCCATTTGTTTTTCTAAATATTTCTCACATACATTCTTCAAAGCAAACACCTGATCCACACACCCTCTACTACATCTGAAACCACACTACTCTTCCCCAATCTGATGCTCCGCATATGCCTTCACCCTCTCAATCAATAGCCTCCCATATAATTTCACAGGAATACTGAACAAACTTAAACCTCTGTAATATATACATATATTCTTTTTTTCATACTATTCGCCATTTCCCGCGTTAGCGAGGTAGCGTTAAGAACTGAGTACTGAGCCTTTGAAGGAATATCCTTACTTGGCCCCCTCCTCTGTTCCTTCTTTAGGAAAACTAAAAATGAGAGGGGAGGATTTCCAGCCTCTCGCTCCCTTCCCTTTTAGTCACCTTCTATGACATACTGGGAATACGTGGGAAGTATTCTTTCTCCCCTATCCCCAGGGATATATATATATATATATATATATATATATATATATATATATATATATATATATATATATATATATATATATATCTTTTTTTCTTTCATACTATTCGCCATTTCCCGCGTCAGCGAGGTAGCGTTAAGAACAGAGGACTGGGCCTCTGAGGAAAGATCCTCATCCAGCCCCCTTCTCTGTTCCTTTCTTTGGAAAAAAAAAAAAGAAAAAAAGAGAGAGGAGGATTTCCAGCCCCAGCTTAATATATATATATATATATATATATATATATATATATATATATATATATATATATATATATATATATATATATATATGGCATGGGCTATAGATAGGGTTGTACGGAGGAGGGTGGATGTTTTAATGAAATGAAAAGTTTGAGGACAATATGTGATGTGAGGTGGTTTGATAGAGCAAGTAATGTAAGGGTAAGAGAGATATGTGGAAATAAAAAGATTCTGGTGGAGAAAGAGCAGAAGATGGTGTGTTGAAATGCTTTGGGCATATGGAGAGAATGAGCGAGGAAAGATTGACAAAGAGGATATATATGTCAGAGGTGGAGGGAACAAGAAGCAGAAGACCAAATTTTAGGTGGAAAGATGGAGTGAAAAAAATTTTGAGCGATCGGAGCCCGAACATACAGGAGGGTAAGAGGCGTGCAAGGAATAGAGTGAATTGGAACGCTGTGGTATACAGGAGTTGACGTGCTGTCAATGGACTGAACCAGGGCATGTAAAGCGTCTGGAGTAACCCACAGAAAGGTCTGTGGGGCCTGGATGTGGAAAGAGAGCTGTGGTTTCCGTGCATTACACATGACAGCAAGAGACTGTGAACGCATGTGGCCTTTCCTGTCTATTTTCCTGGCGCTACCCCGCTGAAGCAGGGAATAGAGATGTTTTCCTGTGGGGCGGGTTAGCGACAGGAATGGATGAAGGCAAGCAAGTATTAATATGTATAAGGATATGTATGTAGAGTCTGCGTATATGTATGTATATGTACGTGTATATATATATATATATATATATATATATATATATATATATATATATATATATATATATATATATATATATATATATATATATATATAATTATATTTATTTATTTATTTATTCATTTTGCTTTGTCGCTGTCTCCCGCGTTTGCGAGGTAGCGCAAGGAAACAGACGAAAGAAATGGCCCAACACACCCCCATACACATGTATATACATACACGTCCACACACGCAAATATACATACCTATACATCTCAATGTACACATATATATATATATATACACACACAGACACATACATATATACCCATGCACACAGTTCACACTGTCTGCCTTTATTCATTCCCATCGCCACCACGCCACACATGGAATACCATCCCCCTCCCCCCTCATGTGTGCGAGGTAGCGCTAGGAAAAGACAACAAAGGCCCCATTCGTTCACACTCAGTCTCTAGCTGTCATGCAATAATGCCTGAAACCACAGCTCCCTTTCCACATCCAGGCCCCACACAACTTTCCATGGTTTACCCCAGACGCTTCACATGCCCTGATTCAATCCACTGACAGCACGTCAACCCCGGTATACCACATTGATCCAATTCACTCTATTCCTTGCCCGCCTTTCACCCTCCTGCATGTTCAGGCTCCGATCACACAAAATCTTTTTCACTCCATCTTTCCACCTCCAATTTGGTCTCCCACTTCTCCTCGTTCCCTCCACCTCCGCACATATATCCTTTTGGTCAATCTTTCCTCACTCATTCTCTCCATGTGCCCAAACCATTTCAAAACACCCTCTTCTGCTCTCTCAACCACGCTCTTTTTATTTACACACATCTCTCTTACCTTTACAGTACTTACTCGATCACACAACCTCACACCACACATTGTCCTCAAACATCTCATTTCCAGCACATCCACCCTCCTGCGCACAACTCTATCCATAGCCCACGCCTCGCAACCATACAACATTGTTGGAACCACTATATATATATATATATATATATATATATATATATATATATATATATATATATATATATATATATATATAAATCGCTGTTTCCCGCGTCAGCGAGGTAGCGCCAGGAAACAGACGAAGAATGGCCCATCCATTCTATATATATATATATATATATATATATATATATATATATATATATATATATATATATATATATATATATATAAACAGCGATTATGTATAATAAATGGCGACGGAAATGGATGGGGGCAGCAAGTATGAGTGTGTACATGTGTATGTATGTATATGTCTGTGTATGTATATGTATGTATACGTTGAAATGTATAGGTATGCATATGTACGTGTGTGGGCGTTTATGCATAAGTGTGTATGTGAGTCGGTTGGGACATTTTTTTGTACGTTTCGTTGCGCTACCCGCAAACGCGGGAGAAAGCGAATAAGTATAAAAGATGAATAATATATATTATATATATATATCTTTCTTTCTTTTAAACTATTCGCTATTTCCCGCGTTAGCGAGGTAGCGCTAAGAACAGAGGACTGGGCCTTTGTGGAATATCCTCACCTGGCCCCCCTCTGTTCCTTCTTTTGGGGAAAAAAAAAAAGAAAAAAAACGAGAGGGGAGGATTTGCAGCCTCCCGCTCCCTCCCCTTTTAGTCGCCTTCTACGACACGCAGGGAATACGTGGGAAGTATTCTTAATCCCCTATCCCCAGGGATAATATATATATATATATATATATATATATATATATATATATATATATATATATATATATATATATATATATATATATATGAACCAGAACAACATGTAGGAAAGAGGCAGAGAAATGCAATGGAGGGAAGGAGGGGAAGAGATGAAGAGAAATGGTGTGAGGGGAGGAGGAATGAGAATGAGAAAAACAGAGGGAGAGAGACAGATATGACAGTATATGAGAGGGAAGGGAAGGGTGGAGGGAAGCACTGGAAGAGTTAAACTAGAGCAAAAGACTAGGGAACGGCCCAATAGTTGCCTCCCACAGCCAACCAGACCCAGTGGTCTACTGAGTGACGCACCAGTGGACACAGGTACCACTGAGGATGAACCACATGCAGTGGTAATTCCGAAATGCGATCATGATGGACAAAAGTAAGTGATAGTTACTGTAAGCGTCGACGATAGACTAGATAATGAGGAAGGTCTTAAGCTGTTCACGGTAGACGATATCAAGTGGTCATCAACACGAGCTGAGAGGTTAACATGAGTTTACATGAGAAAAACGGACAACAGGAGGTCTGATTGGCCCACGACTAGGTTGTCTGAAGAACAGAAATTAACTTGTCTAGAAAAATTCAATTACCTTCAGTACTTTTATAAGCCATCATCGACTCCCCATTACCACTCTCCTTTATACGTTTAATTCGGGCGTTTTCTCAAAGGATCCCTGAATTTATAAAATACTTGTCTAAAACGAATTTTGAAGGTATTCATAGTTTTAATATTCACTACATCTGACGGTAACTTATTCCAGCGCTTAACACACCTATAGGAAAAAAAGCTTTTTCCCACGTCTGTACTACATCTTTTGAGTTTTATTCCATTTGTCCAATACCCGTATTTTCTTGTATTTCGAAAAAGATGCTCGTGATTTACTTTATCGAACTTGTTCAAAATTTTGAACATTTGGATCAAGTCGCCGAGAAGTCTACGTATTTTCTTAAGGGAGTAGAGATCCAAGGTATCAAGGTAGTCTTGAGCGACAGATCATTACCAACGGTGGTCACGGTGGACGAACTGATGTCTGTAATCCTACATGAGGCCAACCAGAATGGCCGAAATTAAGTGGGTCTTACCGAGGACGTCCAGGGTGGTAAGTCTGCTTTGACCGAGACTTACCAAGAGCACCTAAGACAAAGTGACGTTACCAAGGGCACCAAAGAAAGAGCAGAATAACTTACCTTACCATGGGCGGTCCAGATGGCTCAGAGTCGATAGTATTAAGAAAGGAACCGAAATTGAAGCTCTCTATTTTCTAAAGATGGCAAAGATGAGGCATTGCCACCTGAGGCAGAGTGAATGTAAGTTACAGATGGTGTTCAAGGTGAGGTGGAGGACGATACACTTATCAAGAACAATCAAGGTGAAGCAAGGTAAGACTTAAGAATACCAAGGACGTTCAAAATAGCATGAAACCAGAGTGAGCGGTAGCTGAAGAGGGATGCCTAGGATAGACCAGAGTGTGACCGTGCGTTGCTGGAGTGAACTAAGGTAAATGGCAGTAATCCAATAGTCATACATTTACTGTAACTAATGAAGCGTCTGGCTGACGTTTCTAATTGGTACATCCCCTGTGGTAATCATATCACTGGGGTTCGCTGGTGATCGAACAGGATATCAGAAAGCAGTACGTATGACGTATGTCCTGCCAGGCGTCTTCCTCCATCGTCAATGAAATATTAATCAAACTCTATGATGTTAAAACTCTACACTTCTCTGAAGTATCACTACTGAATATCTGGTCATAGCCATTCACTTACTTAGGAGATATGGTACGCAAAAACATTTATGTTACTCTGGTTTACATGGCTTTGCAAACTTAGGTGTTAAACTTTGTATGTAGCGTGCAAGGTACGCATTTGGTCATCCGATGCTGTGGGTACAAAGATGCAATATCATTTTTTAGTAAACATAACCTGGTGACATTGGCCTTTCGCTCACAACCTTTGAAATTAATAGCATGTGTATCACTATTTTATAGCATAGCATAGTATAGTATAGTATAGTATAGTATAGTATAGTATAGTATAGTATAGTATAGCATAGCATAGTATAGTATAGTATAGTATAGTATAAATGTTCACAGAGAACAAAAACACTTATTAACTTCGAAATTAAACTATCTCGTTTGCTTAGCAATGTCTTGTTCATATTGAGTCATCGAGTCAGGAGACATCGTGTATACAAGCCACATGATCGCAGGCACAAAGCCCTGGGAGGAAGGACAGACAGGGATAAACCTATACGCCACTTTCTTCTGCAGTAGCAGGCTTTAAGATCAGTGGTGTCTTGGTAAGCCTTAAATCGAGGAGAGTGATACTTACCTTGACGTCCGAGATGGGCCGAAGGACGTAAAAATGTAGCACGGAAATCTAGGATGGTCCAGAGTAGGTATTACTTATCGAGGGCATCTCCAGTCTACTAGGTAGATGATATTTATCAAAAGCTTCCAGGATCGAGGATAACGCAAGTGGTTCAGAGGAGGAAATAATGGTGCAAAATGCTCGAGATGGATCTGAGTAACAGTTGCCGAGTAGGTCGAAGGTCAACCTTCATTAGGGACGACAAAGAAAGTTAGGGACCAAATTAGTTGGCAATTAATTAACGAGGATGGACGTGTTTAACCAGAGTAAGTGATAGATGCTGCAAGCTTCTACAAAGGATGCTTAGTGCATCCAAGGTGAACTAAATTGGTAGTTAGTGAGGGAGCGTTGGAAGGTAATGGACTAAAGCTCGTGGTCTCTGAGGTCACCCAAGTCAGTAATGCAACAGAGTAAGTGGTAGTTACCCAGGGCACCGAGGATGGAGGCAGACCACAGCGTCTCGCCAGCCAGCGCTGGCAGGTACAACATGGCGCCCCACCGCTGACCGAAGCAGTTCTGCAGAGGATCCAACATAGTGATGTAGCGCGCCTCCCTCATCTTCCTGGCGAAGAACAGCCCACCTGCCGGAAGAACAACACTGATACACACTGCAAGAAGAAAACACTGGGAAGGTAGAACAATCCATTACACTTACAACGCTGAGACGAACGAAGACCATCTGCACAAACAGACCTAGATAGACAAACAGCATACCTGCTGAAGGATAGCAGAGTAAGGAACAGTTCAAATGTAAGGGAAAGAAAGAAATAACCTGACAACTACAAGTAAGCGTGAGAGAAAAAAGTACTAGAACAACGGAATGAAAAAGTGAAACGTTAGCTTTCACAGTAGTGATGTACACACGGTAAAAAAAAAGTATCTTACCACTATCTTAGTGAAACAATATGACATCGTGGATGAGGGATTTTGAGAAATGTCTATTGGCTTAGACCCACACTGGTAGCCCTGCTTTCATAATACTGCTCACGATATTTCTTGTCATTTGCTATAATGAATATTATATTGATTTCTTAGTTCAGTGGAAAGAACTTCAAACTGGGATCATTACAGTTATAATTAAAGTGAGACAAATTTCCAAAATACTAGGAAATTTGTATCATATTCAAACCTACCAACCAAACAGAAGTGACATGACTAGTATTTTCCATTTCGAAATTTATCGAACCCATCCGGGAACTATCATTTGTTGTATCTTTTTAGGGGGGAGGGGAGGGAGGGAGAGAGAGAAGGGGAGAGGTTACGAATATCACATCTTGGCAGGAGAATACTGCAGACTGTCTGGCGAGAAACAGGCCAAATTGTTGGGGTGAACACTGAATACGAAGAACAATCAACCTGTGGAAGAACACTCAAAGGAACACGGACGAAGCAACCTATGAACCTTAACATCCCACCTAGAAGAAGATATACACACGAGTAAACTGCTGACAGAACCAAAGATTGAACAGCTACAGACTTACGGTAGTAGTACGTAGGCCGGGGGGTAGTAGTAGTAGTAGTAGTAGTAGTAGTAGTAGTAGTGGTAGAACACATAGAATAATAATTCGCTTGAAAAAAATTACATTTGTGAGAAGTATGAAGAACAGTCCAGATGGGAGGTAGAACATAGGGTGTCAAGAACAGACTCTCCCTGAGGGGAACACATGATGGGGCAGAACATCGACAGAACATTAAAAACCGTGGTGAAGAACGACTTACTCCTCGACGAAGATCATATAACCTGAAGAACAGTTTACCTGCGTGAGGGAACATACGAGCAAGGGTGATGAGAAAACTTGAGGGGATAGACCAAATTACCAGGGGGTGAAGAACTCTGAGGTATGAACATGTAACTTGGGGGCGTATAACATATCATAACCATCTCCCTTCTGCCCTGCCCCTTTACTGCCATAATTCATCTATCTTTTTTTGTTCGTCTCCCTCCAGCCATTAATATCCATGCGCTCCGTTAACATTACACAATCAAACTCGAAATTCCACCGCTGCCATCCTGCCTTGAATTGATCTCTCGCAGACACCAAGCTGACTACATTATAATTATATTTTCATCGGGTCAACTAATTGAAGACTCTTGAGACCGAAGTTCTGTTCTTAAAGTGAGTTGATTATCGCTCGCAAACTGCCACACACACACACACACACACACACACACACACACACACAACCATCTCTTCTAGCTGCAGCGAGGTCTTAAGGCGCTGCTCAGCCTGCCACACGGGGTCGGTGGCTCAGACTGACGCAGTCGAGGAGAGTGGCTCAGACTGACGCAGCCGGGAATGCAGCACTGCAGTAGTGTCATCTTCAGTACTGCAATAGTGTTACCTTCAGTACTGCAGTAGTGTCATCTTCAGCACTGCAGCAGTGTCATCTTCAGCACTGCAGCAGTGTCATCTTCAGTACTGCAATAGTGTCACCTTCAGTACTGCAGTAGTGTCACCTTCAGTACTGCAGTAGTGTCATCTTCAGTACTACAATAGTGTCACCTTCAGTACTGCAGTAGTGTCACCTTCAGTACTGCAGTAGTGTCACCTTCAGTACTGCAGTAGTGTCATCTTCAGTACTACAATAGTGTCACCTTCAGTACTGCAGTAGTGTCACCTTCAGTACTGCAGTAGTGTCACCTTCAGTACTGCAGTAGTGTCACCTTCAGTACTGCAGTAGTGTCACCTTCAGTACTGCAGTAGTGTCACCTTCAGTACTGCAGCAGTGTCATCTTCAGTACTGCAGTAGTGTCATCTTCAGTACTACAATAGTGTCACCTTCAGTACTGCAGTAGTGTCACCTTCAGTACTGCAGTAGTGTCACCTTCAGTACTGCAGTAGTGTCACCTTCAGTACTGCAGTAGTGTCACCTTCAGTACTGCAGTAGTGTCACCTTCAGTACTGCAGCAGTGTCATCTTCAGTACTGCAGTAGTGTCATCTTCGGTACTGCAGTAGTGTCACCTTCAGTACTGCAGTAGTGTCATCTTCAGTACTGCAGTAGTGTCACCTTCAGTACTGCAGCAGTGTCATCTTCAGTACTGCAGTAGTGTCACCTTCAGTACTGCAGCAGTGTCATCTTCAGTACTGCAGCAGTGTCATCTTCAGTACTGCAGTAGTGTCATCTTCAGTACTGCAGTAGTGTCATCTTCAGTACTGCAGTAGTGTCATCTTCAGTACTGCAGTAGTGTCACCTTCAGTACTGCAGTAGTGTCATCTTCGGTACTGCAGTAGTGTCACCCTCAATACTACAGTAGTCACCTTCAGTACTACCATTACTACAGTAGTGCAACGTCAATACTACAATAGCGTCACCTTCAGCAATTTCAGGATCATCTACAAGACAGTTTACCAAACATCATGAGTGCAGATGAGATTAAACTCAACAAGGATGTTAAATCGCTTGTGGTTTACCCCGAGAAGGTATACTCTGTGGTTTACCCAGAGCTTACGGTTTATTCAGTTATAACAAGGATGGAGAGAGACAAGACGGGAGAGGGGATCGTCTAATCCTTACTAATGAGCCTTCTAACCAGTAAAGTCTTGGAGAGACAGTGGCTGAAGAAATCCCTTTACAAACCTAGATGGTTTACAATCACCCATGAGGAGCAGGGGAACCAAATAACGAAGTGATAACCTGGATTGTACAAGAGGTGGTGAGGGTAATCATTCACAACGGTGGTAAAGTTCATCACTAGGGAAACGGTCGGGAATACCTTAGACCCAGTGAGGGTAGGAAAGAGAAGAGTTAAGTTCCTCGAATGCGTGTAGGAGAATGTGTTGTGCTAACATGTCGCACAGGTTACATGGGTTGAAGATATGTAGAAATTTGATGTATGCACTACAGTCATGCTCGAAAATCGGGCGCAGACACTCCCATATCCCCCAGCATAAATTGTGGTTCCACCTATCGGTGAGAAGCTAAAGCAATGTCAACTTTAACCAGAATTTCCCATCACCTACATCAGTGATGATGTAAGTATTGCGGCAATCATAAACGCTTGGAACATATAATCAATACAGAACCTAGCGCGCCACCTCCTCTTTACTTGATGGTTATCAAGTGTGATGACTTAATGAGCTACATGACAAACACATAGAATTATCTGTACTGATTAGTTCATAGGTATTTGATAAGCAACTGGACTGGGTAAACAAGTGTGCATCACAACGGTATTGCATTATATAATAATGGTGTTGTGCTGTGACTACCATATGCCCCTAAAAATAAAAATACCATTATAACAGTCAAGTGCTGAACGAGAAAGAAAAAAAAAACTTCACATGTATAAAATGTTAAACAAAATGACAAAACCTAATGTTTTAATTTCATATGTCACTTGACTGTTGAGGAAAAAGATTGTAAGTGTATGGGAGCCAGACTGGGAAATGTTTGGTCGGTCGTTACTGAAGACGTGTGGAACGAAGAGTATGAAGGAAGAGGAGAATAATAGAAAAAAGAATGAGGGTGTGTCAGTGAGTAAACAAGTAAGAGAAAGAGTGAAGACGAATAAAGAGGGACAGTGAGGGAAGGAGGTAAAATGAGTGGGAAGGAGGGAGAAATGAGAAAATATGATTTACAGAGAAGAGGAAGACAGGAGGGAAGAGAGAAAAAATGTAATAGAAGAAATGAGGTGGGAATGTAAGGAAAGGAGGAAGAGAGATGGACAAAATATGTAAGGGAGAGGGAACATTGGTATATAGAGCTCTAAGCACATTGGAAGTACTGTTGACAGCAACACAAAAATGAAATAATAGAAAAAAACATGATTACAGGAGATATGAGGTCCATGGGCCGAATTTGCCTAAAGTATCTCAGTCTTGGATTTTGATATAGACATGATCTAGTCTAAAAGGGCATAAAGTGAATCATCGTGACTTGAATGACCTACGATATATGTAACAAACTATGAAGAAAATGCCCTTGTAATACTAACACAAACCCAGACAGGATAGATGCACAAGGGAGGATACTGTGCGGCTGCTGTGTTGGTGTGGAAGCTGTTCGGTCTCAGAGCCGTAGGCTATGTGTTGCGGGAGATGGACCAGTAATGCGGCCTGTGTTCTGCCCACACACACACACACACACCCATCGCGACTTTTCTCATCAAGGTTAAAGTGAGGAATAGTAGCGTTGCATTAAGTAGTCTTTCTTCATCACCTGATAGATAATTATAAATTGGCTAGGATTCCCCTGATCCGTGAGTCTAGAGTACTGCACCCGAAATCAATAGGATCACAGCTGGGTTACGTATTATCATTAGCAAAAATGTTTATCATGCAAATAAGGGTAAGAGTAGCAATGGTTATTACTGATCGTAAAAGAGATCATATTTCAAACGTTTCCATTTACAGTTTACTCAAGTCGTTGCTGATACTGGTGACAGTAGTTCCTTGGTTATGATGAAGCACTGTTTCCTCGCCCCACCAATACAGGGAACCATGATCGGTGGTAGGGAGGTTTAAAGAGGGTATGCGCCCGACTTTAGAGCGCGAGTGTACAGTCAACCATGGATTTAGTTTCCACAAACAGTAGCCTTGCAACGGAAACAGTATTTAGATAAAGGCATTCCATTTGGATGAAATGATCAGCTGCTGTTTGTGATGACTTATAGAGTAAAAGTGAAAATGATTTAAGAGAAAGTCGAGCCATGATAAGAGAGAGTTATTATAGAGAAGAAAACTTTCTATTCGTAATACCGGTTTGCAGTTTCCCGTGTTAGCGACCTAGCGCCAGAACTAGACGAAGAAAAGGCCTCACTAGCTCACATCCATTCTCTAGCTGTCATGTGTGATGAACCGAATGAAGAAAACTGTGAAAGTTACAATACTATCTTCAAGGAAACAGATTTAGAGGCTCAGTTCCATAGCCTCGGGACAGAACAATGCCACGATATATTTTCTGTAAAATAAAACCTGTGCGAAGCGAGGTGTATATACCAATGGCACGGTATAGTGGGAGGGGGAAGGAATGAAAAGAAATGAAGGAACAGTTCAACGGATGTAGGAAGGTACGGAAACAGAGGAAGACACTGTAGAAGAGATATACGATTCACAAGCTGCTTTTGACAGATACAAGAGAGCAAGAGATGACTGCATCAGAACTAGATGGGAGGAACAGGGAAAGATATGAAAGTAAAATAGTTGAATAAAAAAAACATCTAAATCTATTTCACAAGTTTATAAGTGACAACCTGACAGTGAAGACCAGGAACGTAGATGGCGAAGTTCCTGACGTATAAGGACATACGTGAGGAGCTTTTCCACAAGAAGACACCAAAGTACTGGTAATATCAGCCAGAAGAGGGGATACTTATACCTTTGAAAATATCACCATGAACCCGAAGGGAGTGAGGAGTCTGATGAGTGGCCAAGACTTGCAGTAAGTCTAGTGAGATAGCATTTTACCATTTGTACCTAAAGATTGTGAAGAGATGGATGTTAAACCAGTAGTGATATGATATGAAATCACCCGTAGTGAAGGAAATGTTCCAAGAGAATGGAAGAGAACTGACGTAGTACTAATCTTCAATAAGGGTGACAGAGACGTTGTATAGCATGCAAGATATTGGAGATAACTGTCAGATAGTAGATAAAAGAGCAACTAAACGATACGAGTTATTGAAGCAGGAAACGACATGGATTTAGAGGATCTTCTGTGACGAACCGACTGGATTTCTATAACCGCGTAGGCAATGCCATAAAACTGGTAGAGTATATGATCTTGGACTAACAGAAGGTCTTTGACAAGATTTCTCACAGACAACTGGTCATGAAATTGTAACTTGGGGGTAAGAGGAGGGCTGCTCAACCAGAGCGACAACGACCCCCACTAGGAGGAAATTCAGGACAGATTAAGAGAATCTAGTGATGCTTGGCAAAGGTGATAAGTGGTGTCTCTTAGGGCTCAGTGCTGTGGCCATTACTATTTCTGATCTACGGAAATGACCTTACAAAGGAGGTAGATTCTTGCCTAAGTTTTTTAACTGACGATGATTAGAATTAAAAAAGAAGTGCAGATGCGACTGAAGCCGAAAAAAAAAAAAACATTGCAAAGAGACCTAGATAAGATGCTGCAGTTGTCGAAGAAATGGCTATTGAAACTGAAAGCTGAGGGAAAAGTAAGGTAACGAAGATGGGGAAGGGCTCAGACAGACCAAGACGTTGAGTAACATCCTGGCGTGCTGTGAGACGGGACCTAGGGTTCACACAGTAAGCCGAGCTTGTTACCAGAACAGTATGTGAGAAGGATTGTGAGGAAGACACGCCATATCTTAGTCACTGTCAAAATTACCCTCAAAATATAGGGACAACTAAATGTTCTACAAGGTACATAAGACTTACACCCAATCAAAAAAAGGATGGATGGATCCGATAACTGTTAAAGTGAACAATATGAACCCTGTCTGCTCGTTAGGGTTGGTAAGCGTGCTTGGGAGGCGCTTTCCGTAATAATCATGTTCGCGTCTCTTTATAGCCATAACCATCGAGCTGTGAAATGAATACGTTGCATTACACCTGTGTGACAACATATACATTGCACACAATGTTTCACGCACGGAGGGTAACATAGTATCGACATCAGGGGCCTGAGCTGCCAAATAAGAATATCACAGATCACAATAAGTGAGAATATACCATATAGTATACGAATATACATTCATAATCATTATATCGTTATTTTCATGTAATATGATTGTTTCATGCCTTTGATATCCCTGAAACAATACATATTTCCTTTTCTTTCTTGTTCGATACACAACATTCATATTCCGTAAACAGTTCATGTTTTCACAGTCTGCGAACCACACGTATGCGAACTGGCACATCACGTCCTCATACCGAACGGTCGATATTTGCGGATTCTCAGGTATAGCCTATCATGTTGCTGCTGCCATGGGTAAACTACTCGAGACTCTATCATAACTATCTGTTGTGGTCTTGTTAATCACCATGGTAACGTCACAGTCTAGAGTTGTTACTGCAGGCGGGAAAGGAATGGTTACACCAAATATTAAAAAAATGTAATTGTCCGGTACTATTCATCTAACAATAAATATACATACTCATGAATCCAATAGATGAATGAATTGCAAACTGTAGTGTTGGGTTCTACCATGATTTCTACGTCATGTATTCAGTGCAATGAAAATACATCAAGCATTGAATTTCTGGCACCTGTGCAAAATTTTTATCTGGTCCCTAATTATTAATTTCAGTTTATATCAATTCCATGTCTGCATAATCACCCCGCAATGTGTGGCATTTGATTTCATAAGTCGTTAATAGTCTATTAGGAATTCGTATTTCAAAACAGGATTAAAAGTAAGGATGACAATAAGTGACAAGTGGTAATATATCGTAATGTTAAGCATACACAGACATGTATGTTTCCAGCATCAACAGTTACGCTACAGGAAGATTTTAGCATATGGTCACAAGTGGATCATCTATTATTATCATAATCCATTGACTTCATCCGCATTTCAAAGCACCGTTTAGAGAACATACAAAAGAAACATGTATTGCGATAAGTGACACGACATGTCACTTGTAATCTATATCTCACCAGACCAGGAGAGCAGAGCCAGCAATGTATGGTAAGATGCGAGAGCATTTGTCAAATGACATCCTCCGTTGTGTCATTGTCTAAAACAAAACCGTAAAGATACTTCTTTGATTATGTGTACATTCACCCTGAACTGGGATATACCGCAATAACCTGGTCATCCAAACTTGAAAAGCTAAAGAGAATTACCAGGAAAAGGTAATGAGAAATGCATGAGGGAAGGTACCAGAACTGGCTGGAATTAGCTATAAAATGAGAAAGGAAACCCACATTCTGTTATCACGGGAAGAAAGAACAATAAGGACAGATATAATAACTGCATATAGACTTTTAAAAGGCCTCGACAACGTTGACGTAGAAGCTTTCTGATGCTGAAAAAAAAGTCCAGAACAAGACGACACATCTGAAAGGTATGCAAGAATGGTGTTCGGACGGATGCAAAAGAGCCTTTTTTCCCTTTTCAGCTGCAGCGTCATGGACGCGCGGAACAAGCTATGCCAAGAGGAAGTAAATGAGACTCGCACTAGAAACTATACACTATATATACAATTCTATTCATCTATTATACTTTGTCGCTGTCCTCCGCATTAGCGAGCTAGCGCAAGGAAACAAACGAAAGAATGGCCCAACCTACCCACACACACACACACACACATATATATATATATATATATATATATATATATATATATATATATATATATATATATATATATATATATATATATATACGGAAAAAAAAGAGGGAACAGAGAAGGGGGCCAGGTGAGGATATTCCCTCAAAGGCCCAGTCCTCTGTTCTTAACGCTGCCTCGCTAATGCGGGAAATGGCGAATAGTATAAAAGAAAAGAAAGAAAATATATATATATATATATATATATATATATATATATATATATATATATATATATATATATATATTATCCCTGGGGATAGGGGAGAAAGAATACTTCCCACGTATTCCCTGCGTGTCGTAGAAGGCGACTAAAAGGGAAGGGAGCGGGGGGCTGGAAATCCTCCCCTCTCATTTTTTTTTATTTTCCAAAAAAAGGGGGGGTCCAGGTGAGGATGTTCCCTCGGGGGCCCGGTCCTCTGTTCTTAGCACAACCTCGCTGATGCGGGAAGTGGCGAATAGTATGAAAGAAAGAAAGATATATATATATATATATATATATATATATATATATATATATATATATATATATATATATATATATATATATATATATATATATATTGCTTTGTCGCTGTCTCCCGCGTTTGCGAGGTAGCGCAAGGAAACAGACGAAAGAAATGGCCCAACCCACCCCCCATACACATGTATATACATACACGTCCACACACGCAAATATACATACCTACACAGCTTTCCATGGTTTACCCCAGACGCTTCACATGCCCTGATTCAATCCATTGACAGCACGTCAACCCCGGTATACCACATCGATCCAATTCACTCTATTCCTTGCCCTCCTTTCACCCTCCTGCATGTTCAGGCCCCGATCACACAAAATCTTTTTCACTCCATCTTTCCACCTCCAATTTGGTCTCCCACTTCTCCTCGTTCCCTCCACCTCCGACACATATATCCTCTAGGTCATTCTTTCCTCACTCATTCTCTCCATGGGCCCAAACCATTTCAAAACACCCTCTTCTGCTCTCTCAACCACGCTCTTTTTATTTCCACACATCTCTCTTACCCTTACGTTACTTACTCGATCAAACCACCTCACACCACACATTGTCCTCAAACATCTCATTTCCAGCACATTCATCCTCCTGCGCACAACTCTAACCATAGCCCACGCCTCGCAACCATACAACATTGTTGGAACCACTATTCCTTCAAACATACCCATTTTTGCTTTCCGAGATAATGTTCTCGACTTCCACACATTCTTCAGGGCTCCCAGGATTTTCGCCCCCTCCCCCACCCTATGATCCACTTCCGCTTCCATGGTTCCATCCGCTGCCATATCCACTCCCAGATATCTAAAACACTTTACTTCCTCCAGTTTTTCTCCATTCAAACTTACCTCCCAATTGACTTGACCCTCAACCCTACTGTACCTAATAACCTTGCTCTTATTCACATTTACTCTTAACTTTCTTCTTTCACACACTTTACCAAACTCAGTCACCAGCTTTTGCAGTTTCTCACATGAATCAGCCATCAGCGCTGTATCATCAGCGAACAACAACTGACTCACTTCCCAAGCTCTCTCATCCACAACAGACTTCATACTTGCCCCTGTTTCCAAAACTCTTGCATTCACCTCCATAACAACCCCATCCATAAACAAATTAAACAACCATGGAGACATCACACACCCCTGCCGCAAACCTACATTCACTGAGAACCAATCACTTTCCTCTCTTCCTACACGTACACATACCTTACGTCCTCGATAAAAACTTTTCACTGCTTCTAACAACTTGCCTCCCACACCATATATTCTTAATAACTTCCACAGAGCATCTCTATCAACTCTATCATATGCCTTCTCCAGATCCATAAATGCTACATACAAATCCATATGCTTTTCTAAGTATTTCTCACATACATTCTTCAAAGCAAACACCTGATCCACACATCCTCTACCACTTCTGAAACCACACTGCTCTTCCCCAATCTGATGCTCTGTACATGCCTTCACCCTCTCAATCAATACCCTCCCATATAATTTCCCAGGAATACTCAACAAACTTATACCTCTGTATATATATATATATATATATATATATATATATATATATATATATATATATATATATATATATATATATATATATACATTTTTTTTTTTTCATACTATTCGCTATTTCCCGCCGATAGCGAGGTAGCGTTAAGAACAGAGGACTGGGCCTTTCAGGGAATATCCTCACCTGGCCCCCTTCTCTGTTCCTTCTTTTGGAAAATTAAAAAAAATATATATATATATATATATATATATATATATATATATATATATATATATTTTTTTTTTTTTTTTTTTTTTTTATACTTTGTCGCTGTCTCCCGCGTTTGCGAGGTAGCGCAAGGAAACAGACGAAAGAAATGGCCCAACCCCCCCCCCCCCCATACACATGTACATACACACGTCCACACACGCAAATATACATACCTACACAGCTTTCCATGGTTTACCCCAGACGCTTCACATGCCTTGATTCAATCCACTGACAGCACGTCAAACCCTGTATACCACATCGCTCCAATTCACTCTATTCCTTGCCCTCCTTTCACCCTCCTGCATGTTCAGGCCCCGATCACACAAAATCTTTTTCACTCCATCTTTCCACCTCCAATTTGGTCTCCCTCTTCTCCTCGTTCCCTCCACCTCCGACACATATATCCTCTTGGTCAATCTTTCCTCACTCATTCTCTCCATGTGCCCAAACCATTTCAAAACACCCTCTTCTGCTCTCTCAACCACGCTCTTTTTATTTCCACACATCTCTCTTACCCTTACGTTACTTACTCGATCAAAATATATATATATATATATATATATATATATATATATACACGTCCACACACGCATATATATATACCTATACATTTCAACGTATAAATATTTCTACATGCACAGACATATACATATATACACATGTACCTAATTAATACTTGCTGCCTTTATTCATTCCCTTCCCCACCCCGCCACACATGAAATGACAACCCCCTCCCCACGTACGTGCACGAGGTAGCGCTAGGGAAAGACAACAAAGGCCACATTCGTTCACACTCAGCCTCTAGCTGTCATGTATAATGTACCGAAACCACAGCTCCCTTTCCACATCCAGGCCCCACAAATCTTTCCATGGTTTACCCCAGACGCTTCACATGCCTTTGTTCAATCCATTGACAGCACGTCGATCCCGGTATACCACGATCGTTCCAATTTACTCTACTCTTTGCACGCCTTTCACCCTACTGCATGTTCAGGCTCCGATCGCTCAAAATCTTTTTTACTTCACCTTTGTACCTCCAATTTGGTCACCCACTTCTCCTCTTTCCCTCCACTTCTGACACATATATCCTCTTTATCACTCTTTCCTCACTCATTCTCTCCATGTGACCAAACCATTTCAATACACCCTCTTCTGCTCTCTCAACCACACACTGTTTATTACCAAACACCTCTCTTACCATTTCATAACTTACTCGATCAAACCACCTCACACCACATATTGTCCTCAAACATCTCATTTCCAACACATCCACCCTCCTCCGCACAACCCTATCTATAGCCCACGCCTGGCAACCGAATAACATTGTTGGAACCACTATTCCTTCAAATATACCCATTTTTGCTTTCCGAGATAATGTTCTCGCCTTCCACATTCTCTAACGCTCCCAGAACTTTCGCCCCCTCTCCCACCCTGTAACTCACTTCCGCTTCCATGGTTCCGTCCGCTGCCAAATCCACTCCCAAATATCTAAAACACTTCACTTCCTTCAGAGTTTTGGAGAGAGGGGCAAGTATGCAGTTTGTTGTGCATGAGAGGGCTTGGTAAGCGAGTCAGTTGTTCGTTGATGATACAGCGCTGGTGGCTGATTCGGGTGAGAAACTGCAGAAGTTGGGGACTGAGTTTGGTTAAATTTGTGAAAGAAGAAAGCTTAGAGTGAATGTGGATAAGAGTAAGGTTATTAGGTTCAGTAGGGTTGAGGGACAAGTTAATTGGGAGGTAAGTTTAAATGGAGAAAAACTGGAGGAAGAGGTGTTTTAGATATTTGGGAGTGGATTTAGCAGCGGATGGAATCATGGAAGCGGAAGTGAGTCAAAGGGTGGGGGAGGGGGCGAAGGTTCTGGGAGCGTTGATGAATGTGTGAAAGGCAAGAACGTTATCTAGGAGAGCAAAAATGGGTATGTTTGAAGGAATAGTGGTTCCAACAATGTTATATGGTTGTGAGGCATGGGCGATAGATTGAGTTGTGAGCAGGGGGGTGGATGTACTGGAAATGAAATGCTTGAGGACAATATGTGGTGTGAGGCGATTTGATGTTTTGATGAATGGGCACTGAGTTAAGGCTAGGATTTTCTTTGAGTGTGTGTGTGTGTGTGTGTGTGTGTGTGTGTGTGTGTGTGTTTATACCCACTCACACACAAAGAGTATGTTCCTCTTGGTACATATGTACATGAGACAGAGACAAAGCATATCACGAGAGTAAACCTTTCTTCCAGCAACACACAGATAGTAACCACAATTAGCAATCACACACACACACACACACACACACACACACACACACACACACACACACACACACACACTGTACACATACACAGCAGGAAACAAGCCACAGGACTCTGTATGTGACGTGGACATGGATGTCGACATTGTCCCTAACCTCTCGCCAGAGTCCCACATGAGGAGAATACTTCAGAGACAAACTGTTTGCACTGTTATGTCTGGTAACCATACTTCATCAGACATGAAATACTTGGCATTTACACTGACCTTAATAACCACTCGTTAACAAACCTCAGAGATTATTTACAAGGTGAGGCGGTTTACGGTGACCCCTCACAGCAGCAATGATATCTAGAATCTCAAATGAATGGAGAGATACGCTAAATATTTCCTAAGATAAAGTTGAGCGATGATAGCCCCATTTACACCGGTTCATAGATACCAAGAAATGTCTTACCAGAGGATAAATCTTGTAAACAGTGCTGAATGATAGCACCTCTGCCCCACACCCACCAACATTTACAAGACTAAGGACTATCAATGATGGCAAATGTTCAACCATTTGGAGACAGAACCAGTTCCTGTGAATGGCAGGTGTATGGTGACCAAGATCCCGTTGAGTTAAATGATAATTTCGTAGATTACTTAGAGTCACAACAAGATTGTCCGGACTGTATCACACCAGACGCAGCCTCGGAAAATAAACTCTATACGAGACAGATTTTCGCGCCTTGCAACTTAGTGGCCACTGACGCACTGAGTGCTCTTCAGGAGAGGCTGCAGCGTAAATATCATCAAAAAGAAAAGAAAAATATATTTGCTTTAAAAGATATATATATATATATATATATATATATATATATATATAGACGGATGTCTTTGACGAAATCCACGGTGGAAACGTGTGGCTTACGTTATCAAGAGCTTCTCGACAGACCCACACCAGAGACATTAGATAACGTAATCACTAATCCTCTTGTAATAGCCAATTACGTTGCTCGTACCCAAGATCTACAGTAGCACTGCCCGCTAAGAAGCTTAGCGAAACCTTAGCGAAGTGACTTCCTCCTACCTTACCCCAGTCATGGTTAATCAAGACACAGGCAACTCATCACCCCTAAAGGAGATGTCTCAAGGAATGACCAAGTCTGCTCGAGGCAGCAGTAGACTTGTCAGATCTCTCCTGAGCACGTCAATAATGGTTCCATTAAAAGGGCATATATTTTCTTTTGGCCACATGAAGATTAGAACGTGGTTTCCTGTTGATTAAGGTAATCCTCCATTGCTTGTGAGTGACTGTCCACCTTAATCACCCCTCCACCTCTCACCTAAACCCTTGAGAGAATAGAATGTCGTCTTGTACCTCAACACTTCTTGCTCGAGTGCCAACAGTGTTTTTTCTTTTTAAATACTGACATTATTGCACAGTTTTACTTATCACATCATTAAAGCACTAGATGAATGGGAAGTCATCCCTCTCGCACACATAGTCTATACAGTGGATACTTTGGTATTCGCAAGACAATACTGAAGTACTTTTAGTTAACTGCCTTAAAAAACAGGAACAATTAATTACTCTTTTCTTATGTTCAGCTGAAACGGCACAGGCAACTGAATGCCCTAATCAAGGATATTTTATTATTATTATTATCATATATATATATATATATATATATATATATATATATATATATATATATATATATATATATATATATATACATATATATATATATATACATATATATATTTTTTTTTTTTTTTTTTTGCTTTGTCGCTGTCTCCCGCGTTTGCGAGGTAGCGCAAGGACACAGACGAAAGAAATGGCCCAACCCACCCCCATACACATGTATATACATACGTCCACACACGCAAATATACATAACTACACAGCTTTCCATGGTTTACCCCAGACGCTTCACATGCCCTGATTCAATCCACTGACAGCACGTCAACCCCGGTATAACACATCGATCCAATTCACTCTATTCCTTGCCCTCCTTTCACCCTCCTGCATGTTCAGGCCCCGATCACACAAAATCTTTTTCACTCCATCTTTCCACCTCCAATTTGGTCTCCCACTTCTCCTCGTTCCCTCCACCTCCGACATATATATCCTCTTGGTCAATCTTTCCTCACTCATTCTCTCCATGCGCCCAAACCATTTCAAAACACAGTTGTCTGCTCTCTCAACCACGCTCTTTTTATTTCCACACATCTCTCTTACCCTTACGTTACTTACTCGATCAAACCACCTCACACCACACATTGTCCTCAAACATCTCATTTCCAGCACATCCATCCTCCTGCGCACAACTCTATCCATAGCCCACGCCTCGCAACCATACAACATTGTTGGAACCACTATTCCTTCAAACATACCCATTTTTGCTTTCCGAGATAATGTTCTCGACTTCCACACATTCTTCAGGGCTCCCAGGATTTTCGCCCCCTCCCCCACCCTATGATCCACTTCCGCTTCCATGGTTCCATCCGCTGCCAGATCCACTCCCAGATATCTAAAACACTTTACTTCCTCCAGTTTTTCTCCATTCAAACTTACCTCCGAATTGACTTGACCCTCACCCCTACTGTACCTAATTACCTTGCTGTTATTCACATTTACTCTTAACTATCTTCTTCCACACACTTTACCAAACTCAGTCACCAGCTTCTGCAGTTTCTCACATGGATCAGCCACCAGCGCTGTATCATCAGCGAACAACAACTGACGCACTTCCCAAGCTCTCTCATCCCCGGCAGACTTCATACTTGCCCCTCTTTCTAAAACTCTTGCATTCACCTCCATAACAACCCCATCCATAAACGAATTAAACAACCATGGAGACATCACACACCCCTGCCGCAAACCTACATTCACTGAGAACCAATCTCTTTCCTCTCTTCCTACACGTACATATGCCTTACATCCTCGATAAAAACTTTTCACTGCTTCTAACAACTTGCCTCCCACACCATATATTCTTAATACCTACCACAGAGCATCTCTATCAACTCTATCATATGCCTTGTCCAGATCCATAAATGTTACATACAAATCCATTTGCTTTTCTAAGTATTTCTCACATACATTCTTCAAAGCAAACACCTGATCCACACATCCTCTACCACTTCTGAAACCACACTGGTCTTCCCCAATCTGATGCTCTGTACATGCCTTCACCCTCTCAATCAATACCCTCCCATATAATTTCCCAGGAATACTCAACAAACTTATACCTCTGTAATTTGAGGACTCACTCACTCACTCACTCTTATATATATATATATATATATATATATATATATATATATATATATATATATATATATATATATAGTTAGAAGCAGTGAAAAGTTTTTATCGAGGATGTAAGGCATGTGTACGTGTAGGAAGAGAGGAAAGTGATTGGTTCTCAGTGAATGTAGGTTTGCGGCAGGGGTGTGTGATGTCTTCATGGTTGTTTAATTTGTTTATGGATGGGGTTGTTAGGGAGGTGAATGCAAGAGTTTTGGAAAGAGGGGCAAGTATGAAGTCTGTTGGGGATGAGAGAGCTTGGGAAGTGAGTCAGTTGTTGTTCGCTGATGATACAGCGTTGGTGCTGATTCATGTGAGAAACTGCAGAAGCTGGTGACTGAGTTTGGTAAAGTGTGTGAAAGAAGAAAGTTAAGAGTAAATGTGAATAAGAGCAAGGTTATTAGGTACAGTAGGGTTGAGGGTCAAGTCAATTGAAAGGTGAGTTTGAATGGAGAAAAACTGGAGGAAGTGAAGTGTTTTAGATATCTGGGAGTGGATCTGGCAGCGGATGGAACCATGGAAGCGGAAGTGGATCGTAGGGTGGGGGAGGGGGCGAAAATTCTGGGAGCCTTGAAGAATGTGTGGAAGTCGAGAACATTATCTCGGAAAGCAAAAATGAGTATGTTTGAAGGAATAGTGGTTCCAACAATGTTGTATGGTTGCGAGGCGTGGGCTATGGATAGAGTTTGCGCAGGAGGATGGATGTGCTGGAAATGAGATGTTTGAGGACAATGTGTGGTGTGAGGTGGTTTGATCGAGTAAGTAACGTAAGGGTAAGAGAGATGTGTGGAAATAAAAAGAGCGTGGTTGAGAGAGCAGAAGAGGGTGTTTTGAAATGGTTTGGGCACATGGAGAGAATGAGTGAGGAAAGATTGACCAAGAGGATATATGTGTCGGAGGTGGAGGGAACGAGGAGAAGAGGGAGACCAAATTGGAGGTGGAAAGATGGAGTGAAAAAGATTTTGTGTGATCGGGGCCTGAACATGCAGGAGGGTGAAAGGAGGGCAAGGAATAGAGTAAATTGGAACGATGTGGTATACCGGGGTTGACGTGCTGTCAGTGGATTGAATCAAGGCATGTGAAGCGTCTGGGGTAAACCATGGAAAGCTGTGTAGGTATGTATATTTGCGTGTGTGGACGTATGTATATACATGTGTATGGGGGTGGGTTGGGCCATTTCTTTCGTCTGTTTCCTTGCGCTACCTCGCAAACGCGGGAGACAGCGACAAAGCAAAAAAAAAAGAAAAAAAAAAATATATATATATATATATATATATATATATATATATATATATATAAATACATATATATGTATATATATATATATATATATATATATATATATATATATATATATATATATATATATATATATATATAAATACATATATATGTATATATATATATATATATATATATATATATATATATATATATATATATATATATATATATATATATATATACATATATATATATATCATAGCTTACGCCAGGTATCATTTCATCAGCCAGCCCTAGGTAAAGATGAATAGCTGAGGTGACTGTAGACCAGTTGCCGCAACCAGGATTCGAACCTAATTGGACTCGAACCCGGGCGGGCCGTAAATGCCTGTCACGTCCAGCAGTGCTAACCGCTACACAACGGAGTCATTAAAGAGAATATATCAAAGTAATAACTTTAGAACTTACGCCTAAGCTACTGCTTTTCCTGGTAAACATCGGTGACAAAACCGACTTACATCGACAAACAAAACTCAGTTTCTGTGTTAATAATCCGTTAAGCGATTATTCATCCTGTAGGGAAGGTTTCATTAATGCAAAGAGCTTGGTGGTCAATACGAGTGCTACGGGAAGAGCATGATGGTCAATACGAGTGCCAGGGAAAGAGCATGCTAGTCAATGTGAGTACAAGGGGCGGAGCATTGTTAGTCAATACGAGTGCCAGGGGTGGAGCATGGTAGTCAATACGAGTGCCAGAGGCGGATAATGGTGGTCAATACGAGTGCCAGGGGAAGAGCATGCTGGTCAAAACGAGTGCCAGGGGCGAATCATGGTTATCAATACGAGTGCCAGGGTAAGAGCATGCTAGTCAGTACGAACGACAAGGGAAGAGCATGTTGGTCAATACGAGTGAAAGGGGCGGAGCATGTTGGTCAGTATGAGCACGTTGGTCAATAAGAGTACCAGGGGAAGAGTATGTTGGTCAATATGAGTTCCAGGGGGAGAGAATGCTGGTCAGCATGAGTGACAAGGGAAGAGCATGTTGGTCAATACAAGTTCCAGGGGAAGAACATGCTGGTCAATAAGAGTACCAGGGGAAGAGTATGTTGGTCAATACAAGTTCCAGGGGAAGAACATGCTGGTCAATAAGAGTACCAGGGAAGAAATTGCGGGATAAACACAATATTGCCCGTGGAGGTGGGTGTGTGGGGAGGGGCGTGCTGAGGATGCCCTTCCCACGAGAGAGATCTTTCCACGGAGAAGTTGGGGAGACTAAGTTGTTTGTCCGAGTTATCGCAAGCCTTTGCTGCAGAGGCGATACCAGGATCATGTTCACCTGAAGAGATTTGCGGAACTTCAGACCGCAATTTCAGACACCAATACGCTGGAGGCTGCAGCAATCTGGGAGGCATTGAAAATCCCAAACAAGTTTAACAAAGAAGTTTTCTTGATTCCATTAGGAGTTATCTAAACGGAGCTTTAAACTCTCCTTAAAAGGTTGAATTCATTTTTCTTTTTTGTCTGTAAGATTAAACGCCATTAGAGGTACTGGTCCCGTTTTCTATGGTTTCTTGAGTCTTCCACCTTTTTCAAAATGACAAAGACGACCTGTTACGTAAAAGCTCATCGGGCATTCTCCTCGGTGCGCCCTGAGGTGACAATCTCGCATATAAATGGGTTAATTAGAGAAGAGGCCACTCTCATGAGGGTCAGGTTACTAGAACGGCACTCTACAGCGCCTGCCAAGTGCTACCACCCAAGAACCAAATGTACGTTCATTATTCAACGTCTCTAAGATTTATGCATCTTAAATCATCGTTCAAATGTTCACATACATGAAAGATGGGAAGGAAAGGACTGATGAAATTATCTAATGATAGCGTCTTTTCTCACAAGACAGAGAGCTTTCTTAAGATCGACTTTGAACAAAGGCTTTAACGTGGTCGACACCAACACTAGAAACGTAAGGTTGGTGCCGCATGGGCTGTTGTGCTGGTTCACAGGGTTTTGGGATGGAGTAGCCAAAAATACGGTGGTCTCAGTACAAAATCTACCTCAGTGCTTACTACCTTGGCTACCAGGCTACCAGACAGTGATGGAGCCGATTCAGTGCAATATATGCCTCAGTACTAACTGCCTTGGCTACCAAGCTACCAGACAGTGATGGAGCCGACTCAGTGCAATAGATGCCTCAGTGCTAACTGCCATGGCTAAAAGGCTACCAGGCAGTGATGAAGCCGACTCAGTGCAATAGCTGCCTCATTGCTAACTGGCCCTGGCTACTAGACGGCGAAGGAGCCGACGGCATCCTTCTTCTTTAATGCGCAGAGGGACACACCGGGGAAAAAAAAAGTGTTGGTTGAATCTCACTAGCGAGTCATCGGGTCGACAAAATCTAAATTCCGTGAGAGAACACAGTACTTGAAATCCAGGCCAGGAGTGGAGTCAACCATATTTTATGGCGTTGGAATGTCATACCTTCGAAATCTACTGCGGCTTCAGGTGGGAAGAATCATACTGCCCTACACACCTCTCGATCACTGGGAGTTAAAGATTGGTAGTGAAGTCTATCGTGGGGACCATTACTGTTGTTGGAGGCAATGGCGGGTATTTCTTTCGGTAACATCATGTTAACACCTTTGGTGCTCGCGTCCGCAGTGGTAGAATTCCTATCGTGCACACAGTGGTGTTGTCGTCTATCATCATACTTGTGTTCAATGATGGGTTTGAGGGTGTTGGTTTTTTGCGACCATTGGTTTGACGAAAACTGCTCCACTACTGGGAAAGTGTGTGTGTGTGTGTGTGTGTGTGTGTGTGTGTGTGTGTGTGTGTGTAAATACCTATTTGTACTGTGCGGGGAGTGAATTTTACACATGTGGGGCCCCATTTCCTGAGCATTCTCTGCTATTGTGCAACTTTGGAAATTTCTATGTGCTTTCTGCAGTTCCACTGTCTTCAGTCATTTCATTCCATTTATCTATTCGCCCCTCTTATACCACAAAAGTACTTCACATCTTTTTTTTTTTTTAACAAGTTTCTTGCTTAGTTTAGTGGTCTTTCCTCTTTTTGTATCCCTACATCTCACCATCACCCTCAACCTAGTCTGAATATATGATGTTTGCGATCAAATCACATCTCTCCCATCTACCATAGCGTGCAAATTCAAGGCCCCTTGCTTTCCCTGTAACTCAGCTCTCTTTATATCACTTTCATTTCTGTTGCCCTCGTGTGGACCTCCTCTATTAGTTTTGGCCACATGTAGGATATGCACAGCTACCTGCATATTTCTTCATCCATAACTTGAATGCTATCCTAAAGTTTCTCTGCAGAGAGCGTGTCTCCCATATCATTCTCCTGATGTGGGACAGTGTTAATTCCGGTCTATCTCACACGCAGATTCCTGCAGCTTCTTTCCATTAAGGACTATGATCATGTTGAGGCCTTTTACTTTGGAGTTTGCCTAGGTCTCTTTGTTACTTAATACAATTCTCTTCTCTTCTTACTTCCCCTTATGTCTTGGCATTATCTGCATACATGTTTAGGTAGGAGTCTAAATCTTTCGGAACATGGGTCAAAGTCAGCAATGGTCCCAGGACGATCCTGCGGCATACCAGTAGTGACCTCAAACCATTCTGAGGAAGCTTCCCTGACATGCATCCTATGTTCGCCTTGTTGAGGATGACATTCTAACCATGGAAGGACACTACCCTTGATTCTCGCATGGAGATCCAGCTTCTTGACCAATCTCTTGTTTTTTATAGAGTCAAATGATTTCTGACAGTCCAGTCACAGGGAATCCTCTCTACCTACTACATCAGAGCTCACTCTTTCTTCGAAATCGAAGAGGTTGGTTACACACGATTTACTTTCCCTGCAACCATGAGTGCTCTCACTCGAGTAGTTTCTCCTCTGCTGGATGTCAGAAAATCACTTTATTATCTTTTCCAGGATCTTACATACCAGATTTGTCAGGGAGACCGGTTTGTAGTGCAGCGTCTCCTCCTGGACTCCTTTCTTATAGACTGGTAAGACGTTTGCGCTCTTCCACACCCTTCATCCAGTACCACATTGAACAAGCGGTCTTTCAAGTCTAAAGTATATTCACACGTCTTTAGCACAAACAGAGAATTTTCATTAAGACCATGAGCCTTACATGGGTCACAACCCTGTTTATGTCTTTTCTAGACATTTCATTGCTTTCTAGGACCTCTCTCCCAATTCATCTCACTGATTTAGGTCTATAGTGTCTTCCCTATAAAAACATTTTTGGATCTACCATTCATCATCCTCTATGACTCCTTCCTCTTAAGCCGGATTTGCTGTTCTGTAATTGGCAGGTTACTCCTGATGAATTTATGGAAGGGTTTTCGATTACCTCCTGCCTTGTCCACAATATTCTTTTCGAGGTTTCTTTGCCCCCTCATTCTTATCCTGCGCTGCTATATCTTATAAATGCTGGCTGGTTGGAGCTATGCCCATATCACAGTACATCGCGAAAGGATCCTTTGTTGTTTTATATCCTTCAACGAACTACTCAACTTTCTTAAACTTTCCTTTGTATTCGAGTCAAAATATACCCGCGTTCTTACCTCTTCACTGTAAATTTCACAGAACCTATTAGCATAATGTCTTGGTTCCTGGCTACTGAACTCCTTTTTCCAGCTAATGTTGACAAAGATATTGTTGGATTTTGTGTCGTTTCCACGATCGTATATCTTTTTCAAGTTTGCTTCATCTCAGGTCTTCTTACATCCTCATTAACCACATGATCAAAATGAAGCAATGCACGATCACTTTCCAACTGGTGCATTGCGTATGTTATGTTCAATTTCTTTGCAATGTGTGAAATAAAGTCTAGTCATGACTACTGACATGCCGATGTAGATTTTCCTGTTTACACTCGAAGAACTTATGTTTCCATGACTCTCCACCTCCATGAGGCTTCAAATCCCCAGTTAGTCTCTTTATTACCAAAATATTACTAGTATTTCACCATATCTGAGAAGTGAAACTTTTACTCGCTTCATGTACCACATTGATTG
Organism: Panulirus ornatus; assembly: GCF_036320965.1. Taxonomy (NCBI): domain Eukaryota; kingdom Metazoa; phylum Arthropoda; class Malacostraca; order Decapoda; family Palinuridae; genus Panulirus; species Panulirus ornatus. The sequence continues at coordinate 2,172,263 of NC_092245.1, read as the reverse complement.
CTCTTTCACTGTTATCATTATACATTTGTTCTGTATCATTAAGTTTCCTTTGAGGATTATATATAACCACCACCACTGTGCATCTCTTTCCCATTATGTATTTGTTTGAACGGGACGCCTTTCAGCGTTTCCTCCTCCTTTGTATTTCTGTATATCGTCACTACCACGAATCCTTCTAGACAGAACAGGTAAGGTCTTATCTGGCTCGTCCGTTATGTCTCCACAGATCCAACAACATCAGATGAACTTTTCCTAAAATGATCCACTTTACAATTTACTGCAAGTCCATCTGCCTTTGTGTATTTTACTTGCAGTCTTACACTTCCATCACTTAACATTCCCTCGTTTTTGGCATACTGACTGTAGCCCCTGCTTCTCTCTCTCCCTGTTTCTTTGGCCTATCATCCCTATAAAAGACATTACTGATTTCCTCCTTACTTCTAAGTTTCTTAACCTCCTTAAGTACCATCAGGGTACATAACTCTAATCCAAACGTAAGCATTACTGGTCTTTCTCTTATGTGATGACTATGTCCACAATTCCCCTTAATGATCAGCATTCCTTCCTTCATCCTTTCCTCTTTATCTGGAAAATGGTATTCTTCCGGTCCAAAAGTCATCAGTGATTTATGTCCTTTTGCTTCACTAACCCACCAAATTGTGGAGTCACCTATTTCCCTAGAAAATCCATCAGTGTTGACTCAACAACCTTCATGTTTCTGGCTACTTCGAATCATCTCTTTTGTTTGCCAGGAAATATTGATCGCATGTGAAGTTTACTCTTATTCGCTGCATCTAGTGGACTGTGTATATATTCATAGTTGTTCTGTCTCTGACAATGCATAATATTCTATCTACAGCCTCAGTTAATTTCCCGTGTCCTTCTGCTACAGTTTTCCCAGGTATCTTTACACGGCATCGGTCTTTGTACCCAGGTTCCAGTCAACGGTCTCAGATACATTCCCTCCTCTCCTTGCTGGTCCACTATTACTGATAGTCTCTGTACTCTGCGTCATCGATGTTTCCGTCAATCGAACGGTCTCCAAAACCTCTCTTGACCAATTTCGCTTTTCAAGATTTTCTTCTTCTACCCTCTGGATGCATTTCTGCTGAATCCCCTAAAATAAAGTGGTTAGCATTCGATCCCTCTGAGAAATCTTTTTTTATATCCTTAATCCCCCTCTGCTGAAACATTTCATGCTTTTTTATTTGGTATCTCACTTTCTTTGTCTCCTCTTCAAGCTGTGTTAAGATCTAATCCTGTTTCTCAATAATTTCTATCAATTTCTCCAATTGAGGTTGAAACATAGCGAGGTAACAATGGGAGACCTGAGGCTATGTCTTTGAAAGTCCAGACACCCTACCTTATGGTCGAAATCAACTCGAGGTCTCTCTTTACTTATTCTTTATTTCTTCCTCTATCATCCTTCCTTCGGATCTAGCCACAATGACTATTCATGGTACCTTTCCTTGTATGAATCCACTTTTGACTTGAAAATCAAATTAAGGGGAAATAAAACTACCTTGCTTGGCTGTGAGTGTTTGATAAGTTTAGTCGAGAACAGAGTACAATGAGGGGTCTAAATTTCCTTGCCTTCGCTTATGGCGTCCTAGTTGCATAGTACATACAATGCTAAGGGTCTTAAGCTATTTTCTTAGTCTTATGAGAATAGTATTTTGCAGTCATACTGGCCCAAAGAGATATGCTTAAATTTGTCTTGTTTACTGACCGTGACAAAGTTCCCCACATTCGATTTGAATTCTTTAGGCTTCACACCCTTATTGCTGTTTCACTGCTTAATGGCCACATTCAAATATACTTCAAGAGATGTTTCTGGTATATACAATTGCTTTTCTCCTCGGCCCAAAACAGAATCTATGAAGACAAAATACTTTCTGAAGTTGTTTGGTCACATCAGCTGGCTGAACTGCAAACTAGTGACTAAATACTTTTCATTCTTTCATTTACTGTTGTACTCTACTGTTGCACTCCTCTGCTAAATTCATTTGATTAATTTTTCTTACGTTATGCCAGTTACTCACATTGTGCCCTAATTAGATATACTTTACATAAAACATTACTCAAAATCTTACTTTACCGACTCTAGCAACACACCTCACACTATATAAAGTCTCTGGTCTATCCAGCGTCATTATTATTTCTAGGGCTCAGTCTCCACATTGAACAATTACATTTGAGAGAGATTTCATTTTGGGTCCCGTCAATGAACTACTCCCTCCCTATTACTCGCTCAAACAGACGCGTAAAACTGAAGTCCCTCTGAATCTTGGCCAAAAGTGATAATGTTCTTGGCCTGGACTCACTACCATGCCTGGTGTATGTAGATGACTCGTCTGATGGATTGGACTCTCACCTGAATATATCGAAGGATGATGGTACGGTACTATGAAAAATAATGATGGAAACTGCATCAGCTTACAGGAACACTTGGAAAAAAAATTCAGGGTTGATGAAATTCAGTCTGAGTCATTGTAAGGACACTGAAAGAAGCCGCGGGTACGATTATTGCCTCGTGTGAAACAAGTTACGGGGATCTATGTGTGATAGACACTTGGGTACGATATCGCGTCTACTATACCGCCAGAGATATACATCAGGAGACTTGTGATCGAGACAAACTGTCTGCTGGTTAAGTATCAAAATCGCATTTATTGGTAAGGAAATATTTGCTTTGCTATAAACAACATACACGAAACCAAAAGTGGATTATGACTCATACGTCCGGCTACCACGATCAATGAAGCAAGAGGACAATATTGAGAGACTTCAGAGAGGAGCAACCAGGATGATACCTAACATAAGACAGCTGAGCTATAATCAGAGGTTGAAGGCTACATATATGCGCATCATGAAAGAGAAAAGAGATAGATGTGACCTGATCACAAACTTCAAGTGTCTACGTCAATTGGATGACGCTATAGTCTAGCAGTAACTTTTTTTTTCATCTATTTTAGCCGAAACGGCACGGGCAACTGAATACCCTAATCAAGACCAACTCATTAACGCTATATATGTGAGTCATAGGGTAGGGGAGGGGGCGAAGGTTTTGAGAGCGCTGAAGAATGTATGGAAAGAGAGAGCAGTATCTGGGAGCGCGAAAAGAGGATATTTGAAGGAATAGTAGTCCCAACAATATTTTATGGAGGGAGGCATGGGTTATATTGCAGAGGAGAGTAGATGTGTTGGATGTGAAACATCTAAGGATAACATGTGGTGTGAGGTGGTTTGATCGAGTAAGTAATGAAAGGGTAAGAAAGATGTCTGGAAACAAAAAAACTTGAGGTTGAGAGAGAAGAGGGTGTACTGACATGGTTTGGAGATATGGAGAATGGAGAGAAGGGGTGAGAGAAGGTTGACAAAGAGGCTATATATATCAGAGGGGGAAGAAACAAGGATAATGGGGTGACAAGACTGGAGATGACAGGATGAAGTGAAAAAGAGTTTGAGCGATCGAGGTCTGAAGATGCAGGAGGGTGAAAGGCGTGCACGGGAATTGGAACGATGTTGTTATGGTATACTGGGGTCGACGTAGCAAACAAATGGCAATCTTGGATAGCAATCACATCCAAATATCTTGTAATTAATTATGAAACATTCCATCTGAAATATCTTAAATTAACATTTTTCTGGACGCTTCGTGTCATGCTTACTTGGTAGAGTAACTTGCAATGTTATGAATTTTCCGTCGACATTCGACATTTTAATAGTCACTCTCGTAAACTAGAGTCTACGTGACCTCCGCTGACCAGGTCAAGTGGGAATAGGATGGCAGCTGGTGCCATGGAGGTGTGGATCATCTTCATATTCTAGTGCCTTGTGATACCGAACAGGTATTGATCCTCCGTCCTGACCGAGCGCTGAGGCAGTGGCAGAATCTATCTTCCCTCACCCTCCCTAGGCTGTGGTCCAGCCCCTACTCCCCTTCCTCCCACACCTTGTGATGTAGTGGGTGGTGGACAAGGTGACTAGCTCCACCTGACCTTGTACTGTAGGGGAAGTTCTCTCCACCTACTGACCCCTGCCATCAACCTACTGGCGCTGAGGGTAGTGGCTTCATCCACATCCAACCTGATGATACTGTGGGTAGTGGCCTCACTCACAACCCATATGACGGCGCTGTGGGTAGTAGCCTCACCCACATCCTATAAGCAGTGGTTCGTCCTGCATCCTTCACATCTTTTCATCTTCTGCTGTTGGGATGGCAGCCCCCCAACCTACCGTCACTCTCCCAACCATCATACAGTAGTGGGTGGCGGCCCTCGCCGACCGCATCATCCCTCACTGAGCAATGTGGTAGGTGGCTGCCTCAACCTATTTCTCTTTAATTTCCCATTTCATTCTGTGGACAGTGAGCCCCATCCATCCCTCCTACCCACTCTATATAGTGTGGTGGGTTGGTAATCGCTCTCACTATACCCGGACACCAATCATGAAGTGTGGCACGTGGCAGCACCGTCCACTATCTACGTAACACTGATGCTTTCCCACTGCCCACTGTGTAGTGAGCTGCACTTGCAAATCATTCCCACTTTCTGTAAAAACGCAGACTCTCCGATGTTTTCAAAATTTTAATCTAGACGATAAACACGATGTTCTTTTCTTGTTTGATAAATATGCCATGATGGGTGTAGCGGTTACAGTTGTTGACCATGACGCATTCATGGGCCGCCTAGGTTCGAGCGCATAGGTTTCAATCCTGGTTACAGCGGTCTGTCCACAGTCATTCCAGCTATTCGTCCTTCCCAGCAGTTGGTCGATAAATTGCTTACCTGGCTTAAGCTAGGGTGTATATATATATATATATATATATATATATATATATATATATATATATATATATATATATATATATGCATAGTGCATAGTGCCATTGTACAAAGGCAAAGGGGATAAGAGTGAGTGCCCAAATTACAGAGGTATAAGTTTGTTGAGTATTCCTGGGAAATTATATGGGAGGGTATTGATTGAGAGGGTGAAGGCATGTACAGAGCATCAGATTGGGGAATAGCAGTGTGGTTTCAGAAATGGTAGAGGATGTGTGGATCAGGTGTTTGCTTTGAAGAATGTATGTGAGAAATACTTAGAAAAGCAAATGGATTTGTATGTACCATTTATGGATCTGGAGAAGGCATATGATAGAGTTGATAGAGATGCTCTGTGGAAGGTATTAAGAATATATGGTGTGGGAGGCAAGTTGTTAGAAGCAGTGAAAAGTTTTTATCGAGGATGTAAGGCATGTGTACGTGTAGGAAGAGAGGAAAGTGATTGGTTCTCAGTGAATGTAGGTTTGCGGCAGGGGTGTGTGATGTCTCCATGGTTGTTTAATTTGTTTATGGATGGGGTTGTTAGGGAGGTGAATGCAAGAGTTTTGGAAAGAGGGGCAAGTATGAAGTCTGTTGGGGATGAGAGAGCTTGGGAAGTGAGTCAGTTGTTGTTTGCTGATGATACAGCGCTGGTGGCTGATTCATGTGAGAAACTGCAGAAGCTGGTGACTGAGTTTGGTAAAGTGTGTGGAAGAAGAAAGTTAAGAGTAAATGTGAATAAGAGCAAGGTTATTAGGTACAGTAGGGTTTAGGGTCAAGTCAATTGGGAGGTAAGTTTGAATGGAGAAAAACTGGAGGAAGTAAAGTGTTTTAGATATCTGGGAGTGGATCTGGCAGCGGATGGAACCATGGAAGTGGAAGTGAATCATAGGGTGGGGGAGGGGGCGAAAATCCTGGGAGCCTTGAAGAATGTGTGGAAGTCGAGAACTTTATCTCGGAAAGCTAAAATGGGTATGTTTGAAGGAATAGTGGTTCCAACAATGCTGTATGGTTGCGAGGCGTGGGCTATGGATAGAGTTGTGCGCAGGAGGGTGGATGTGCTGGAAATGAGATGTTTGAGGACAATGAGTGGTGTGAGGTGGTTTGATCGAGTAAGTAATGTAAGGGTACGAGAGATGTGTGGAAATAAAAAGAGCGTGGTTGAAAGAGCAGAAGAGGGTGTTTTGAAATGGTTTGGGCACATGGAGAGAATGAGTGAGGAAATATTGACCAAGAGGATATATGTGTCGCAGGTGGAGGGAACGAGGAGAAGTGGGAGACCAAATTGGAGGTGGAAAGATGGAGTGAAAAAGATTTTGTGTGATCGGGGCCTGAACATGCAGGAGGGTGAAAGGAGGGCAAGGAATAGAGTGAATTGGATCGATGTGGTATACCGGGGTTGACGTGCTGTCAGTGGATTGAATCAGGGCATGTGAAGCGTCTGGGGTAAACCATGGAAAGTTGTGTGGGGCCTGGATGTGGAAAGGGAGCTGTGGTTTCGGGCATTATTTCAAGACAGCTAGAGACTGAGTGTGAACGAATGGGGCGTTTGTTGTCTTTTCCTAGAGCTACCTCGCACACATGAGGGGGGGGGGGGGATGGTATTCCATTTGTGGCGAGGTGGCGATGGGAATGAATAAAGGCAGACAGTGTGAATTGTGTGCATGGGTATATATGTATGTGTCTGTTTGTATATATATATGTGTACATTGAGATGTATAGGTATGTATATTTGCGTGTGTGGACGTGTATGTATATACATTGTGTATGGGGGTGGGTTGGGCCATTTCTTTCGTCTGTTTCCTTGCGCTACCTCGCAAACGCGGGAGACAGCGACAAAGGAAAATAATAATATAATAATATATATAATACATATACGCCATTTCCCGCGTTAGCAAGGTAGCGTTAAGCACAGAGGACTGAGCTTTAGAGAGAATATCCTCACTTAGCCCCCTTCTTTGATCCTTCTTTTGGAAAATTTGAAATGGAGGGGGAGGATTTCCAGCCCTCCTGCTCCCTTCCCTTTTAGTCGCTTTTTACGACACGCAAGGAATACGTGGAAAGTATTCTTTCTCCCCCATCCCCTAGGGACATATATATATATATATATATATATATATATATATATATATATATATATATATATATATATATATATATATATATATATATATATATATATATATATATATATATATATATATATATATATATATATATATATATATATATATATATATATATATATATATATATATATATATATATATATATATATATATATATATATATATATATAGCGCTAATAAAATGGCCTTGATTAGGGCATTCAGTCAACCGCACGGTTCCAGCTAACATGAATAAGAAAATAGTAGCGTGATGTTAAGGGAGAGGAAGTGTAATACCAACGCGGGCAAAGGCTGCGTCAATAGCAGAGTTACAGGACACCAGGATAAGGTTACACCAGATTTTCTCAATGCGAAAACTCTCGGTACTTTTGAAACCTGGTTAGACATATTCGTTTATGGAATACTTATCTATGATAAAAGCCAGTTAAGAAGACAATGTAAGATGCAACTTTTTTCTTCTCAGTTTACCAGCAAATATACTTCTTCCTTGTATCATTCAACGGCTGAATTTAGATCAGAATGTTTACTCTTTTTATTTTGTCCTTTCCTGCCACATTCCAATGTCAGTATATTGTGTACTAAATGGTGCTCCTTCATAGCTATACTCTTGCCGGGTGATATAGCGGAGGTAGTGGTGGGTAGAAAGGTGCCTTCTACTTTACTATTCGTCTCCATCTGTATACATTAAGGATTTAGGATGCTACAACTGACCTCCAGTGGATGTTTTCGTAATAGGCCATCCGGTCTTCTGTTGTGTCCTTCGTATGTATTCCATTCTGTGCTGCCCACCTAATCCTGTAGTGGGTGACCGGCTTTACTCCTCGCTTTTTTTATGCTGTGGTGGAACCTCCCATCACCCACCCCTCACCCGTCTCACGCTGTGGTAGGTGGCAGGTTCACCAGATGCCTTCCTCCTTTGTCCTCAAGTTGTGGATGATGGCGGCCTCGCCTGTTACTACGTCATTTGCCTGGCATCGCACTGGGTGGCAGTTCTGGCTAATGGGCGAAGGCCTCAGGCCACCACGTCGTCTTCCACCCTATGGTCCACTTAGTGGGAGGTGGCACTGCCGAGTAGCACCTTACCCACTTCATAATGTAGTGGACGTAAGCCTACACACAGCACAAAACACGGTCCATAATGTAGTGGGTGGACCCCGCCCACTATTCCAACCCACTGCATAATGCAGGGAGAGCAGAGCCCCGCTCAGCATCACCTCGTTCACTTTACACTAGGGTGGGTGGGTGGTGGTGGGCAAGTGATGTATGCTGGAAAACATTTCAAGATCACGATAAGAATGATAGCAGTGAGCCAGCTGGAGGTGACGTCAACAATGATGCTGTCTTGTTTGTCGTGTGTCCACTTTTACTGGACCTGGTTAAGATGGTCAGAATAATGGTAGTTGTATCTGTGGAAGAAGCTATCACTTACATTACCCCGACCTGGTGAGATGGATGACCAGCAGAGATGACATGAATGACTCTTCCAATTGACATGAATGACTCTCTTACTAGTCATGAATGCATTGCCCTCAAAGCTCACATGAATGACTCTCCCAGCGTACATCACTGACCCTCCCAGCTCGCATGACTAATCTTCCCAGCTCACATGAACAACACTCCCATAAGACATAATTGGCCCTCCCAACTCACATGAACAACACTCCCAACGGACATTACTGACCCTCCCAGCTCACATGAATAACTTTCAGATCACATGAATGAGGACAAGAACGACACCTATGGCTGACCCAATAACAGTAAATAGCAAAACACATTTAGAGAGACGACAAAAAGTGCGACATTTCCCACCGTCCTCGCGCCCTCACTATACGCCGAACGGTTTACACTCTGATATATGAAAAGTGAGATAACAGGAGGGCGCGAGCTGGGAGGCGTGGCGCTGGGCAAGGAGCAGGTAGAGGGACCAGTGGTGTCCAGTAAAATAATCAACAGACAAGGTTCACTTCCACATTTCATTGCTTTAATTTCAATCCCAAGGTTCCCTACTGGTGGGCCGACAGACGTCACATCTCACGGAATATATTTTGGGACTTAAGTCTCGTATGAAAGATCTTTCCCCTCCACTTTTGATACATATATCTTCTTTGTCGACCTCCCATCATTCTTTTCTTCTATATATTCGAACCATTTCTGCGCACCGGCTCTTTTAACCACACTTTTCTTATTACCACACTTTTCTCTTACCCTTATAGCACTTACTCAACTAAACCACCTCACACCAAATATTGTACTGATACACTGAATTTCCAACACATTCATCCTCCTCCGCACATTCTTATTACAGCTCATGCCTCGCATCCATACAAAAACGTTGGGACAACTATACCTTCAAACATACCAATTAACGTTTCCTTCAACACATTCCTGAACACCTCCACAATAGTGTGCACCTCCACAATCCTGAGCACCTCCACAATCCTGAGCACCTCCACAATACTGAGCACCTCCAAAATACTGTACACGTATATGACACTGTTCACCTCCAAAATACTGAGCACCTCCAAAATACTGAGCACCTCCACAATACTGAGCACCTCCACAATCCTGAACACCTCCACAATAGTGTGCACCTCCACAATCCTGAGCACCTCCACAATACTGAGCACCTCCACAATCCTGAGCACCTCCACAATCCTGAGCACCTCCACAATCCTGAGCACCTCCACAATCCTGAACACCTCCACAATAGTGTGCACCTCCACAATCCTGAGCACCTCCACAATACTGAGCACCTCCACAATCCTGAACACCTCCACAATACTGAGCACCTCCACAATACTGAGCACCTCCACAATACTGAGCACCTCCAAAATACTGTACACGTATATGACACTGTTCACCTCCAAAATACTGAGCACCTCCACAATCCTGAGCACCTCCACAATCCTGAGCACCTCCACAATCCTGAGCACCTCCACAATCCTGAACACCTCCACAATAGTGTGCACCTCCACAATCCTGAGCACCTCCACAATCCTGAGCACCTCCACAATCCTGAGCACCTCCACAATACTGAGCACCTCCACAATCCTGAACACCTCCACAATAGTGTGCACCTCCACAATCCTGAACACCTCCACAATAGTGTGCACCTCCACAATCCTGAGCACCTCCACAATCCTGAGCACCTCCACAATCCTGAACACCTCCACAATAGTGTGCACCTCCACAATCCTGAGCACCTCCACAATACTGAGCACCTCCACAATCCTGAACACCTCCACAATAGTGTGCACCTCCACAATCCTGAGCACCTCCACAATCCTGAACACCTCCACAATAGTGTGCACCTCCACAATCCTGAACACCTCCACAATAGTGTGCACCTCCACAATCCTGAGCACCTCCACAATACTGTGCACCTCCACAATCCTGAGCACCTCCACAATCCTGAACACCTCCACAATAGTGTGCACCTCCACAATCCTGAACACCTCCACAATAGTGTGCACCTCCACAATACTGAGCACCTCCAAAATACTGAGCACCTCCACAATCCTGAACACCTCCACAATAGTGTGCACCTCCACAATCCTGAGCACCTCCACAATACTGAGCACCTCCAAAATACTGAGCACCTCCAAAATACTGAGCACCTCCACAATCCTGAGCACCTCCACAATCCTGAGCACCTCCACAATCCTGAGCACCTCCACAATACTGTGCACCTCCACAATCCTGAGCACCTCCACAATCCTGAACACCTCCACAATAGTGTGCACCTCCACAATCCTGAACACCTCCACAATAGTGTGCACCTCCACAATCCTGAGCACCTCCACAATCCTGAGCACCTCCACAATACTGAGCACCTCCACAATCCTGAGCACCTCCACAATACTGAGCACCTCCAAAATACTGAGCACCTCCAAAATACTGAGCACCTCCAAAATACTGAGCACCTCCACAATACTGAGCACCTCCAAAATACTGAGCACCTCCAAAATACTGAGCACCTCCACAATACTGTGCACCTCCACAATCCTGAGCACCTCCACAATACTGAGCACCTCCACAATACTGTGCACCTCCACAATCCTGAACACCTCCACAATAGTGTGCACCTCCACAATACTGTGCACCTCCACAATCCTGAACACCTCCACAATAGTGTGCACCTCCACAATCCTGAGCACCTCCACAATCCTGAGCACCTCCACAATACTGAGCACCTCCAAAATACTGAGCACCTCCACAATACTGTGCACCTCCACAATCCTGAGCACCTCCACAATACTGAGCACCTCCACAATCCTGAACACCTCCACAATAGTGTGCACCTCCACAATCCTGAACACCTCCACAATAGTGTGCACCTCCACAATACTGAGCACCTCCAAAATACTGAGCACCTCCAAAATACTGAGCACCTCCAAAATACTGAGCACCTCCACAATACTGAGCACCTCCACAATACTGAGCACCTCCACAATACTGAGCACCTCCAAAATACTGTACACGTATATGACACTGTTCACCTCCAAAATACTGAGCACCTCCACAATCCTGAGCACCTCCACAATACTGAGCACCTCCACAATCCTGAGCACCTCCACAATACTGAGCACCTCCACAATACTGAGCACCTCCAAAATACTGAGCACCTCCAAAATACTGAGCACCTCCAAAATACTGAGCACCTCCAAAATACTGAGCACCTCCAAAATACTGAGCACCTCCAAAATACTGAGCACCTCCAAAATACTGAGCACCTCCAAAATACTGAGCACCTCCACAATCCTGAGCACCTCCACAATCCTGAACACCTCCACAATAGTGTGCACCTCCACAATCCTGAGCACCTCCACAATACTGAGCACCTCCAAAATACTGAGCACCTCCAAAATACTGAGCACCTCCAAAATACTGAGCACCTCCAAAATACTGAGCACCTCCAAAATACTGAGCACCTCCAAAATACTGAGCACCTCCAAAATACTGAGCACCTCCAAAATACTGTACACGTATATGACACTGTTCACCTCCAAAATACTGAGCACCTCCACAATCCTGAGCACCTCCACAATCCTGAGCACCTCCACAATACTGAGCACCTCCAAAATACTGAGCACCTCCAAAATACTGAGCACCTCCAAAATACTGTACACGTATATGACACTGTTCACCTCCAAAATACTGAGCACCTCCAAAATACTGTACACGTATATGACACTGTTCACCTCCAAAATACTGAGCACCTCCAAAATACTGAGCACCTCCACAATACTGAGCACCTCCAAAATACTGAGCACCTCCACAATCCTGAGCACCTCCACAATCCTGAGCACCTCCACAATACTGAGCACCTCCACAATACTGAGCACCTCCACAATCCTGAGCACCTCCACAATACTGAGCACCTCCACAATCCTGAGCACCTCCACAATCCTGAGCACCTCCACAATCCTGAGCACCTCCACAATACTGAGCACCTCCAAAATACTGTACACGTATATGACACTGTTCACCTCCAAAATACTGAGCACCTCCAAAATACTGAGCACCTCCAAAATACTGTACACGTATATGACACTGTTCACCTCCAAAATACTGAGCACCTCCACAATACTGTGCACCTCCACAATAGTGTGCACCTCCACAATCCTGAGCACCTCCACAATCCTGAACACCTCCACAATAGTGTGCACCTCCACAATCCTGAGCACCTCCACAATACTGAGCACCTCCAAAATACTGTACACGTATATGACACTGTTCACCTCCAAAATACTGAGCACCTCCACAATACTGAGCACCTCCACAATACTGAGCACCTCCAAAATACTGAGCACCTCCAAAATACTGAGCACCTCCACAATACTGAGCACCTCCACAATCCTGAGCACCTCCACAATACTGAGCACCTCCACAATACTGTGCACCTCCACAATCCTGAGCACCTCCACAATACTGAGCACCTCCAAAATACTGAGCACCTCCACAATACTGAGCACCTCCAAAATACTGAGCACCTCCAAAATACTGAGCACCTCCAAAATACTGTACACGTATATGACACTGTTCACCTCCAAAATACTGAGCACCTCCACAATCCTGAGCACCTCCACAATCCTGAGCACCTCCACAATACTGAGCACCTCCACAATACTGAGCACCTCCAAAATACTGTACACGTATATGACACTGTTCACCTCCAAAATACTGTACACGTATATGACACTGTTCACCTCCAAAATACTGTACACGTATATGACACTGTTCACCTCCAAAATACTGAGCACCTCCAAAATACTGAGCACCTCCACAATCCTGAACACCTCCACAATAGTGTGCACCTCCACAATCCTGAACACCTCCACAATAGTGTGCACCTCCACAATCCTGAACACCTCCACAATAGTGTGCACCTCCACAATACTGAGCACCTCCAAAATACTGTACACGTATATGACACTGTTCACCTCCAAAATACTGAGCACCTCCACAATACTGAGCACCTCCAAAATACTGAGCACCTCCACAATCCTGAGCACCTCCACAATACTGAGCACCTCCACAATCCTGAACACCTCCACAATACTGAGCACCTCCACAATCCTGAACACCTCCACAATAGTGTGCACCTCCACAATACTGAGCACCTCCAAAATACTGTACACGTATATGACACTGTTCACCTCCAAAATACTGTACACGTATATGACACTGTTCACCTCCAAAATACTGTACACGTATATGACACTGTTCACCTCCAAAATACTGTACACGTATATGACACTGTTCACCTCCAAAATACTGTACACGTATATGACACTGTTCACCTCCAAAATACTGAGCACCTCCAAAATACTGAGCACCTCCAAAATACTGAGCACCTCCACAATCCTGAGCACCTCCACAATACTGAGCACCTCCACAATACTGAGCACCTCCACAATACTGAGCACCTCCAAAATACTGTACACGTATATGACACTGTTCACCTCCAAAATACTGAGCACCTCCACAATCCTGAGCACCTCCACAATACTGAGCACCTCCACAATCCTGAGCACCTCCACAATCCTGAACACCTCCACAATAGTGTGCACCTCCACAATCCTGAGCACCTCCACAATACTGTGCACCTCCACAATCCTGAGCACCTCCACAATCCTGAGCACCTCCACAATCCTGAGCACCTCCACAATACTGTGCACCTCCACAATAGTGTGCACCTCCACAATCCTGAGCACCTCCACAATACTGAGCACCTCCACAATCCTGAGCACCTCCACAATCCTGAGCACCTCCACAATCCTGAACACCTCCACAATAGTGTGCACCTCCACAATCCTGAACACCTCCACAATAGTGTGCACCTCCACAATCCTGAACACCTCCACAATAGTGTGCACCTCCACAATCCTGAGCACCTCCACAATACTGAGCACCTCCACAATCCTGAACACCTCCACAATAGTGTGCACCTCCACAATACTGTGCACCTCCACAATCCTGAGCACCTCCACAATCCTGAGCACCTCCACAATACTGTGCACCTCCACAATCCTGAACACCTCCACAATACTGAGCACCTCCAAAATACTGTACACGTATATGACACTGTTCACCTCCAAAATACTGTACACGTATATGACACTGTTCACCTCCAAAATACTGTACACGTATATGACACTGTTCACCTCCAAAATACTGAGCACCTCCACAATACTGTGCACCTCCACAATCCTGAGCACCTCCACAATCCTGAGCACCTCCACAATCCTGAGCACCTCCACAATCCTGAGCACCTCCACAATACTGTGCACCTCCACAATCCTGAGCACCTCCACAATACTGAGCACCTCCACAATACTGAGCACCTCCACAATACTGTGCACCTCCACAATCCTGAACACCTCCACAATAGTGTGCACCTCCACAATCCTGAGCACCTCCACAATACTGTGCACCTCCACAATCCTGAGCACCTCCACAATACTGAGCACCTCCACAATCCTGAGCACCTCCACAATCCTGAGCACCTCCACAATCCTGAGCACCTCCACAATACTGAGCACCTCCACAATCCTGAGCACCTCCACAATCCTGAGCACCTCCACAATACTGAGCACCTCCACAATACTGTGCACCTCCACAATCCTGAGCACCTCCACAATCCTGAGCACCTCCACAATACTGAGCACCTCCAAAATACTGAGCACCTCCACAATACTGAGCACCTCCACAATCCTGAGCACCTCCACAATACTGAGCACCTCCACAATACTGTGCACCTCCACAATACTGAGCACCTCCACAATACTGAGCACCTCCACAATCCTGAGCACCTCCACAATACTGTGCACCTCCACAATCCTGAGCACCTCCACAATCCTGAACACCTCCACAATAGTGTGCACCTCCACAATCCTGAGCACCTCCACAATCCTGAGCACCTCCACAATACTGAGCACCTCCAAAATACTGAGCACCTCCACAATCCTGAGCACCTCCACAATCCTGAGCACCTCCACAATCCTGAGCACCTCCACAATCCTGAACACCTCCACAATAGTGTGCACCTCCACAATCCTGAACACCTCCACAATAGTGTGCACCTCCACAATACTGAGCACCTCCAAAATACTGTACACGTATATGACACTGTTCACCTCCAAAATACTGAGCACCTCCACAATACTGAGCACCTCCAAAATACTGTACACGTATATGACACTGTTCACCTCCAAAATACTGTACACGTATATGACACTGTTCACCTCCAAAATACTGAGCACCTCCAAAATACTGAGCACCTCCACAATACTGAGCACCTCCACAATACTGAGCACCTCCAAAATACTGAGCACCTCCAAAATACTGAGCACCTCCACAATCCTGAGCACCTCCACAATCCTGAACACCTCCACAATAGTGTGCACCTCCACAATACTGAGCACCTCCAAAATACTGTACACGTATATGACACTGTTCACCTCCAAAATACTGAGCACCTCCAAAATACTGAGCACCTCCACAATCCTGAACACCTCCACAATAGTGTGCACCTCCACAATCCTGAGCACCTCCACAATACTGAGCACCTCCAAAATACTGTACACGTATATGACACTGTTCACCTCCAAAATACTGAGCACCTCCACAATACTGAGCACCTCCAAAATACTGAGCACCTCCACAATACTGAGCACCTCCACAATACTGTGCACCTCCACAATCCTGAACACCTCCACAATAGTGTGCACCTCCACAATCCTGAACACCTCCACAATAGTGTGCACCTCCACAATCCTGAACACCTCCACAATAGTGTGCACCTCCACAATAGTGTGCACCTCCACAATCCTGAGCACCTCCACAATCCTGAACACCTCCACAATAGTGTGCACCTCCACAATACTGAGCACCTCCAAAATACTGAGCACCTCCAAAATACTGAGCACCTCCAAAATACTGAGCACCTCCACAATACTGTGCACCTCCACAATCCTGAGCACCTCCACAATACTGAGCACCTCCACAATCCTGAACACCTCCACAATAGTGTGCACCTCCACAATCCTGAACACCTCCACAATAGTGTGCACCTCCACAATCCTGAGCACCTCCACAATCCTGAACACCTCCACAATAGTGTGCACCTCCACAATACTGAGCACCTCCACAATCCTGAACACCTCCACAATAGTGTGCACCTCCACAATAGTGTGCACCTCCACAATCCTGAGCACCTCCACAATCCTGAGCACCTCCACAATACTGAGCACCTCCACAATCCTGAGCACCTCCACAATACTGAGCACCTCCAAAATACTGAGCACCTCCACAATCCTGAACACCTCCACAATAGTGTGCACCTCCACAATAGTGTGCACCTCCACAATAGTGTGCACCTCCACAATAGTGTGCACCTCCACAATAGTGTGCACCTCCACAATAGTGTGCACCTCCACAATAGTGTGCACCTCCACAATAGTGTGCACCTCCACAATAGTGTGCACCTCCACAATAGTGTGCACCTCCACAATAGTGTGCACCTCCACAATAGTGTGCACCTCCACAATAGTGTGCACCTCCACAATACTGAGCACCTCCAAAATACTGAGCACCTCCACAATCCTGAACACCTCCACAATAGTGTGCACCTCCACAATAGTGTGCACCTCCACAATACTGAGCACCTCCACAATCCTGAACACCTCCACAATAGTGTGCACCTCCACAATCCTGAACACCTCCACAATACTGAGCACCTCCAAAATACTGAGCACCTCCAAAATACTGTACACGTATATGACACTGTTCACCTCCAAAATACTGAGCACCTCCACAATACTGTGCACCTCCACAATCCTGAGCACCTCCACAATCCTGAACACCTCCACAATAGTGTGCACCTCCACAATCCTGAACACCTCCACAATAGTGTGCACCTCCACAATCCTGAGCACCTCCACAATCCTGAACACCTCCACAATAGTGTGCACCTCCACAATCCTGAGCACCTCCACAATACTGAGCACCTCCAAAATACTGAGCACCTCCACAATCCTGAGCACCTCCACAATACTGAGCACCTCCAAAATACTGAGCACCTCCAAAATACTGAGCACCTCCAAAATACTGAGCACCTCCACAATACTGAGCACCTCCAAAATACTGAGCACCTCCACAATACTGTGCACCTCCACAATCCTGAACACCTCCACAATAGTGTGCACCTCCACAATCCTGAACACCTCCACAATAGTGTGCACCTCCACAATCCTGAGCACCTCCACAATCCTGAACACCTCCACAATAGTGTGCACCTCCACAATCCTGAACACCTCCACAATAGTGTGCACCTCCACAATCCTGAGCACCTCCACAATACTGAGCACCTCCAAAATACTGAGCACCTCCAAAATACTGTACACGTATATGACACTGTTCACCTCCAAAATACTGAGCACCTCCACAATACTGAGCACCTCCACAATACTGAGCACCTCCAAAATACTGAGCACCTCCAAAATACTGAGCACCTCCAAAATACTGAGCACCTCCAAAATACTGAGCACCTCCAAAATACTGAGCACCTCCACAATCCTGAGCACCTCCACAATACTGAGCACCTCCAAAATACTGTACACGTATATGACACTGTTCACCTCCAAAATACTGAGCACCTCCAAAATACTGAGCACCTCCAAAATACTGAGCACCTCCAAAATACTGAGCACCTCCACAATACTGAGCACCTCCAAAATACTGAGCACCTCCACAATACTGAGCACCTCCAAAATACTGAGCACCTCCAAAATACTGAGCACCTCCAAAATACTGAGCACCTCCACAATCCTGAACACCTCCACAATAGTGTGCACCTCCACAATCCTGAACACCTCCACAATAGTGTGCACCTCCACAATCCTGAGCACCTCCACAATCCTGAACACCTCCACAATAGTGTGCACCTCCACAATACTGAGCACCTCCAAAATACTGAGCACCTCCAAAATACTGAGCACCTCCACAATCCTGAGCACCTCCACAATCCTGAACACCTCCACAATAGTGTGCACCTCCACAATAGTGTGCACCTCCACAATCCTGAGCACCTCCACAATACTGAGCACCTCCAAAATACTGAGCACCTCCAAAATACTGTACACGTATATGACACTGTTCACCTCCAAAATACTGAGCACCTCCAAAATACTGAGCACCTCCAAAATACTGAGCACCTCCAAAATACTGAGCACCTCCACAATCCTGAGCACCTCCACAATACTGAGCACCTCCAAAATACTGTACACGTATATGACACTGTTCACCTCCAAAATACTGTACACGTATATGACACTGTTCACCTCCAAAATACTGAGCACCTCCAAAATACTGAGCACCTCCAAAATACTGAGCACCTCCAAAATACTGTACACGTATATGACACTGTTCACCTCCAAAATACTGAGCACCTCCACAATCCTGAGCACCTCCACAATACTGAGCACCTCCAAAATACTGAGCACCTCCAAAATACTGAGCACCTCCAAAATACTGAGCACCTCCAAAATACTGAGCACCTCCACAATACTGAGCACCTCCAAAATACTGAGCACCTCCACAATCCTGAGCACCTCCACAATACTGAGCACCTCCACAATACTGAGCACCTCCACAATACTGGAGCACCTCCACAATACTGAGCACCTCCAAAATACTGTACACGTATATGACACTGTTCACCTCCAAAATACTGAGCACCTCCAAAATACTGAGCACCTCCACAATACTGAGCACCTCCACAATCCTGAGCACCTCCACAATACTGAGCACCTCCACAATACTGTGCACCTCCACAATACTGAGCACCTCCACAATACTGAGCACCTCCAAAATACTGAGCACCTCCAAAATACTGAGCACCTCCAAAATACTGAGCACCTCCACAATACTGAGCACCTCCACAATACTGAGCACCTCCAAAATACTGAGCACCTCCAAAATACTGTACACGTATATGACACTGTTCACCTCCAAAATACTGAGCACCTCCAAAATACTGAGCACCTCCAAAATACTGAGCACCTCCACAATACTGAGCACCTCCACAATCCTGAACACCTCCACAATAGTGTGCACCTCCACAATCCTGAGCACCTCCACAATCCTGAACACCTCCACAATAGTGTGCACCTCCACAATCCTGAACACCTCCACAATAGTGTGCACCTCCACAATCCTGAACACCTCCACAATAGTGTGCACCTCCACAATCCTGAACACCTCCACAATAGTGTGCACCTCCACAATCCTGAGCACCTCCACAATACTGAGCACCTCCACAATCCTGAGCACCTCCACAATACTGAGCACCTCCACAATCCTGAACACCTCCACAATAGTGTGCACCTCCACAATCCTGAGCACCTCCACAATACTGAGCACCTCCACAATACTGAGCACCTCCAAAATACTGAGCACCTCCAAAATACTGAGCACCTCCAAAATACTGAGCACCTCCAAAATACTGAGCACCTCCAAAATACTGTACACGTATATGACACTGTTCACCTCCAAAATACTGAGCACCTCCACAATACTGAGCACCTCCAAAATACTGAGCACCTCCACAATCCTGAACACCTCCACAATAGTGTGCACCTCCACAATCCTGAACACCTCCACAATAGTGTGCACCTCCACAATCCTGAACACCTCCACAATAGTGTGCACCTCCACAATACTGAGCACCTCCAAAATACTGTACACGTATATGACACTGTTCACCTCCAAAATACTGAGCACCTCCACAATCCTGAGCACCTCCACAATCCTGAACACCTCCACAATAGTGTGCACCTCCACAATAGTGTGCACCTCCACAATACTGTGCACCTCCACAATACTGTGCACCTCCACAATACTGAGCACCTCCACAATACTGTGCACCTCCACAATCCTGAACACCTCCACAATACTGAGCACCTCCAAAATACTGTACACGTATATGACACTGTTCACCTCCAAAATACTGTAAATCTCCACAAAACTGCACACATCCACAATACTGTACATCTCCACAACATTGAACACCTCCTCAAAACTGCACAACTCCACAAAACTGAACACCTTCAAGAAACTGTCCACCTTCACAAAACTATACACCTAAACAATACTGTTCACCTTGACAATACTGTACACCTCCACAACACTGTGCACCTCCACAATCCTGAGCACCTCCACAATCCTGAACACCTCCACAATAGTGTGCACCTCCACAATCCTGAGCACCTCCACAATCCTGAGCACCTCCACAATCCTGAGCACCTCCACAATACCGAGCACCTCCACAATACTGAGCACCTCCACAATACTGAGCACCTCCACAATACTGAGCACCTCCACAATACTGAGCACCTCCACAATACTGAGTACCTCCAAAATACTGAGCACCTCCAAAATACTGAGCACCTCCAAAATACTGAGCACCTCCACAATACTGTGCACCTCCACAATACTGTGCACCTCCAAAAAACTCTGTGCCACAAAACTGTACAGTCAGACCATATATTACTTTTACCCCTTCTGTGTCGAACAATATGACAAATTGGAGAAAAAATTCCGAACAAAGAACTGACATGGCTTTTGTGACAACATGCAGTTCTTCACGACATACTGTGGCAACAAGCAGTACATTGTGACATACTGTGAAACATGCCGTACATCCCTACATATTGTAGCACCACGCAGTACATTACGACATACTGTGATAACATGCAGTACGTGACATATTGTGGCACCATGCAGTACATTATCATACTGAGACATCATGCAGTACATAACATATTGTGGCACCATGTAGTACATTACTACATACTGTGACAACATGCTGTACATAACATATTGTGGCACCATGCAGTACATTACTACATACTGTGACAACATGCAGTACATAACATATTGTGGCACCATGCAGTACATTGTGACATACTGTGACAACATGCGTACATCACTACACATTGCGGCACCAAGAAACACATTGTGACACCGTGACAACATGCAGTACATAACATATTGTGCCACCATGCAGTACATCAAGACATGTTCGGGCACGATGCTGTACATCCTGAAATACTGTGGCACTGTACACCATGCAGTACATCAAGACGTGTTAGGGCACAATGCTGTACATCGTGAAATACTGTGGCACTGTACACCATGCAGTACATCAAGACGTGTTAGGGCACCATGCTGTAGATCCTGAAATACTGTGGCACTGTACACCATGCAATACATCAAGAAATGTTAGAGCACAATGCAGTACATCCTGAAATACAGTAGCACTGTACACCATGCAGTACATCAAGAAATGTTAGGGCACCATGCTGTACATCCTGAAATACTGTGGCACTGTACACCACATCAAGACAATGTTGCATCATGCAAAATATTATGACATCTGACAACATGCAGTAAATCATGGCACCATACGACACCTCATGGTACCATACAGAATATCATGAGACCATACAGTAAATCACTGCACCATACAGTTAATCATAACACCATACAGTTAATCATAACACCATACAGTTAATCATAGCCCCATACAGTTAATCATAGCACCATACAGTTAATCATGGCACCATAAGTTAATCATGGTACCATACAGTTAATCATAGCCCCATACAGTTAATCATAGCCCCATACAGTTACACCTTCAACAACCGCATCTTCACTACGCCATCGAAACACTCATGTCTACCTCACCCTCAACAAAAGCATCTTCACTACGCCAACAAAACACACTTGTCCACCTCACCCTTAACAAACGCATCTTCACTACGCCTACAATACACACTTGTCCACCTCACCCTTAACAAACGCATCTTCACTACGCCTACAATACACACTTGTCCACCTCACCCTTAACACACGCATCTTCACTACGCCTACAATACACACTTGTCCACCTCACCCTTAACAAACGCATCTTCAGTACGACCACAACACACACGTCCACCTCACCCTCAACAAACGCAACTTCAGTACGACCACAACACACACGTCCACCTCACCTTCAACAAACGTATCTCCACTACGCCAACAACAAACTCCTCTTCATTTCACCCTGTTAAACACAAACCCCATTTCATCCCCGACGAACTCACCTGAACTACATACACCCTCGACTTCACCGGCCTTTGATCTCACTCTCAAGAGAATAAAAAAAAAAGAATAAAATGAAAAGAAAAAATAGTCTTACCTCAACAGAGGGATAAATAAATCATGTTACATTCTCCCTCCAAGGGACGGGGACATATAAACACTACAGCAACACAACAAATTACAATACAACACTGCAGAATAAAACACCATCGTCAAACCAGCCAGTTGACCACAGCAAACTATAGTCAACATTCAACAGCTGCTCCAGTTGGTGGAATACTTGTTGAGGTACTCTGGGGATTGTATGACCTTGTAGAAGAACGTAATTTCTGGTCAACCGTCCTTTGTAAAGATCAGAGATAAACAACTGTTATTCATGTGAACACCACTGATAATGGTGCGCCATGAGGGTCTTGGCGCTGTTTGTTCAGGACTGGTGAAGTTTTTGGTTTGAATCTCTTTCCAACTCAAGAGCGAAACTCCAAAGTTGCCAGATAGTTGGTGCCGCGTGGAGGTCATAGTCAAGTCTCTGTGGCTTATTCACATCAGATCCAATACAGAGTTGACGACAGGTTTGGGCCCGGGGTATGACTAAACTAGTATGGTAGGGTCATCTAATTAGTGTATCTAGAGGAGTGAACTAGTATGGTGGAGTCATCCAATTAGTGTATATAGAGAAGTGAACTAGTGTGATGTGGTTATCCAATTAATACCTCTTGAGAAGTTGCCTTCTGCAAAGGCTTTGCCCGCTGAATGAGACACTCAACACTCAACACCTGCTACAGGAAAGGGACGATGAACCTTCCAGGGAACTGATAAGTATTTACGTCTCGTTTGAAGGTGAACTTGTTGACGCTGATTCCGTGAGACTTTGTTGCCTTCCATGCTATAAACCTTGGCGACAGCATCAACAGCATGAGATTTGCTTCGCACGAGTTTATGGCATTCACATTTCCTTGTGGAAAAAAAAAAAGTAGATCTACAGAGGTGAACAACAAGACGACGACGAGTTTGTCTCAATGGAAGAGAGAAAATGTATAAATGTCTGATGGCCAACATGCTTATGGCTTCAGCGTGACAGCTTTAAGGTTGGTTACATTTCGGCTCCCGCAGCCGCTCTGGTGGTGTACCTAGCCAGTGTACATCGCCCAGACAGAACTCATCCTTCTACGCAGTGTTCAACCAAGTATTAGAAATACAAAGATAGCTCCTCTTTCTGCCCAAAATCGTGACCTCCACCTCAATCTCTTTTTAAGTATTGACTGATAAGGCACGGGCAACACATGCTCCAGATAAAGCCTATCAGGTGAAAGATAAAGTTGAGAGAATTGGAGAAAAAAAATTAATCACGGCATCGTAGATGTTTATAGATCAGACTCTTCAAGATAAAGAGGTTATGTGGGGAAGGCGAAAGAAGGACGAGAATTCTACTTAGATGTTCGAGGAAAGGTGGTGGTGGTTTCAATCCTCGAGTGGCCAGTCTCGACATAGAAACTGTAGGAAGGAGCAGCCAGAGGCGTGCCTCGGGTCCAGCCCCGGGGGAAGGGGAAGATGCATTCATACATCTCACAAGAACGATAGCTTAAGTGTTGGAAGAAGGGACGTGACACTGTTAGTAGCAACATGACAGACGTGATGGAAGAAGAAGAGGGAGAGGAGATGGCAGAGGTCACAGCACAGGTGTTATGGAGGTGACCTCGAAGTCAACAGGCACCTGCTTTGGAAAGCACATGCAGTACGATGCATCAAGTAGAAGTAAACTTATTGTGTGAAAAAATAAAAAAAATATGTCAGCAACTTGACCTTTGAGCTTTTGACATCAAAATCAAAAGGGAACTTCCTTGCCCCATAAGGAATACACTTGCCACCATAGTCAATACACACTTTTAGGGTGACTCTTATTTCAGGGAGGGTGGTAAAGCGTCCATCACATCAAACTGTGAAGTTACGTGACCGTGTATCAAACTGAAGCTGAGAATCGATGTCGGACCTAAAACTTAACCAGAGTTATTGAAGAGTGAGAGTCTTCGTCAGGACCTACCTACTTTTGGTAGATGCTCAGACACTTGCCTACATGTATCTACATATGGACTTACATTACCGTACATAAACTGGTGGCTGTAGCAGACTTAGACCTAAAATTTAACCAACTGTGGTTGAACTCTGACTTCAAACATAACCAGAATCATTGAGATGTGGAATGAGGTCAGTTTGACCAGCAATTGGTAGAATGCTGAAGCATTTATCAATACGCATCTGCACGTGAAGTTATGAAGTCACATGCATGGTTACGTCAAACAGAAGTCGAGATAGACTTGGACACCTAAAACGTAACGCTTAAGCGGACGCGGATGCCGTGGATGTTGATTGGTATATTAACGAAATGAAAGTCATTAAATAGGTAGATAAGCAAGAATCACTACCACATATGACCTCATCTGTGTCATGGCAGACATCCACACCCACAGAACTAATCAAACATATGTGGCGAACACTAAGCACTTTGCTAAGTAGCCAACATAGATGAGGAAAGTAATCCATTTCCTAACACTTGAAGAAATACTGAAGATGGAATATACATAAACTCCCTCCTGATCTCGTAAACACTATCTCAATAAATATTCTTACAGACGTAAAGGTTGACAGGCGATCCTGCAGACAATGTGTCCAGCTGATGACAGGAGGCGAGACAATATCATCCACGCTTTATACACACCCAACAAGAGACAGAATACGCACTTGCATTTCTGATATATTGTGATAAACGTATGCAAAACTGTACTCGTGTCAGTTACTCCCGTAGCACTTGCACACAGCAAACGTACCTAACAGGAAGTATTTCCTTTTTCGCAGCAAAACGCTGCCTTGCGCATTCCATGTTGAGGGACACATTTTGTGCACACGCTGGGAATGGTATTTAAGAAGCCAGTGTGTTCATAACTCTTCCCGATTTATTGTTGCAACAGGTGGCTTTGGCATGACGCACTGCTGGACGTGACCACACAGACTGGCCCAGACTCATGCTGTTATGCCATACCAGCTGCTGCTGCTGCCGCTGAGGTCGCGGTGGGGATAACTGTGGCGAGTGGAACGGGTGAGGTGGCCAGGGTGAGTGGAAGGGATGGGATGGGCAGGTGAGTGAGGTTGGCCAAGATAGTGGTAGAGGGGGATGGGGTGGCCAGGGTCGTTGGAGCAAGGGACGGGATGGCCAGGGTGATGATAGGAAGGGATGGAGTGGCCGGGATCATAGTGACCAGGATGGTACTAGTGAAGAATGAGGTGGCCAGAATGGTGATAGCAAGGGATGGGGTAGCCAGGATGGTGGTACTGAGGAGTGGTGTGGCCAGTACCATGGTAACCAGGGTGATGGCAGCAAGGGATGGGGTGGCCAGGGTGGTGGCAGCATGGAGAGGGGATAGTCGGGATCGTGGCCACCTTGGTGTTGGTAGCATAAGATAGGGTGGTGAGGATAGTGGTCGCGAGGGATGGGTGACAAGGTTGGTAGTAGCAAGGAGTTGGGTGGCTTGGGTGGTGGTAGCAACGAGATGGATGGTCAGGGTCGTGGCAGCGAAGGGTTGGGTGGACAGGATGGTGACAGAGAGATAGGGAGTAAACCAGACTGAGGTGGGAGCTGTTTATGACTGGAGTGTGGAGGAGAGGATGGTGGTGGCAGATGTGGTAATGCCGAGGATGTGGTAGCCAAGTAGTAGTAATGACCAGACTGTGGTGTTCTGTGTGATAATGACCGCGGTGGCGAGTGTGGTACTGTCCATGTGGTAATGACAGTACGGGTGGGTAGTGTGGCGAAAGCCAGGGTGATGACCACCACTGTGGTGAAGTCCTAGGAAGTACTGACCCATCTGATGGTGGCTACAGTATCTCTGAGACCAAAGCTGGTGACCAGGATAGTGGGAAGTAGTAGTAGCAGTGATACCATCTCTACAGTTGCTACAATGAGGACGACAAGCGATGCTGGTGATACTATGGTAGTGATCGCTGTGGTGGTAACCCACTTTGGATGCCTTGGTTAAGACGATCATCACACGTGCCAAAATATCTAAGTTATTCTATTTCCTCCTTAGGCGAAACATCCAAGACAAGTAACAAAAAAGAAGAACAGGTTTGGTAATATATCTTTTTAAATCCACGACTGACGTTATCTGCGCCTTCTGAACTACAGGAAAAGTCTGTTATATCATCCTATTTTGAATATGTATGTTTTTCTACTCTCACCACACTGATTTATGAGATTCGAATCGCTTCTACTGTCACAAACAGCTTTGACGAGACCCAACGATTTTGTTGCTGCTTGAATTCCTTCGTAGAATACATTTCACGTTTTGGTAATCCTGAAACCAGGTCTCAGGAAAGGCCTGACACGCTCGGCTGAAAGCTATACCGAAATAATTCTGTGAATTAGGAGTATTTGTCAGGGGCAAACCTTTCCTTGAATTGTGCATTACAGTGTAATATTCGCGACACAATATCAGGCATTTGACATTTCACATGTAGAATACAATAACTCCAGGCGTGAATAAGACACTTTCAAAAAGATGGCTCTTCAAAGAGAGACCTGCCCACGGACGCTGGTGGGAGGAAAACACGGCTTTGTAGTGAAGAGCCAGCGACAAAGTCCATCTTTAGCCTTCCATCCCCAGTTACCTCCCCACTTGCCCCACACCACTGTAGTCGACTGACTATACTGCGCCACAACGCATTCCGCCGCCTCTCCAGCGGTCCTCGTCTGATATTCTTTTCGGGTCGAACTTCCGATTTCACTGTTTTGTAGTTAACTTCAAATTTACGGACAGTCCTACTATCGCTGTCTGCCGTGCCAGGCCATGCCGGAAACCGTCCCAGTAAGCCGTCAGTGGATGACATCACAAGGTGAGTTTTGCTCGTGATAGATACACAGACAAGTTTATATACACCACGGGTTGGATTCGAACCATGAGCAAGGTGTCTGCTTACCTTTAAAGATACACACACACACGTGTATCTTTTACACTCCCTAGCCAGGAATCCGACTCTTGATGTATATGCATACACAACTTTTCACAGTGGCAACTTTTCGTTGCGTTTCTCGACACTATCATCGGGCATGAGCGATCGAGGTGTTGACCGTAAATGATACATTTCTGTCTCCAGGAACACCAGCCATTGATTAACTGAGAAATACGAGACACAACCAGACACAACCACATCTTATAGTCATCCATGATCAACCTCGTCATACAGCAACGTCATACACCAATAAGCGAATTCCTGATATCTTCCACAATAACAAACATCCTCGTAGAGACCCGCTGCTCTGTAGTTCTGTTAATTCCTTAACATTCCTTTGTATACGAACGTTGAACCACGAGCTACTGAGCGTTGTAGTGTACTTCCTCCACCCTACGAGTGCGAACTGAGTGCGAAAGTATCATCTGCCTTCCACCTTCACATGACTGATGGGCCTCACTCGATCCCCTGGTTGTCTATGATCGTAATTGCTCCAGCAGCAGGGAGAAAGAGTAGTGGAGTTGCGAAAAGACGTTGCGTGCGACGTCTTCCCTCCGTCCATATTATCCACCAGCGTTGACCTCCTGCTGCTGCTGCTGCCTCTTTCCTCAACTTCTATCATTGTTCAATCACTTGGAATTTCTGGTTGAAGGAGCAATGCGTGGGATCAGGCCAGATGAACCTACGACCTCGGCTCCCCCCACCACCAACCAACCAGCCAACCCCCTCCTCTCTACCTGGAATTCCCCTACTGGAATCCCGCCTCTACTGGTTCCTCCCTCGTCCCACCATAACCATTTTGGGTTGCCGCCCAACGTGACTCGCCTTTAAGAAAAATGCTTTACTGATTTTTTTCCCTCCTTTATGTTACAATACCAGTAATGGGACAATTTCTGAAACAAAAATGATATATTGATTTTTTTTTTTCATGCTATAATAGCAGTGATGGGAAAATTTCCGAAACTACATCTTTGTGAAATGGTCTTTTTTCTCTCTCCATTTTTTCTTTTTAACGAAGAGAAAAGGAAATCTTCTGTTGTTGCCGAAATTCGATGAATATGGGAACTAGAGAACCCCAAATTATCTTCTAACAGAATTGTATTATGGTCGCCGCATACGTCCATCATATATATATTTATATTTCGCTTCACATCAACGACTAATATCACTTGTGCCTCCTCAGCTACTTGAAGAGCTTATAGTGATATTCATTTTTGGAATATATATATATATATATATATATATATATATATATATATATATATATATATATATATATATATATATATATATCTATTTATTTTGCTTTGTCGCTGTCTCCCGCGTTTGCGAGGTAGCGCAAGGAAACAGACCAGAGAAATGGCCTAACACACCCCCATACACATGTATATACATACACGTCCATACACGCAAATATACATACCTATACATCTCAATGTACACATATATATACACACACACAGACACATACATATATACCCATGCACACATTTCACAATGTCTGCCTTTATTCATTCCCATCGCCGCCTCGCCACACATGGAATACACCCCCCTCCCCCCTCATGTGTGCGAGGTAGCGCTAAGAAAAGACAACAAAGACCCCATTCGTTCACACTCAGTCTCTAGCTGTCATGCAATAATGCCTAAAACCACAGCTCCCTTTCCACATCCAGGCCCCACACAACTTTCCATGGTTTACCCCAGACGCTTCACATGCCCTGATTCAATCCACTGACAGCACGTCAACCCCGGTATACCACATCGATCCAATTCACTCTATTCCTTGCCCAAGTTTCACCCTCCTGCATGTTCAGGCCCCGATCACTCAAAATCGTTTTCACTCCATCTTTCCACCTCCAATTTGGTCTCCCACTTCTCCTCGTTCCCTCCACCTCCAACACATATATCCTCTTGATCAATCTTTACTCACTCATTCTCTCCATGTGCCCAAACCATTTTAAAACACCCTCTTCTGCTCTCTCAACCACGCTCTTTTTTTTTCCACACATCTCTCTTACCCTTACATTACTTACTCGATCAAACCACCTCACACCACACATCGTCCTCAAACATCTCATTTCCAGCACATCCACCCTCCTGCGCACAACTCTATCCATAGCCCACGCCTCGCAACCATACAACATTGTTGGAACCACTATTCCTTCAAACATACCCATTTTTGCTTTTCGAGATAATGTTCTCGACTTCCAAACATTCTTCAAGGCTCCCAGGATTTTCGCCCCCCCCTCCCCCACCCTATGATTCACTTCCGCTTCCATGGTTCCATCCGCTGCCAGATCCACTCCCAGATATCTAAAACACTTTACTTCCTCCAGTTTTTCTAAATTCAAACTTACCTCCAATTGACTTGACCCTCAACCCTACTGTACCTAATAACCTTGCTCCTATTCAAATTTACTCTTAACTTTCTTCTTTCACACACTTTACCAAACTCAGTCACCAGCTTCTGCAGTTTCTCACATGAATCAGTCACCAGCGCTGTATCATCAGCGAACAACAACTGACTCACTTCCCAAGCTCTCTCATCCACAACAGACTTCATACTTGCCCCTCTTTCCAAAACTCTTGCATTCACCTCCCTAACAAGCCCCCTCCCCCACCCTATGATTCACTTCCGCTTCCATGGTTCCATCCGCCGCCAGATCCACTCCCAGATATCTAAAACACTTCACTTCCTCCAGTTTTTCTAAATTCAAACTTACCTCCCAGTTGACTTGACCCTCAACCCTACTGTACCTAATAACCTTGCTCTTATTCACATTTACTCTTAACTTTCTTCTTTCACACACTTTACCAAACTCAGTCACCAGCTTCTGCAGTTTCTCACATGAATCAGCCACCAGCGCTGTATCATCAGCGAACAACAACTGACTCACTTCCCAAGCTCTCTCATCCACAACAGACTTCATACTTGCCCCTCTTTCTAAAACTCTTGCATTCACCTCCCTCACAACCCCATCCATAAACAAATTAAACAACCATGGAGACACACCCCTGCCGCAAACCTACATTCACTGAGAACCAATCACTTTCCTCTCTTCCTACACGTACACATGCCTTACATCCTCGATAAAAACTTTTCACTGCTTCTAACAACTTGCCTCCCACACCATATGTTCTTAATACCTTCCACAGAGCATCTCTATCAACTCTATCATATGCCTTCTTCAGATCCATAAATGCTACATACAAATCCATTTGCTTTTCTAAGTATTTCTCACATACATTCTTCAAAGCAAACACCTGATCCACACATCCTCTACCACTTCTGAAACCGCACTGCTCTTCCCCAATCTGATGCTCTGTACATGCCTTCACCCTCTCAATCAATACCCTCCCATATAATTTACCAGGAATACTCAACAAACTTATACCTCTGTAATTTGAGCACTCACTCTTATCCCCTTTGCCTTTGTACAATGGCACTATGCACGCATTCCGCCAATCCTCAGGCACCTCACCATGAGTCATACATACATTAAATAACCTTACCAACCAGTCAACAATACAGTCACCCCCTTTTTTAATAGATTCCACTGCAATACCATCTGAACCTGCTGCCTTGCCGGCTTTCATCTTCCGCAAAGCTTTTACTACCTCTTCTCTGTTTAACAAATCATTTTCCCTAACCCTCTCACTTTGCACACCACCTCGACCAAAACACCCTATATCTGCCACTCTATCATCAAACACATTCAACAAACCTTCAAATTACTCACTCCATCTCCTTCTCACATCACCACTACTTGTTATCACCTCCCCATTAGCGTCTTTCACTGAAGTTCCCATTTGCTCCCTTATCTTACGCACTTTATTTACCTCCTTCCAGAACATCTTTTTATTTTCCTTAAAATTTAATGATGCTCTCTCATCCCAACTCTCATTTGCCCTCTTTTTCACCGCTTGCACCTTTCTCTTGACCTCCTGTCTCTTTCTTTTATGCATCTCCCACTCAATTGCATTTTTTCCCTGCAAAAATCGTCCAAATGCCTCTCTCTTCTCTTTCACTAATAATCTTACTTCTTCATCCCAACACTCACTACCCTTTCTAATCAACCCACCTCCCACGCTTCTCATGCCACAAGCATCTTTTGCGCAATCCATCACTGATTCCCTAAATACATCCCATTCCTCCCCCACTCCCCTTACTTCCATTGTTCTCACCCTTTTCCATTCTGTACTCAGTCTCTCCTGGTACTTCCTCACACAAGTCTCTTTCCCAAGCTCACTTACTCTCACCACCCTCTTCACCCCAACATTCACTCTTCTTTTCTGAAAACCCATACAAATCTTCACCTTAGCCTCCACAAGATAATGATCAGACATCCCTCCAGTTGCACCTCTCAGCACATTAACATCCAAAAGTCTCTCTTTCGCGCGCCTGTCAATTAACACGTAATCCAATAACGCTCTCTGGCCATCTCTCCTACTTACATACGTATACTTATGTATATCTCGCTTTTTAAACCAGGTATTCCCAATCACCAGTCCTTTTTCAGCACATAAATCTACAAGCTCTTCACCATTTCCATTTACAACACTGAACACCCCATGTATACCAATTATTCCCTCAACTGCCACATTACTCACCTTTGCATTCAAATCACCCATCACTATAACCCGGTCTTGTGCATCAAAACCACTAAACACACTCATTCAGCTGCTCCCAAAACACTTGCCTCTCATGATCTTTCTTCTCATGCCCAGGTGCATATGCACCAATAATAACCCATCTCTCTCCATCAACTTTCAGTTTTACCCATATTAATCGAGAATTTACTTTCTTACATTCTATCACATACTCCCACAACTCCTGTTTCAGAAGTACTGCTACTCCTTCCCTTGCTCTTGTCCTCTCACTAACCCCTGACTTTACTCACAAGACATTCCCAAACCACTCTTCCCCTTTACCCTTGAGCTTCGTTTCACTCAGAGCCAAAACATCCAGGTTCCTTTCCTCAAACATACTAACTATCTCTTCTTTTTTCACATCTTGGTTACATCCACACACATTTAGACACCCCAATCTGAGTCTACGAGGAGGATGAGCACTCCCCGCGTGACTCCTTCTGTTTCCCATTTTTAGAAAGTTAAAATACAAGGAGGGGAGGATTTCTGGCCCCCCGCTCCCGTCCCCTCTAGTCGCCTTCTACGACACGTGAGGAATGCGTAGGAAGTATTCTTTCACCCCTATCCCCAGGGATAATATATATTTCTTTCGTCTGTTTCCTTGCGCTACCTCGCAAACGCGGAGACAGCGACAAAGTATAATAAAATAAATAAATATAAATATATATATATATATATATATATATATATATATATATATATATATATATATATATATATATATATATATATACACACACACACACACACACATATATATATATATATATATATATATATATATATATATATATATATATATATATATGAAAAATGTAAGAAATAATTTAGGAAACTGAAACTTCTTGCTTGAAATGAAATGAAAAATGAATGTCACATAATGGTTCAACCTCTGGCTATGGAAAAGGGAAATGTATAATTTATTTACACAAACGTCAATAGTAGTTTTCATCAATTTAACCACTGTATCATACTGCCTGGTCCACTTCTCTTTTCATGAAACTGGAATATTGGCTTATGATGTTTCTCAATTGTCTTCATTACACAAAGTACAACCATATCTTGGATACATGAGGGTAGGTAGTTGGTCATCCGCCATAATAAAGCCTTGACAGACCAAAAGTTTATCTGGACCTCAACTTTTCCAGTACATTCATGAAAAACGCCTTTTTGCTTTCCATCTCTATCATTTTGAAAAATGCTCCCTTTGTTCACATTTCAATGAAAGAATAAGCTTCAATGTCTAAGCTACATTCTTTTCCAATTTCACTATTTTCTTGTCAGAGCACCATGTATGAAAACTATCACTCGAGTATCACAGCTATATATATATATATATATATATATATATATATATATATATATATATATATATATATATATATATATATTTTTCTCTCTTTTTTTTTTTGCTTTGTCGCTGTCTCCCGCGTTTCCGAGGTAGCGCAAGGAAACAGACGAAAGAAATGGCCCAACCCACCCCCATACACATGTATATACCTACGTCCACACACGCAAATATACATACCTACACAGCTTTCCATGGTTTACCCCAAACGCTTCACATGCCCTGATTCAATCCACTGACAGCACGTCAACCCCGGTATACCACATCGATCCAATTCACTATTCCTTGCCCTCCTTTCACCCTCCTGCATGTTCAGGCCCCGATCACACAAAATCTTTTTCACTCCATCTTTCCACCTCCAATTTGGTCTCCCACTTCTCCTCGTTCCCTCCACCTCCGACACATATATCCTCTTGGTCAATCTTTCCTCACTCATTCTCTCCATGTGCCCAAACCATTTCAAAACACCCTCTTCTGCTCTCTCAACCACGCTCTTTTTATTACCACACATCTCTCTTACCCTTACGTTACTTACTCGATCAAACCACCTCACACCACACATTGTCCTCAAACATCTCATTTCCAGCACATCCATCCTCCTGCGCACAACTCTATCAATAGCCCACTCCTCGCAACCATACAACATTGTTGGAACCACTATTCCTTCAAACATACCCATTTTTGCTTTCCGAGATATATATATATATATATATATATATATATATATATATATATATATATATATATATATATATATATATATATATATATATATATATATTTATATATATTTATATTATTTATTCATTTTACTTTGTCGCTGTCTCCCGCGTTAGCGAGGAAACAGACGAAAGAATGGCCCAACCCACCCACATACACATGTATATACATACACGTCCACACACGCAAATATACATACCTATACATCTCAACGTATACATATATATACACACACATACATATACATATATACACATGTACATAATTCATACTGTGCCTTTATTCATTCCCATCGCCATCCCGCCACACATGAAATAACAACCCTTCCCACCGCATGTGCGCGAGGCCACATTCGTTTACACTCAGTCTCTAGCTGTCATGTATAATGCATCGAAACCACAGGTCTCTTTTCACATCCAGGCCCCACACAACTTTCCATGGTTTACCCCAGACGCTTCACTCGCCCTGGTTCAATCCACTGACATCACGTCGACCCCGATATACCACACCGTTCCAATTCACACTATTCCTTGCACGCCTTTCACCCTCCTGCATGTTCAGGCCCCGATCACTCAAAATCTTTTTCACTCCATCTTTCCACCTCCAATTTGGTCTCCCACTTCTCCTCGTTCCCTCCACCTCTGACACATATATCCTTTTGGTCAATCTTTCCTCACTCATTCTCTCCATGTGACCAAACCATTTCAAAACACCCTCTTCTGCTCTCTTAACAACACTCTTCTTATAACCACACATCTCTCTTACCCTATCATTACTTACTCGATCAAACCACCTCACACCACATTGTCCTCAAACATATCATTTCCAGCACATCCACCCTCCTCCTCACAACTCTATCCATAGCCCACGCCTCGCAACCATATAAAATTGTTGGAACCACTATTCCTTCAAACATACCTATTTTTGCTTTCCGAGATGATGTTCTCGACTTCCACACATTCTTCAACGCTCCCAAAACTTTCACCCCCTCCCCCACCCTATGATTCACTTCCGCTTCCATGGTTCCATCCGCTGCCAAATCTACTCCCAGATATCTAAAACACTTCACTTCCTTCAGTTTTTCTACATTCAAAATTACCACCCAGTTGACTTGTCACTCAACCGTACTGTACCTAATAACCTTGCTCTTATTCACATTTACTCTCAGCTTTCTCCTTCCACACACTTTACCAAACTCAGTCACCAGCTTCTGCAGTCTCTCACACGAATCAGCCACCAGCGCTGTATCATCAGCGAACAACAACTGACTCACTTTCCAAGCTCTTTCATCCACAACAGACTGCATACTTGCCCATCTTTCCAAAACTCTTGAATTCACCTCCCTAACAAACCCATCAATAAACAAATTAAACAACCATGAAGACATCACACGCCCCTGCCGCAAACCAACATTCACTGAGAACCAATCACTTTCCTCTCTTCCTACACGTACACATGCATTACATCCTCGATAAAAACTCTTCACTGCTTCTAACAACTTGCCTCCAACATCATATATTCTTAATACCTTCCACAGAGCATCTCTATCAACTCTATCATATGCCTTCTTTAGATCCATAAATGCTACATACTAATCCTTTGGCTTTTGTAAGTATTTCTCACATTCTTGAAAGCAAACACCTGATCCACACATCCTCTACCACTTCTGAAACAACACCGCTTTTCCCCAATCTGATGCTCTGTGCATGCCTTCACCCTCTCAATCAATACCCTCCCATATAGTTTCCCAGGAATACTCAACAAACTTATATCTCTGTAATTTGAGCACTCACTTTTATCCCCTCTGCCTTTGTACAATGGCACTATGCAAGTATGTTGATCTACGAGTTAAGTGTCTCTTCCTCCATCACAGACAGCTTCGAAGGGACCCAGTGGTCTGTTTCTGTTTGAATTCCTTTGTATCAACAGCATAAGAGCTACGCCATGGCGGTGATTAGATTGAACTGTGTGACGTCAACACCAGGTGCGAGAGAGAGAGAGAGAGAGAGAGAGAGAGAGAGAGAGAGAGAGAGAGAGAGAGAGAGAGAGAGAGAGAGAGGACATTTCGCGATAATTTGTAAGATACTGCAGACAGGATCCCTGCCACTGTGTATAAACACACACACACACACACAGGTCATTACATCGACGGAGACGTCCAGCGTTTCCACCCACTGTCACGTCTCAGCTCGAACAATAGAACACAAAGTCTCTGCACTTCTCCACCGTGAAACGCTCCTACGACCGTCGCAAAGAAGCGTGACAACATAAAGGAGTTACGACGACTAACAAGCGATATTATCAAGACTATTATCCACTATAAAGCTCCAGGAATGTTTACATATTCTGACCTTAACACACGCGCATCTCCCACCTACAGGCCGGCTCGTGTGCTCTGCTCTGCCAAAGGGAGAGATTATGCTCTACCTAGCGAGTGAATGTGAGCCAATGTGTGCCGTGTCTTCGTCTGTTCTTAGCGCCACCTCGCTGACACGGGATACAAACCGTGCCCCGATAAAAAATAAGACATGGAAACATCCAAAACAAAGGGATGCCACATCAAGGAAGGGAAGAAAGGGACAGTGGAAGGGAGATCATAAGAGGTGAGTTAAAGAGTAGAGGAATTTTTATTTCACCCTGGCTGACGGAAAGATCTGTAAACAGTTCTCTGTATATGGGCGAATGAGGCCTCCGGCAGATATGAAACAGCCGCTCGCCAGAATAATAAATGCAGCACAAACACAACAGTTGCTTTTGGCTAACAGATTTTATGATGCTAAATACGCTGGGTTTCCAGGATGGATTGGAGGGTATATGGTTATGGTCTGTCATTTCCATGCTACTGGGGAGAGCCAAATTGAAATGGTTTGAACCTGAAGAGCTAGAAACAAGAGACATTATAAAGAGACATAAACAGAAACTGCTTTTTAGCACTGTTGAAGTTAACCAGGTTAATGCTTCCTTATTATTTCAGATGTCCAATTTAAGTTCAGTTCGAGACAAAGAGCGAGTTGATGAGAAGAGGGGAAGTTGGGTTGACGTGAGTAGAGGCATAAGAGTGAATAATGTTGGAGGATAGAAAAAGGTCAGATAAGGTCAGAGTATAACGTCAGAACCACCGTAAACTATGCATCATAGAACAAAGACTAACGAAAAAGCCAAAAAAAGTTATGCTAGTCAGCAAAGGCTTGTGTGCTGCATTTCGTCAATGCCTTAATGATATCAACGACTACAACTATAGATTTATCCAAATCCCTTAAAAAAAAGAGAGAGAACCACAGGATTGATCATCAGTCGAATTTACGCCGCATTGTTGACCTGAAAGAAGGAAATGAGATCCTAAGTGCTTACCAAAGTAAGAGCTAAGGAGAGTTTCGAAGAATTTGGAAGTAGGAGAAGTGAGAGTGAGGACAGCGATAGTTAGAAGTGTTGGAGTGGTTTCCTCTCTTACAGAGAGAGAGAGAGAGAGGGAGAGAGAGAGAGAGAGAGAGAGAGAGAGAGAGAGAGAGAGAGAGAGAGAGAGAGAGAGAGAGAGAGAGAGAGAGAGAGAGAGAGAACAATACGAAAATATGTAACTTTGTTCACGGAAAAAACATATCTAATGGGAAGAAGGTAGGGACTGAGTGCCAGGGGTTAGTCAGTGTGGCAGATCAGGCTGAGTTAGGCCAACGGCAGGCTGACCCTAGGAGACGCTGCCCTCACCCCACTTCACGGAAAAGTCGTCCACAAACCTGACGCGTTAGTTCCTACACCTCTTTCTCCCTTCTCCTCCTCCTCTCGACTTTCATCCTCTGGAACGTCTAAGAACCAGGACAGCCAGAGAAGTGCGTCTGTCCTCGCTGATAAAGTGTATCTATATCACTAATGAACTTGTGTTTATATCATGACTGGCGTGTCTCTGTGTAAACCAATGACGTAAGACTTTACGTACTATCACCGGCATATCTGTGCCGCTAGTGACATAGCTATTACCACTAGCGTGCGTCTGTGTGACCACAGACGCGCATCATTGTTATTTCTGACTTACGTCAATGGCACGACTGCACTGTGTCTGTGTCACTGGCAGGAAAAACATGGTGTCACTAGTTAACAACAACCAAAATATGGTAAACATGCCCCAAATGCATAAGGAATTTCAGATCAACATTGCATTCAAGAACAGCAATATACTGAGAAACTTGCTTATGAAACATTCGCCCAAAAGTTCAAATGATTGTGTAACAGACACCATGCAAGGACTTGCAATAAAGTTCACTTCGGACAAAAGAGAAATGAATTTCAGAATAAACCAGCATCAGTATAGTGTTTGTGTCAGGTAAGAGTTCAGTGCTGTAACTGAATATGAGAGACTTCGGCCAATCAGTTGACTGGAATAGAGCTCAGAAAAATGTATCGTGTAATACAGTTGAGGTATTAATGTACGTACTACAATAGTGGGAGGTCAAGATACTAACTAGTTACCTAATCACATATGAGCGTAAGATCAAGGTGGGCTGGATCTCTCCACGCCTTGGACAAGCACGTGAATGACCTACATTTGGATCAGTGTTTCCCCACACGGCGTAGATCGCCACCCTATATATAAACTGTTCCCCGCCTGATAAAGCCAAAGTGCTGATAGTACACTGTGCGATACACTATACTGTTCACGCAACGTTCACACGTACAGACACAACACACGTAAGTGCGCACCAAGTACAAAAAACTGAGGAGAACAAGCGGCGTTCGTGTGGAATGTGTATGGCTATATGGCCTTGAATGGGGTAATGGCAGCATTTTCCCGTTCAAGGCCATACATATTCTTAACAATGACGACATCAAGGGCCACATGTATAGTGAGAGAGTGTGTGGTGGTTTTAGAATTATCTTTAACACCCAAAGAAGGTGTTAAAGATTTCTCGGTTGGTGGATGAAACTTACGTTGACGGCCTTATAGACCCAGGCAGTTAATAGGCCTAAAGTCAAAGCCTTAAACAACCAAACAACCATGGCGACATTTCATTCAAGGCCATACAGTACAATCACACATCTTGTCAACAAATACGGCTCTACATCAACACATTATCCTCACAACCTTCTCGGGCAAAAACCTATTTATACTGACTAAAATTTCAACCTTCTCCAGGACGATACTGAAGCCTCGGACGTGACCATATCAGCACTGAGGGACGAGCTGCTGGAGGCTCCACGTCCACGCTGGATGACTTGGCGTACCAGCACGAGCGTTAAACCTGACTGACTGGGACGCACATGTGTTTTATATATATATATATATATATATATATATATATATATATATATATATATATGTGTGTGTGTGTGTGTGTGTGTGTGTGTATTGGAAACGATCATAATTTTGCGCGTGATCAAGCATATTTCTGAGTTCACGGGGAAAATGAAACACGATAAGTTCCCAAGTGCACTTTCGTGTAATAATCACATCATCAGGGGACACAAGAGAGAAATAAAACAGTCAGGTGATATACAACGAAGAGACGTAGCCGTATGAGCTGCCGGTATTGGGTCGGAGAGGGTGGACATGCTCAGCAAGATTAGGACCTCTTGGTAGGTGGTGATCTGTGTGTGTGTGTAAGCGCAGGAGTGTGGGTGTAGTGAGGCTTCCAACGCGTACTGTTTAACTGATGACGTACTAAACGTTTTCGGCTATACCTGGAGACTTTGGCCCGTAACAAGCGTCTGTTACACATGGTTATCTCTCCTATAGGGAACTGAGACATAGAAACTATGTACAACATTCCAGCTCTTCAATGGAATGGACATCGAACATGGGAACTATATACCTGGCATAACTTTTTTTTTGTAACCTCTCCCTCATTTCCAGCCTCAGCGAGGGAGCGTCAGGAGCAGACGTCTGTGGCGAGGGTGGGTCAGGAACAGACGTCTGTAGTGAGGGAAGGTCAGGAACAGACGTCTGTAGTGAGGGAAGGTCAAGAACAGACGTCTGTAGTGAGGGAAGGTTAGGAACAGACGTCTGTAGCGAGGGAGCGTCAGGAACAGACGTCTGTAGCGAGGGAGCGTCAGGAACAGAGGTGTGAGCCTTCGATGAAAAATTCCTCTGCCAGTTCCTTCCTCTGACCCTCTTGCTGATAAGTAATGATACAGGAAGGGAGGATTTACAGTGGCCTTTCCCCCCTGTTCCCCAGCTCCTATTCCTCTTAGTTGCCTTTTCCGACACGCACGAGATTCGAAGGCTGTAATCTTTCTCTCCTATCTCCAGGGATAGAAGAATATCCTGTGATAAAAGAGTGGGGTCAGGTATTACGGCGTGAGGTCTCTCCGTACGTATTGATCAGGGGACTCGACTCCACCTGGCAGATGGTTCCCGTCACCAGAGAGGAAAGCCCTCGCCCCTTGGGTGTCACATCCTGTCCCTGGGTGTGGGTTGGCTGTGAGCGTCACACCCTGCTCATAAGCGAGGGACACTGGCTGTGTCACACCCTGCTCATAAGCGAAGGATACTGGCTGTGTCACACCCTGCTCATAAGCGAGGGACACTGGCTGTGTCACACCCTGCTCATAAGCGAGGGACACCGGCTGTGTCACACCCTGCTCATAAGCGAAGGATACTGGCTGTGTCACACCCTGCTCTTGGGCGAGAGACACCCTGAACGCTTCACCCTGCCCCGTGGGTATACACCCTCCTCCAGAGTAAGGGGCCCCCCATGGGCATTACACCCTGCTGGTAGATGAAGGCTCCGTGGCAGTTACACCTTCATCCTTGGGTAACTAGAGGCGTCGTCCCTCGCAATGGTCCCTTGGTATCATTGTACCTCATGGCGCCTCCTCAGTATCGTCATACTCCGTATTAGCTTCAGTATCGTCGTACCCCGTATTAGCCTCAGTATCGTCGTACCCCGTATTAGCCTCAGTATCGTCATACTCCGTATTAGCCTCAGTATCGTCGTACCCCGTATTAGCCTCAGTATCGTCGTACCCCGTATTAGTCTCAGTATCGTCGTACCCCGTATTAGCCTCAGTATCGTCGTACCCCGTATTAGCCTATCATCTTACCCCGTATTAGCCTCCCGATAATCTGGACCCAGAGTGTGGGCACTGATCATAAGTGTGGCCCAGCATAATTCCAATAGCGAATCACCTCCCTCTCTAGAGTGCTGCTCTGATGAACCACCATAGCGAACCAACACAGCCATCGTACACTTAGCCCAAACAGAAGCTATTCTTAATTAGGTAAATATCTTATCGCTTTTGCTCTCGTTTTTAGCTGTTCTGTTATCTTGTCCCCTCCAGGAATAAATGGGTGGGGGAGTGGGTGGTGGTGGTGGGGAGGGTTGAGGTGGGGGGTTGGGGTGCGGAGGATACGAGGGTACAGTAGAGTTTACGAAAAATTGTTACGTGTAATCTGCATTTGGACAACTGAAATAATTGAAATCTCTCTCGAGTATTGCATATTCTCTCTCTCTCTGGGGCGTCTCTCCCTCCCACCTCTCTCTCTCTCTCTCTCTCTCTCTCTCTCTCTCTCTCTCTCTCTCTCTCTCTCTCTCTCTCTCTCTCTCTCCTAATTTCGACCACGCTCGTGCCAACCAGACTTGGTCTGAGGTAGCAGCGCCGGCTCTCGCTCGCTCATCCACTTACATTAAGAAGATTAAAGGCCATCTTGGCGTGCAGGTCGCTGAGGCCGGAGTGTCAGTACTTACCTGCTCAGCCCACACACACACAGACCCTGCCTCCTCATAACTGTGGTACCTACTACGCCAGGGCAGGCACGATCGTGGATGCTGCAGGATGGCTCACTTCTCACTCAGTATCATTAAGGAGAGAGAGAGAGAGAGAGAGAGAGAGAGAGAGAGAGAGAGAGAGAGAGAGAGAGAGAGAGAGAGAGAGAGAGAGAGACATCCCACATTGTTTCACTACAGCGTATATCATCAGCAGTATCATGTATGGTACATAGCTTCTCAATGATACACACACACACAAACATATATATTTTTTTTTTTTTATACTTTGTCGCTGTCTCCCGCGTTTGCGAGGTAGCGCAAGGAAACAGACGAAAGAAATGGCCCAACCCCCCCCCCCCCATACACATGTATATACATACGTCCACACACGCAAATATACATACCTACACAGCTTTCCATGGTTTACCCCAGACGCTTCACATGCCTTGATTCAATCCACTGACAGCACATCAGCCCCGGTATACCACATCGCTCCAATTCACTCTGTTCCTTGCCCTCCTTTCACCCTCCTGCATGTTCAGGCCCCGATCACACAAAATCTTTTTCACTCCATCTTTCCACCTCCAATTTGGTCTCCCTCTTCTCCTTGTTCCCTCCACCTCCGACACATATATCCTCTTGGTCAATCTTTCCTCACTCATCCTCTCCATGTGCCCAAACCACTTCAAAACACCCTCTTCTGCTCTCTCAACCACGCTCTTTTTATTTCCACACATCTCTCTTACCCTTACGTTACTCACTCGATCAAACCACCTCACACCACATTGTCCTCAAACATCTCATTTCCAGCACATCCATCCTCCTGCGCACAACTCTATCCATAGCCCACGCCTCGCAACCATACAACATTGTTGGAACCACTATTCCTTCAAACATACCCATTTTTGCTTTCCGAGATAATGTTCTCGAC
Source organism: Panulirus ornatus (assembly GCF_036320965.1). NCBI lineage: Eukaryota > Metazoa > Arthropoda > Malacostraca > Decapoda > Palinuridae > Panulirus > Panulirus ornatus. The sequence continues at coordinate 2,129,313 of NC_092245.1, read as the reverse complement.
TTCCACACATTCTTCAAGGCCCCCCGAATTTTCGCCCCCTCCCCCACCCTATGATCCACTTCCGCTTCCATGGTTCCATCCGCTGCCAGATCTACTCCCAGATATCTAAAACACTTCACTTCCTCCAGTTTTTCTCCATTCAAACTCACCTCCCAATTGACTTGACCCTCAACCCTACTGTACCTAATAACCTTGCTCTTATTCACATTTACTCTTAACTTTCTTCTTCCACACACTTTACCAAACTCAGTCACCAGCTTCTGCAGTTTCACACATGAATCAGCCACCAGCGCTGTGTCATCAGCGAACAACAACTGACTCACTTCCCAAGCTCTCTCATCCCCAACAGACTTCATACTTGCCCCTCTTTCCAAAACTCTTGCATTTACCTCCCTAACAACCCCATCCATAAACAAATTAAACAACCATGGAGACATCACACACCCCCGCCGCAAACCTACATTCACTGAGAACCAATCACTTTCTTCTCTTCCTACACGTACACATGCCTTACATCCTCGATAAAAACTTTTCACTGCTTCTAACAACTTTCCTCCCACACCATATATTCTTAATACCTTCAACAGAGCATCTCTATCAACTCTATCATATGCCTTCTCCAGATCCATAAATGCTACATACAAATCCATTTGCTTTTCTAAGTATTTCTCACATACATTCTTCAAAGCAAACACCTGATCCACACATCCTCTACCACTTCTGAAACTACACTGCTCTTCCCCAATCTGATGCTCTGTACATGCCTTCACCCTCTCAATCAATACCCTCCCATATAATTTACCAGGAATACTCAACAAACTTATACCTCTGTAATTTGAGCACTCACTCTTATCCCCTTTGCCTTTGTACAATGGCACTATGCACGCATTCCGCCAATCCTCAGGCACCTCACCATGAGTCATACATACATTGAATAACCTTACCAACCAGTCAACAATACAGTCACCCCCTTTTTTAATAAATTCCACTGCAATACCATCCAAACCTGCTGCCTTGCCGGCTTTCATCTTCCGCAAAGCTTTCACTACCTCTTCTCTGTTTACCAAATCATTTTCCCTAACCCTCTCACTTTGCACACCACCTCGACCAAAACACCCTATATCTGCCACTCTATCATCAAACACATTCAACAAACCTTCGAAATACTCACTCCATCTCCTTCTCACATCACCACTACTTGTTATCACCTCCCCATTTGCGCCCTTCACTGAAGTTCCTATTTGCTCCCTTGTCTTACGCACTTTATTTACCTCCTTCCAGAACATCTTTTTATTCTCCCTGAAATTTAATGATACTCTCTCACCCCAACTCTCATTTGCCCTTTTTTTCACCTCTTGCACCTTTCTCTTGACCTCCTGTCTCTTTCTTTTATACATATATATATATATATATATATATATATATATATATATATATATATATATATATATTCTTTTTATTTTTTCTATTATACTTTGCCGCTGTCTCCTGCGTTAGCGAGGTAGCGCAAGGAAACAGAAGAAAGAATGGCCCAACCCACCCACATACACATGTATATACACACACGTCCACACACGAACAGACATGTACATATACATATACACCTCAACGTATACATATATATATATATACACACACAGACAGATACATATATACACATGTACATAATTCATACAGTCTGCTCTTATTCATTACGTCGCCAACCCGCCACACATGAAATAACAACCCCATCCCCCCGCATGTGCGCAAGTTAGCGCTAGGAAAAGACAACAAAGGCGACATTCGTTCACAATCAGTCTCTAGCTGTCATGTATAATGCAACGAAACCACAGCTCTCTTTCTACATCAAAGCCCAACAAAACTTTCCATGGTTTACCCCAGACGCTTCACATGCCCTGGTTCAATCCACTGACAGCACGTCGACCCCGGTATACCACATCGTTCCCATTCACTCTATTCCTTGCACGCCTTTCACCCTCCTATATGTTCAGGCCCCGATCACTCAAAATTTTGTTCACTCCATCTTTCCAACTCCAATTTGGTCTCCCACTTCTCCTTGTTCCCTCCACCTCTGACACATTTATCCTCTTTGTCAATCTTGCCTCACTCATTCTCTCCATGTGACCAAACCATTTCAAAACAAACTCTTCTGCTCTCTCAACCACACTCTTTTTATTACCACACATCTCTCTTACCCTTTCATTACTTACTCGATCAAACGACCTCACACCACATATTGTCCTCAAACATCTCATTTCCAGCACATCCACCCTCCTCCTCACACCTCTTATAGTCCATGCCTCGCAACCACATATTGTTGGACCCACTATCCCTTCAAACATACCCATTTTTGCTTTCCGAGATAACGTTCTCGACTTCCACACATTCTTCAATGCTCCCAAAACTTTCGCCCCCTCCCCCACCCTATGATTCACTTCCGCTTCCATGGTTCCATCCGCTGCCAAATCCACTCCCAGATATCTAAATCACTTCAATTCCTCCATTTTTCTCCATTCAAACTTACCTCCCAACTAACTTGTCCCTCAACCCTACTGTACCGAATAACCTTACTCTTATTCACATTTACTCTCAGCTTTCTTCGTTCACACACTTTACCAAACTCAGTCACCAGCTTCTGCAGCTTTCACACGAATCAGCCACCAGCGTTGTATCATCAGCGAACAACAACTGACTCACTTCCCAAGCTCTCTCATCCACAACAGAATGCATACTTGCCCCTCATTCCAAAACTCTTGCATTCACCTCCCTAACAACCCCATCCATAAACAAATTAAACAACCATGGAGACATCACGCACCCCTGCCGCAAACCAACATTAACTGAGAACCAATCACTTTCCTCTCTTCCTACACGTCCACATGCCTTAAGTCCTCGATAACAGCTTTTCACTGCTTCTAACAACTTGCCTCCCACAACATATATCCTTAATACCTTCCACAGAGCATCTCTATCAACTCTATCACATGCCTTCTCCAGATCCATAAATGCTACATACAAATCCATTTGCTTTTCTAAGTATTTCTCATATACAAAGCAAACACCTGATCCACACATCCTCTACCACACATCCCCTTCCCCAATCTGATGCTCTGTACATGCTTTCACTCTCTTAATCAATACCCTCCCATATAATTTACCAGGAATACTCAACAAACTTATGCCTCAGTAATTTGAGCACTCGCTTTTATCCCCTTTGCCTTTGCACAATGGCACTATGCAAGCATTCCCCCAATCCTCAGGCACCTCATCATGAGTCATACATACATTAATTAACCTTACCAACCAGTCAACAATGAAGTCATCCCTTTTTTTTTAATAAATTCCACTGCAATACCATCCAAACCCGCTGCCTTGCCGGCTTTCTTCTTCCGCACAGCTTTTACTACCTCTTCTCTGTTTACCAAATCATTCTCCCTTACCCTCTCACTTTGCACACCACCTCGACCAAAACACCTTATATCTGCCACTCTATCATCAAACACATTCAACAAACCTTCAAAATGCTCACTCCATCTCCTTCTCACATCACCACTACTTGTTATCACCTCCCCATTAGCCCCCTTCACTGAAGTTCCCATTTGTTCCCTTGTCTTATACACTTTATTTACCTCCTTGCAAAACATTTTTTTATTCTCCCTAAAATTTAATGATACTTTCTCACCCCAACTCTCATTTGCCCTTTTTTTTCACCTCTTGCACCTTTCTCTTGACCTCCTGCCTCTTCCTTTTATACATCTCCCACCCATTTGCATTATTTCCCTGCAAAATTCGACCAAATGCCTCTCTCTTCTCTTTCACTAATAATCTTAATTTTTCATCCCACCACTCACTACCCTTTCTAATCTGCCCACCTCCCACGCTTCTCATGCCACTCCACTTACGTCCTTTGTTCTCACCTTTTTCCATTCTGTACTCAGTCTCTTCTGGTACTTCCTCACACAAGTCTCCTTCTCAAGCTCACTTACTCTCACCACTCCCTTCACCCCAACATTCTCTCTTCTTTTCTGAAAACCTCTAGAAATCTTCACTTTCGCCTCCACAAGATAATGATCAGACATTCCTCTAATTGCACCTTTCAGCAGATTAACATCCAAAAGTGTCTGTTTCGCGCGCCTATCAATTAACACGTAATCCAATAACGCTCTCTAGCCATCTCTCCTACTTACATACGTATACTTATATATATATATATATATAATTTCAAGCTAAAAGTTTGTTTTATAAATTGTTTCTTACATTTTTCATATGTATATATATGTATGTGTGTGTGTGTGTGTGTATGTGCGTATGTATGTGTATGTGTGTGTGTGTGTATATGTATATATATATGTATATTATCCCTGGGGATAGGGGTGAAAGAATACTTCCCACGTATTCCTCGCGTGTCGTAGAAAGCGACTAGAGGGGACGGGAGCGGGGGGCCGGAAATCCTCCCCTCCTTGTATTAACTTTCTAAAATGGGAAACAGAAGAAGGAGTCACGCGGGGAGTGATCATCCTCCTCGAAGGCTCAGAGTGGGATGCCTAAATGTGTGTGGATGTAACCAAGATGTGAAAAAAGGAGAGATAGGTAGTATGTTTGAGGAAAGGAACCTGGATGTTTTGGCTCTGAGTGAAACGAAGCTCAAGGGTAAAGGGGAAGAGTGGTTTGGAAATGTCTGGGGAGTGAAGTCAGGGGTTAGTGAGAGGACAAGAGCAAGGGAAGGAGTAGCAATACTCCTGAAACAGGAGTTGTGGGAGTATGTGATAGAATGCAAGAAAGTAAATTCTCGATTAATATGGGTAAAACTGAAAGTTGATGGAGAGAGGTGGGTGATTATTGGTGCATATGCACCTGGGCATGAGAAGAAAGATCATGAGAGGCAAGTGTTTTGGGAGCAGCTAAATGAGTGTGTTAGCGGTTTTGATGCACGAGACCGGGTTATAGTGATGGGTGATTTGAATGCAAAGGTGAGTAATGTGGCAGTTGAGGGAATAATTGGTATGCATGGGGTGTTCAGTGTTGTAAATGGAAATGGTGAAGAGCTTGTAGATTTATGTGCTGAAAAAGGACTGATGATTGGGAATACCTGGTTTAAAAAGCGAGATATACATAAGTATACTTATGTAAGTAGGAGAGATGGCCAGAGAGCGTTATTGGATTACGTGTTAATTGACAGGCGCGCGAAAGAGAGACTTTTGGATGTTAATGTGCTGAGAGGTGCAACTGGAGGGATGTCTGATCATTATCTTGTGGAGGCTAAGGTGAAGATTAGTATGGGTTTTCAGAAAAGAGGAGTGAATGTTGGGGTGAAGAAGGTGGTGAGAGTAAGTGAGCTTGGGAAGGAGACCTGTGTGGGGAAGTACCAGGAGAGACTGTGTACAGAATGGAAAAAGGTGAGAACAATGGAAGTAAGGGGAGTGGGGGAGGAATGAGATGTATTTAGGGAATCAGTGATGGATTGCGCAAAAGATGCTTGTGGCATGAGAAGAGTGGGAGGTGGGCTGTTTAGAAAGGGTAGTGAGTGGTGGGATGAAGAAGTAAGAGTATTAGTGAAAGAGAAGAGAGAGGCATTTGGACGATTTTTGCAGGGAAAAAATGCAATTGAGTGGGAGAAGTATAAAAGAAAGAGACAGGAGGTCAAGAGAAAGGTGCAAGAGGTGAAAAAAAGGGCAAATGAGAGTTGGGGTGAGAGACTATCAGTAAATTTTAGGGAGAATAAAAAGATGTTCTGGAAGGAGGTAAATAGGGTGCGTAAGACAAGGGAGCAAATGGGAACTTCAGTGAAGGGCGCAAATGGGGAGGTGATAACAAGTAGCGATGATGTGAGAAGGAGATGGAATGAGTATTTTGAAGGTTTGTTGAATGTGTCTGATGACAGAGTGGCAGATATAGGGTGTTTTGGTCGAGGTGGTGTGCAAAGTGAGAGGGTTAGGGAAAATGATTTGGTAAACAGAGAAGAGGTAGTAAAAGCTTTGCGGAAGATGAAAGCCGGCAAGGCAGCAGGTTTGGATGGTATTGCAGTGGAATTTATTAAAAAAGGGGGTGACTGTATTGTTGACTGGTTGGTAAGGTTATTTAATGTATGTATGACTCATGGTGAGGTGCCTGAGGATTGGCGGAATGCGTGCATAGTGCCATTGTACAAAGGCAAAGGGGATAAGAGTGAGTGCTCAAATTACAGAGGTATAAGTTTGTTGAGTATTCCTGGTAAATTATATGGGAGGGTATTGATCGAGAGGGTGAAGGCATGTACAGAGCATCAGATTGGGGAAGAGCAGTGCGGTTTCAGAAGTGGTAGAGGATGTGTGGATCAGGTGTTTGCTTTGAAGAATGTATGTGAGAAATACTTAGAAAAGCAAATGGATTTGTATGTAGCATTTATGGATCTGGAGAAGGCATATGATAGAGTTGATAGAGATGCTCTGTGGAAGGTATTAAGAATATATGGTGTGGGAGGCAAGTTGTTAGAAGCAGTGAAAAGTTTTTATCGAGGATGTAAGGCATGTGTACGTGTAGGAAGAGAGGAAAGTGATTGGTTCTCAGTGAATGTAGGTTTGCGGCAGGGGTGTGTGATGTCTCCATGGTTGTTTAATTTGTTTATGGATGGGGTTGTAAGGGAGGTAAATGCAAGAGTCCTGGAAAGAGGGGCAAGTATGAAGTCTGTTGGGGATGAGAGAGCTTGGGAAGTGAGTCAGTTGTTGTTCGCTGATGATACAGCGCTGGTGGCTGATTCATGTGAGAAACTGCAGAAGCTGGTGACTGAGTTTGGTAAAGTGTGTGGAAGAAGAAAGTTGAGAGTAAATGTGAATAAGAGCAAGGTTATTAGGTACAGTAGGGGTGAGGGTCAAGTCAATTGGGAGGTGAGTTTGAATGGAGAAAAACTGGAGGAAGTGAAGTGTTTTAGATATCTGGGAGTGGATCTGTCAGCGGATGGAACCATGGAAGCGGAAGTGGATCATAGGGTGGGGGAGGGGGCGAAAATTTTGGGAGCCTTGAAAAATGTGTGGAAGTCGAGAACATTATCTCGGAAAGCGAAAATGGGTATGTTTGAGGGAATAGTGGTTCCAACAATGTTGTATGGTTGCGAGGCGTGGGCTATGGATAGAGATGTGCGCAGGAGGATGGATGTGCTGGAAATGAGATGTTTGAGGACAATGTGTGGTGTGAGGTGGTTTGATCGAGTAAGTAACGTAAGGGTAAGAGAGATGTGTGGAAATAAAAAGAGCGTGGTTGAGAGAGCAGAAGAGGGTGTTTTGAAATGGTTTGGGCACATGGAGAGAATGAGTGAGGAGAGATTGACCAAGAGGATATATGTGTCGGAGGTGGAGGGAACGAGGAGAAGAGGGAGACCAAATTGGAGGTGGAAAGATGGAGTGAAAAAAGATTTTGTGTGATCGGGGCCTGAACATGCAGGAGGGTGAAAGGAGGGCAAGGAATAGAGTGAATTGGAGTCATGTGGTATACAGGGGTTGACGTGCTGTCAGTGGATTGAATCAAGGCATGTGAAGCGTCTGGGGTAAACCATGGAAAGCTGTGTAGGTATGTATATTTGCGTGTGTGGACGTGTGTATGTACATGTGTATGGGGGGGGGGGGTTGGGCCATTTCTTTCGTCTGTTTCCTTGCGCTACCTCGCAAACGCGGGAGACAGCGACAAAGTATAAAAAAAAAAAAAAAAAAAAAAAAATATATATATATATATATATATATATATATATATATATATATATATATATATATATATATATATATATATATATATATATATAATCTCTTTTTAAACTTGGTATTCCCAATCACCAGTCCTTTTTCAGCACATAAATCTACAAGCTCTTCACCATTTCCATTTACAGCACTGAATACCCCATGTACACCAATTATTCCCTCAACTGCCACATTACGTACCTTTGCATTCAAATCACCCATCACTATAACATGGTCTCGTGCATGAAAACTACTAACACACTCACTCAGCTGCTCCCAAAACACTTGCCTCTCATGATCTTTCTTCTCATGCCCAGGTGCATATGCACCAATATTCACCCATCTTTCTCCATCTACTTTCAGTTTTACCCATATCAATCTAGAGTTTACTTTCTCACACTCTATCACATACTCCCAGCACTCCGGTTTCAGGAGTAGTGCTACTCCTTCCCTTGCTCTCGTCCTCTCACTAACCCCTGACTTTACTTCCAAGACATTCCCAAACCACTCTTCCCCTTTACACTTAAGCTTCGTTTCACTCAGAGCCAAAACATCCAGGATCCTTTCCTCAAACATACTACCTATCTCTCCTTTTTTCACATCTTGGTTACATCCACACACATTTAGACACCCTAATCGGAGCCTTCGAGGAGGATGAACACTCCCCGCATGATTCCTTCTGTTTCCTTTTTTAGAAAGTTAAAATACAAGTTTATTATTTATGTATTTTATTTATTTTGCTTTGTCGCTGTCTCTCGCGTTAGCGAGGTAGCGCCGTGACTCCTTCTTCTGTTTCCCCTTTTAGAAAGTCAAAATACAATGAGCGGAGGGTTTCTGGCCGTCAATGGATTGAATCAGGGCATGTGAAGCGTCTGGGGTAAACCATGGAAAGTTCTGTGGGGCCTGGATGTGGAAAGGGAGCTGTGGTTTCGGGCATTATTGCATGACAGCTAGAGACTGAGTGTGAACGAATGTAGCCTTTGTTGTCTTTTCCTAGCGCTACCTCGCACATATGAGGGGGAAGGGGGATGTTATTCCATGTGTGGCGTGGTGGCGATGGGAATGAATAAAGGCAGACAGTGTGAATTGTGTGCATGTATATATATATATATATATATATATATATATATATATATATATATATATATATATATATATATATATATATATATATATATGTCTGTGTGTATATATATGTGTACATTGAGATGTATGGGTATGTATATTTGCATGTGGGGACGTGTATGTATATACATGTGTATGGGGGTGGGTTGGGCCATTTCTTTTGTCTGTTTCCTTGCGCTACCTCGCAAACGCGGGAGACAGCGACAAAGCAAAATGATGATAATAATAATATATATATATTATATATATATATATATATATATATATATATATATATATATATATATATATATATATATATATAGATAGATAGATAGATAGATAGATAGATAATCTTATTTAACATTTATTGTCAGTACATGCTGCACTACATGTTTTCACGGATACATTCCGGCTCATCAAAGCAAACACTTCATAAAGTTTTTAAATCCCAACACCAACACACAGACTCCGCCTAGCACCGCATGTAGAGGTATATATATATATATATATATATATATATATATATATATATATATATATATATATATATATATATATATTTATTTATTTTTATATTTCATTTTGCTTTGTCGCTGTCTCCCGCGTTTGCGAGGTAGCGCAAGGAAACAGACGAAAGAAATGGCCCAACCCACCCCCATACACATGCCTTGATTCAATCCACTGACAGCACGTCAACCCCGGTATACCACATCGATCCAATTCACTCTATTCTTTGCCCTCCTTTCACCCTCCTGCATGTTCAGGCCCCGATCACACAAAATCTTTTTCACTCCATCTTTCCACCTCCAATTTGGTCTCCCTCTTCTCCTCGTTCCCTCCACCTCCGACACATATATCCTCTTGGTCAATCTTTCCTCACTCATTCTCTCCATGTGACCAAACCATTTAAAAACACCCTCTTCTGCTCTCTCAACCACGCTCTTTTTATTTCCACACATCTCTCTTACCCTTACATTACTTACTCGATCAAACCACCTCACACCACATATTGTCCTCAAACATCTCATTTCCAGCACATCCACCATCTTGCGCACAACTCTATCCATAGCCCACGCCTCGCAACCATACAACATTGTTGGAACCACTATTCCTTCAAACATACACATTTTTGCTTTCCGAGATAATGTTCTCGACTTCCACACATTCTTCAAGGCTCCCAGGATTTTTGCCCCCTCCCCCACCCTATGATTCACTTCCGCTTCCATGGTTCCATCCGCTGCCAGATCCCCTCCCATATATCTAAAACACTTTACTTCGTTCAGTTTTTTTTCCATTTAAACTTACCTCCCAACTGACTTGACCCTCAACCCTACTGTACCTAATAACCTTGCTCTTATTCACATTTACTCTTAACTTTCTTTTTTCACACACTTTACCAAACTCAGTCACCAGCTTCTGCAGTTTCTCACATGAATCAGCCACCAGTGCTGTATCATCAGCGAACAACAACTGACTCATTTCCCAAGCTCTCTCATCCACAACAGACTGCATACTCTCCCGTCTTTCCAAAACTCTTGCATTCACCTCCCTAACAACCCCAACCATAAACAAATTAAAGAACCATGGAGACATCACACATCCCTGCCGCAAACCTACATTCACTGAGAACCAATCACTTTCCTCTCTTCCTACACGTACACATGCCTTACATCCTCGATAAAAACTTTTCACTGCTTCTAACAACTTGCCTCCGACACCATATATTCTTAGTACCTTCCACAGAGCATCTCTATCAATTCTATCATATGCCTTCTCCAGATCCGTAAATGCTCCATACAAATCCATTTGCTTTTCTAAGTATTTTTCACATACATTCTTCAAAGCAAACACCTGATCCACACATCCTCTACCACTTCTGAAACAACACTGCTCTTCCCCAATCTGATGCTCTGTACATTCCTTCACCCTCTCAATCAATACCCTCCCAAATAATTTACTAGGAATACTCAACAAACTTATACCTCTGTAATTTGAGCACTCACTCTTATCCCCTTCGCCTTTATAGAATGGCACTATGCACGCATTCCGCCAATCCTCAGGCACCTCACCATGAGTCATACATACATTAAATAACCTTATCAACCAGTCAACAATACAGTCACCCCCTTTTTTAATAAATTCCACTGCAAAACCATCCAAACCTGCTGCCTTCCCGGCTTTCATCTTCTGTAAACCTTTTACTATATATATATATATATATATATATATATATATATATATATATATATATATATATATATATATATATATATATATATATATTTTTTTTTTTTTTTTCATACTATTTGCCATTTCCCGCGTTAGCGAGGTAGCGTTAAGAACAGAGAACTGGGCCTTAGAGGGAATATCCTCACCTGACCCCCTTCTCTGTTCCTTCTTTTGGAAAATTAAAAAAAAACAAGAGGGGTAGGATTTCCAGCCACCCGCTCCCTCCCCTTTTAGTCGCCTTCTACGACACGCAGGGAATACGTGGGAAGTATTCTTTCTCCCCTATCCCCAGGGATATATATATATATATATATATATATATATATATATATATATATATATATATATATCACACAGGATTAAGTGACTTGACAACACGAGTGCAAAACTCTCTCCCGGTAACACATATGGTAATGACACACACACACGAGCCTCCGTGGTGTAGCGGCTGGGGTTACTGAGCATGGTTCAGCACAGGTCCTTCTAAGGTCGGATTCGTGAGGGTTCGAATCTTTGGCGAGGTAGTCGGCTTACAGCCAACCCCAGATGTTTATGCACCCCTTAGGCTAGGTCAACAAGTGGGTATCTAGCTGGGCTTGTGTGTCTTGCACGTGTGTGTGTGTGTGTGTGTGTGTGTGTGTGTGTGTGTGTGTGTGTGTGTGCATGCGTGCGTGTGTGCGTGCGTGTGTGCGTGTATATATGTGTGCGTGCGTGTGTATGTGTGTGCATAATAAGCACTACAGACACGGTATATTTGTGAACAAGGCTAAACGATGAGGGGTTAATACGAATGTAAACTCTCCGTATTACATAAATAGTAATCACACAAACGGACAGTATAATACTATAAGCCTTTCCCATTACTGACGTGTGAACATGTAAAAAATAGCTAGCCAACATATGCATCATGAAATGTAGCTTCAATCGTTCATATGTACACTAGATTTGCATATAGTATACATATAAAGCACGCAGTTTCATAGAACACATAATGCCTTCCAACAGCAGGATTCGATACTCTATCACTTGTGTGAGAGTGACTGTATTAACTGATAGACTCGCAGTCTAGATTCAGCATAACCATCTCCCACACAAATGAAAGAGGTTTGAATCTAGATGACGGAGGGCATTATGTGTTTAGCATACACATAATTTGAAGAGAAAACATCACACGTTGAAAATGTAACATTCACATCGAATCATAAACGTCTCAATATTATGATGAGAACAAGCCATGAGACAAGCGGCTCATAAGTGTGTTTATCATACCATTATAATCGACAGTCTTCCCTCTTTCGAAGAGAATACTGAGACATTATACGACATTAGCATTATAGTTCTTTCCTAATAAGAAAAACTGTAATTTTGCCGTATTGCTCTGGTAGACGGGAATATACAGACTCCACCTCCTCTGCCACCACCACCAACACTCTAGATACCTTATCTGCACATTGGGCATGACCGGACTCCACCCTGTATGAGGTTACACCACGAGTGAAGAGTCCCCTTTGGCGAGGCTATATCAACGGGAGCACGGTCGCGTCATTGAACTTCCCTCTCCAAAGGAGTCTATCATTTCCCCTGCTTCTGAAGTAGCGCAGCCTTGGAGCTGCAGCAGGAGCTCCTGGAGATAGGCAGTGGGGGAACACCAGGACCAATTTCTAGAAACGAGTCCTGGAGCAATCCTAGGTAACTGGGCACAATATAACATCATAAAGAATTGGGGTTGTAACGCTATCCTTGTAGGAGGGAAGCAGAGGAATGAATGAGTGGTGGTGGTGTTGACCCCACTTGTCTCTTCCCCACAACACCTCAATCCATTAACAACCTCCTGAACCACGACCATTACCAACAACCACCTTCGTCACAACCACTTGTTATTTAACCACCATTACTGACCGCTATCAACATCACTAATCATAACTAACCACCATCACTACCACTATTACCAACCACCAACACCACCACTGCCAACCATCACCATCACCACCACCATTTCCAGTCACCACAATTACCAACCATTACCAGAATTACGATTACCAAGCATTTCTATAACCAACTACCACCATTTATCAAGCACAACCATTACCAACAACTATCACCATCACCATTATCACCTCCATTACCAACCACCATCACTGCCAGTCACCACTATTACCACCCTCCACCACTACCACAATTACCATCCATCACCACCATCATCACAACGCAAACATAACAGTAAGTACACAGGAACTATCTTGAGGGGTTGGAGTCTCTGGATGATTGACATTCTACTGATAGAGAAGAGATAAGAACGAGTGGGACTTGAGTGTCCAGCTTGACAGCTCCCTTTAAGAGATGGTGAGATACAGTTGATATCATTTCCTTCTTTGTGTTCTTGTATCTTGAGGTGTACGTATGATTCTCTTCTTGCGATTTTGTATGTTAATGAAATATTCATAAGTAAAAGAACAACCCATTTTTTGCATACATATCCTATAGTAATACTCAATTCTATGATATAAAATGGCGGTCCTGGTAGTCCAAATATCTGCACACGCCCTAAGGAAGTTGCCAGACTCACGTCAATTGACCCCCACAGACACTTGCCAAAAATGTATCCATTTCCGTGGAAGGATAGAAAATGACGGCTGCTGGGATGATATATTTTCAGGAAAATATTTCATTGTTAAGCTGGACGACTGTGCCGGCAATATAGGAGGTATGAAGAGGGTAGGTAAATGACCGGAGTGCTTCTGGAACCACTGAACAGTGCCATTCCGCCGTTCATGGTGTGGTGGCTAGAAAGGATGGGAATGGTGGTGGTGATGGAGGGTGTGGTGGTCAAGGGAGGTAAGGAGTGGTGGTGATGAGGGAAGGTGTCGTTGCCAAGGTTGGAGGGAGTAGGGGTAATGTGGGAAAGTGTGGTAACGAGAGAACAGATGAAGCACCAGAAGGCCCGAATCTGCTAATTTCACTGCAAAGTGTTATATTTTTTCCTTTATACCAAAATGATTCACACATCATAAGGAAAAAACAACAGATTGAATGAGATATCTTTATCAGTTAAAGAGTTATAGTCGATCCGAAACTGTTAAGATATAATTGCATTTTCTCGCATTTTAAGTTTTGTCACTTGTCGAGTTCTAGTTCGGACCGCCTATTCAAACAACTTCAAACAACCTCTCTATACACGCTAAAAATGGAACTTCATTACTCTTGTACGTGGGAATCATGAATAGTGTGTGTGTGTGTCTTTGTGTGTGTGCGTGTGTTGTCTTTGTGTGTGTGTATGTGTGTGTGTGTGTGTGTGTGTATGCGTATACCATTATAACACGAGAACGCTAAATCACTGATGATGATGCAAAAAAATATCAAAATGAATCCGGATGTGTGCTAATTAAATCTTCCAGCTCACTTCGTTCTCCTGGTACGGACTTAAAATGAGAGAGTTTACAAAGTGCAAATGTAACCCCTCATATTCATATCTGTTTTCTTCCATTGTCATACACCAGAATTTCTGCCTAGCGGATCCAGTAAATGGAGATGCTGTGACTGTATAGTGGAAGTGTAGTAATATATTCAGTGGAGGTGAAGTATCTGTTCAGTGGAGGTGAAGTAATCCGTTCAGTGGAGATGTAGTAATATATTCAGTGGACATGCAGTAGCATATTCAGTAGAGGTACAGTGATATATTCAGTGGAAGTATAGTAATATATTCAGTGGAGATGCAATAATCTATTCAGTGGAAGTACAAGAATCAGTAGTGGAGGTGCAGTAATCCGTTAAGTGAATATGCATTAATCTGTTCAGTGGAGGTGCGGTAAACTGTTCACTGCAAGTCCATTAATCTGTTCAGTGAGAATGCGACAGTTACTCCTATGGGGGTGCAATAATTTGTTCAGTGAAAGTACAATATTCATTAGATTTGGGATTGCAATTAACTGTTCAATGGTGATGCAATAAGTGAGAGAGTGAATTATTGAATCTAACCTTCTCGTTTGACCTTTCCACGTTCCCGGTACTGACGTAATGACCCAGGAAACAGAAACGAACTATTCAAAATGGATGACGGGGAAATACACAGGTAAATGTAAGATATGTGGGAAAATATGCCGCCACATCTAATACGTTGTGTCCTTGTGGCAAAGTATAAAAAGAAATACCTACACGTGTTATGCAGATAATATTCATTAGTAAATGTTTTACATTCATTTTTTTTACAGTGTAAAACTAATTCTGTCTTCACTTTCCTGTAACCCAATACTACATCATTCTTGAGAATTGCACTTCAACCTTTCCAGAGTTATGAATTTTGATCCAGTTTTTTGGCAGGAGAATCATGAGAAAGTCAGCACTACAATGTATTCCTGTTTTCTTATTCACAGTTGTAGAAATAGACAAAGTCTGACCTCTGTTACAGACAGAGAGGTTCTCCACACCTGTCACAGTATTATGTTCACTGCTTGGACTTCCAAGGGGCTCTCAGCACCTATTACAGTATTATGTCCTCTGCTTGGCCTTCCGAAAGGCTCTCAGCACCTGTTCACTGCTTGGCCATCTTAGCAGGCCAAAGGGCTCTTAGTGCCTGACGTAGTATCGCTGGTCGTTGGCTGCCTGGCATTTCCTTCGCTGGTCGAATTTACAGACATTACCCAACATTTGTCCTCTGTGGCAACAGGGTGGCCTTCCTCGCTGCACGAGAGATATCGAATTCAGTTTCCTAACAGAGTTCGTATGGAAGAGTATTTCCACACTGATGTTCATGAGTGGTCGACGACAAGAGAGGTCACGCTATTTTTTCCTTGTAGTATTTCACAAGAGTCTTAATGATACAAGTTTAAAGGATGTGCTGACCAGGTCAGAACAAACCTGGTATAGTCGTCCATTACGGTTCATTTTCTTGTTTTCAAAGAAAATTAATGGCGGATGTCTGAGCAAGCGTAAGCCATGCCAAAGGTTATTGCAAAATATATGCCCAAAGAAGCACAGTTCATGATATACCTTGGCTTTGTTCTGATAAGTATATCTTTCAAGTTTGGTCACCTAAGTATTTCTATATGTAAATTGCTTGGAATAAAGAGACGGACTTACATGAGAAGTAATCATTCACAGTCGTTAAGTCAACTTGAATACTTAAGCTAGGCTTTCAAATCTCTTTCCATTTGTCTTACTCTTTTCACATGCGAATATGTGCTCATATTTAGGCAAGAGTCCATAACTTATGACAAGTCATACATGAGGAAAAGTAACAGTCCAGAATAGAACCCTGCGGCACTCTAAAGGTGATATCAACTTACTTTCAGAGGGCTCCTCTGATATATGTCGTTTGTTCTCATCCACTAAGATGATAATCTACCCATCTAAGGAGTCTCCTCCTTATTCCGGTTCAGTGGTCCAGCTTCTCAATCAGCCTTCCGTGTGTTAGTGTCAAATTCTTTCTGACAAGTCCACATATGATGCACTCAACCTTCCCTTTTGTCTAGGAGAGAGTTCTCGCTGTCATAAATATCTGATGCTCGTTACACATGACCTCCTCCCAGTTGCTGATTATCTCTTCCAGTACCTTACAGACCACACTCGTCCGAGAGACTGATCTGTAGTGCAGTGGCTCTTCTTATCCTCCTTTCTCATAAATTGGAATGAAGTTCACCATTTACCATTCCTTGGCATTTTTGTCTTTCTCTGGTGACATCTTGAATAGTGTTTCAAGTGGTTTATGAAGTTATGAAGTGTGTCTGCACAGATCTCTCCACATATGTTTTGTGTGTGTGTGTATTTATGTATGTATGTATGTATGTATGTATGTATATATGTGTGTGTGTGTGTGTGTGTGTGTGTGTGTGTGTGTGTGTGTGTGTGTGTGTGTGTGTGTGTGTAGTTACATAAGGAGAGGAAATTCTAAACTCGTGGAGCTCCATCTGTTTTTTCTTCTTATACCACCATTAAGATTTTTCAGATGTTTGTAAGCTGCCGGCGTTAACAGTCTCCTTTCTCTGACTATTCCAAGCATCCACCACGCTTACACTAAACCAGTATCATTTTGCATTTCTCAAATCATCTTTGTGCTCAGCTTCTGTTTGTGGCCTCTAGTAAGTCTGATACTGTGTCTCCTGAAAAATGTTCGCTATCAACTTCGTCCATCTGACTTACGAACCTGCAGACTGTTATCTGGTCATCCTCTCTCTCTCTCTCTCTCTCTCTCTCTCTCTCTCTCTCTCTCTCTCTCTCTCTCTCTCTCCCTCTTGTCCCTGAGCAATAACTTAGTTCTCGTAAGTCAGTCACCATTGTGGTTGGTTTTCTCTGGACGCTCTCAATACCCTGTCTTTCTTTAGGTGCACAAGAAGCGAAATCCATTTTTCAGGCAATGTTGTGAACAGCTTCTCAGCCATTTCCTTGTCCATAAACTTGAATGCGAAGCTAACATTTGCCAGGATATAGTACACCTCTTTCGTAAGTCTTCTGACGCATAGCACTAGCACCAGCTTAGGTCCTTCAAACGTCGATTTCTTCAGCCTATTTCCAGCTTGGTAGTAGTTCGCTCCAGGAGCTTCCTTTATTGGGTCCCATCCTATTCACCTTAATACTCAGATTGAATCTCATTATTCATTTGTGTGACTAACTTTTCTAGAGTTTGTTCAGATCCTCCTGTAAGCTGCAACAATGATCATCATTTCATATCGAGAAATATATTTAGGGTATAAGCAGGGTTTGTCTGCCATGTCATTTACATACACAAAGATTGAACGTTGCAACAACCCAAGACTGACCATCTATTTCAGGCATGTGCCTTTTACCTAGTATGTTCTTTGTTACATTCCACGGAGGTAATCCTCTCTCCACTGCAGGAGTCTGCCTTTTAACACCGCTTGTAGCTCTCTACTTCCTAATCAACTTCTGATGCGACATAGTGTCTAAGGCTTTCTGGCAGTCAAGGAGCAGACAGTTTACCTATCCCTATCTTTAATTCAACACTGTGTGTGTGTGTGTGTGTGTGTGTGTGTGTGTGTGTGTGTGTGTGTGTGTGTGTGTGTGTGTGTGTGTGTGTCTGTGCGAGTGTTCGTGTGTGTGATTCCCTATTTCGGCTGTACGGGGAGAGAGTTCTACATTCACGGGACCCCATCTCATGAACGTTTTGCTATCATAAAACTTTTAAACTTCTGTGTGCTGCACGCATTCACAATTTCAGTTTATTCCATTCATCCATTATTCTTATGCTATAAAAGCGCGTCCTTACATCTTTTGTGACAAGTTTCTTGCTTGATTTCATGTCATGGCCCCTGGATGTTCTATCCTTACATCTTTCGTACAGTTGCTCACTGACGACGTCATCAAATTGTTTAAAAGAGTTTAAGATTGTGATCACATCACCCCTTACTCTTCTTGTCTAAATAGTTGGCAAATGTAAGGCCTCTGATCTTTCCTTGTAACTCAGCTCTCATAAGTCTCGTACCATCTTTTCTACCCTCCTCTGGAGCTTACCTCTTACAATGAATGCAGGGCTAAAATTTTCTTGTTGAGAGTTTGTCCCCTTTACAAGTATTCTAAGGTGGGACTTTGGCGATCGGTTCCTTACACTTGTTGGGTCCCGTCACTTGAATTTTCTCTACTCTCACAGAATTGCCTAATTTTCTGATGCTCTCAGCATTAACAATGGCACTACTGAACTTAGTCTATTCGTTCATTACATATCCTATAAAAGCTCTTATCTTCATCATGTTCGTTGCTTTAGTTGCTAACTATTACCTCTTGTTACATCATCTTTGCACCTTCCAAAAGAAACTGGTTGCCGAAGACATCAACAAACAGGCTTAGAATATAGAAAGTTGCGGCTAAGTCAACCCTTCCTCTTTCTTCTTCTATGCTGGGCAATCTTATGGTTCTTAACTTCTCACTGCAACTCGGCTCTTATTTCAGGTACCATTATTATTGTTCTCTTCCAAACCTTTACAAAGGTTAATTGCGGTGACGAAACTTGAGAATCATATCGAGTTTTCGGTTCAATATACGTTGTGGACAGCTTACCGAACACGTCCTTTTCAATGTTACCTACATGAAGATTTCAATATTTGCCGGCAGACAATGTTTCCTGCACCATTCTCCTGAGGTGGGCCTCTGTTGACAGGCCAGCTACAATGTCGAACCCTCAAGTCCCTCTCGCATACAGATTCCTGAAGCTTATATCCTAATATTTTACATTCATATCGAGGCCCCTTTGTCCCCAGAGACATATCCTTGTAGGACCGAGACAGGAAAGCCTACCATGAAGCCTTCCCCCGAACAAAAGATCCTCCGTGACTGTGATTTTCTAGTTTTTTGGTCCTACAAAATAACACTCTAAGGGACGTTCCAATAACGGGAAGTAACGGGAACGCCTTCTTGTTGGGATGGCCCATCTACCGTGATGAAGCAAAGTCCTAATATGATACAACTCATGAAATCATATTCCTGATGCCATACTGATATATAATATTTCTCATAAAGTAGATACATAGATCTGATGGGGTAACTGTAAAATGAACAAAACAACTACCTTTTTAGATATTTCCTCATATATATATTGAATTCACAATATACATATACATATAAGTGAAAAAGAGGGCAAATGACAGTTGGGGTGAGAGAGTATCATTAAATTTTAGGAAGAATACAAAGATGTTTTGGAAGGAGGTAAATAAAGTGCGTAAGACAAGGGAACAAATGGGAACTTCAGTGAAGGGGGCTAATGGAGAAGTGATAAGTAGTGGTGATGTGAGAAGGAGATGGAGTGAGTATTTTGAAGGTTTACTGAATGTGTTTGATGATAGAGTGGCAGATATAGGGTGTTTTGGTGGAGGTGGTGTGTAAAGTGAGAGGGTTAGGGAAAATGATTTGGTAAACAGAGAAGAGGTAGTAAAAGCTTTGCGGAAGATGAAAGCGGGCAAGGCAGCAGGTTTGGATGGTATTGCAGTGGAATTTATTAAAAAAGGTGGTGACTGTATTCTTAACTGGTTGGTGAGGTTATCTAATGTATGTATGACTCATAGTGAGGTGCCTGAGGATTGGCGGAATACTTGCATAGTGCCATTGTACAAAGGCAAAGGGGAAAAATGCGAGTGCTCAAATTACAGAGGTATACGTTTGTTGAGTATTCTTGGGAAATTATATGGGAGGGTATTGACTGAGAGGGTGAAGGCATGTACAGAGCATCAGATTGGGGAAGAGCAGTGTGGTTTCAGAAGTGATAGAGGATGTGTGGATCAGGTGTTTGCTTTGAAGAATGTATGTGAGAAATACTTAGAAAAGCAAATGGATCTGTATGGAGCATTTATGGATCTGGAGAAAGCATATGATAGAGTTGATAGAGATGCTCTGTGGAAGGTATTAAGAATATATGGTGTGGGAGGCAAGTTGTTAGAAGCAGTGAAAAGTTTTTATCGAGGATGTAAGGCATGTGTACGTGTAGGAAGAGAGGAAAGTGATTGGTTCTCAGTGAATGTAGGTTTGTGTGTGATGTCTCCATGGTTGTTTAATTTGTTTATGGATGGGGTTGTTAGGGAGGTTAATGCAAGAGTTTTGGAAAGAGGGGCGAGTATGAAGTCTGTTGTGGATGAGAGAGCTTGGGAAGTGAGTCAGTTGTTGTTCGCTGATGATACATCGCTGGTGGCTGATTCTGGTGAGATACTGCAGAAGCTGGTGACTGAGTTTGGTAAAGTGTGTGAAAGAAGAAAGCCGAGAGTAAATGAGATTAAGAGCAAGGTTATTAGGTACAGTAGGGTTGAGGGACAAGTCAAGTGGGAGGTAAGTTTGAATGGAGAAAAACTGGAGGATTTGAAGTGTTTTAGCTATCTGGAAGTGGATTTGGTAGCGGATGGAACCATGGAAGCGGAAGTGAATTATAGGGAGGGGGAGGGGGCGAAAGTTCTGGGAGCGCTGAAGAATGCGTGGAAGTCGAGAACATTATCTCGGAAAGCAAAAATGGGTATGTTTGAAGGAATAGCGGTTCCAACAATGTTATATGGTTGCGAGGTGTGGGCTACGGATAGAGTTGTGCGCAAGAGGGTGGATGTGCTGGAAATGAGATGTTTGAGGACAATATGTGGTGTGAGGTGGTTTGATCGAGTAAGTAATAATAGGGTAAGAGAGATGTGTAGTAATAAAAAGAGTGTGGTTGAGAGAGCAGAAGTGAGTGTTTTGAAATGGTTTGGACACATGGAGAGAATGAGTGCGGAAAGATTGACCAAGAGAATATATGTGTCAGAGGTGGAGGGAACGAAGAGATGTGGGAGACCAAATTGGAGGTGGAAAGATGGAGTGAAAAAGATTTTGAGTGATCGGGGCCTGAACATGCAGGAGGGTGAAAGACGTGCAAGGAATAGAGGGAATTGGAACGATGTGGTATACCGGGGTCGACGTGCTGTCAATGGATTGAACCAGGGCATGTGAAGCGTCTGGGGTAAACCATGTAAAGTTGTGTGGGGCCTGGATGTGGAAAGGGAGCTGTGGTTTCGGTGCATTATTACATGACAGCTAGAGACTGAATGTGAACGAAAGTGGCCTTTGTTGTCTTTTCCTAGCGCTACCTCGCGCACATTTGGGGGGAGGGGGTGGTTATTTTCATGTGTGGCGGGGTGGCGATGGGAATGAATAAAGGCAGACAGTATGAATTATGTGCATGTGTATATATGTATATGTCTGTGTGCATATATATGTATACGTTGAGATGCATAGGTATGTATATGTGTATGTGTGGACGTGCATGTATATACATGTGTATGCGGGTGGGTTGTTCCATTCTTTCGTCTGTTTTCTTGCGCTACCTCGCTAACGCGGGAGACAGCGACAAAGCAAAATAAAATAAATAATATATATATATATATATATATATATATATATATATATATATATATATATATATATGAATATACTGCATATGAACGCGCACTTCCATATAAAATAAAATCCTCCAAAACCAGGATCGAACCCAGGACCCCTGGTTATGTGAGCCTATGGGAAATGACCAGTGGAAACCCCGTTGCGGCAAGTCGCCCCCTGTATACCACACCAGTCCAGTTCACCCTTTCCCGAGCATATCTTACACCAACTTGCATGTTCTGGCCGGGAATACTCAAAATCCTTCATGTATAATGCACAGAATCCAGATCCCACCCATCCAAGGCCAAGTCCCACACACGTTTCAAGGTTTACCTTGACGGCTTCGTACACCCTGGTTCAGTCGAATAACAGCACGTCGCCCTGTGTATACCACATCGCTCTATCCCATGTAGGACTCACACCCTCTGTACTATTCAGGCCCATATCAGTCAAAGTGTATCTTATCTCATCCTCCACTTCCTCAGATTCCTAGTTAAGCTCCCTCTACTTCTGACACTTATATCCCTTTTAGGTAGCCTCTCCTCGCTCATCTTATACATATGCAAAGGAATTCAAACAGCAACAGACCATCACATCCCTTCGAGGCTGCTTGTAATAGTGGGGGATATTAGAAACTCATAGATTATTGAGGTAAAAGTAGACAAGCATAAAGATGATTCAAATATATATACCTGCAAAGCGTTATCGTACCTACTTAGGCAGCAATACTATTAGTCGCGCACTTAACGCGAAATAACTATTAAGTGTGCTCCTGAACGTATCATTAGTATTGCTTTAAACCACTAATTGGCAAGTCATTCAATATTTGACAATCCTGTGAAAGAAAACGTACTCCTCGTTTGAAGTAAAACGTTTGCCCAAGAGCTTGTACCCATTACTCGAGTGAAATCAAACAAATCAAGTCTTAAGTACATTGTTAGATCAAGATTAGCAAAGCCTTTAATAAGCTTGACTACTTGTATGAAATCATCTCTCAACCTTCTCTTTTCTAAATTAAACAGATTCAAGTCTTTTAGTCGGATCTCACAGGATTTGTTTCTCAGTCCGGGATCACAATATTCAAGATGGGGACGCACCAGTGAATCAAAGAGAGTAAGAATGATTTCCCTAGACAGATTCCAAAGCCCAACATATGGATCCAAGACTTGTTCGCTCTTTTTCTTCCCTGAGGCATGTTGCCATGCAACTACTTCGAGGTAAAGGATAGCGTTAAGATAGCTAGTAGGTGACAGTGTGGGAAAAGTTATGGGATAAAGGTGTGGGGAGAGCTAGGATGTCATGCTGTGGGAACGGCTGTGGAATGATGGTGTGGGGAGAGCTAGTGGGTGATAGTAAGGAAAGAGTCGTGGGATAATACGAAAGAGAGAGACATGCTGTTTGCAACAGGCCAATGGGTCCTTGCAAGGCTGTTTATGCTAGCTGAAACGATCAGATATACAGGGTTTGGTTTGAGGAAAAGGTAAAAGCGAGATGACTTATGGAGAACTGCCTTTGAAACCTCTTAACTACGGACGCTCAGATAGCACCAGTCGTGGACTTTAAGCAAGGCACTCGTACATCTATTTTGTACACGCACTTCAGGCGTTGCTTTCAACTGTTCATTACAAATGCCAACAATCCTCTCGGTGAATTTGTATTTTGCCTCATTCGAAGTAAAACTCTTATCCACGAGTCTGTATCCATTACAACGGGACTGATCTAATCTTAACTAGCTGCTTGGGAGACGACCTAAAGATATTGATAAATTTGTAACCCTTATTAAACTGCCTTTTAACTTACTTTTCCTAAGCTAGATAAGGTTATTAAAATGACTTTCAAAGACTAAGTTTCCGAGTTTGGGGGAGTAGACAGCGAAAGACAAATGAAAAAAAAAAGAAATATATAGGTTTGTAGACCTGACTCTTTAAGGCTGAGAGGTTGAGGTAATGAGAAAGACGAATATAGGAAGAAAATTCCAAAGCTTAATTGTTCGAGGGAAGGAGAAGGTATCATAACGGCCTGTTCTCGAGTGGCCGGTCTCCATACAGAAACTATAAGAAACAGTAGCCGGTCACGTGCTTGGTTGCGAGGACACGTGCAGACACTTCATAAGAGCAGCGGCCAAAAATGGTACGTTCCTGCAGGACAGGAGGAGGGCAACAGCATTGCGGTGTACAAGAAGGAATTGTTGAAGAGATGCGATGCCAGAAGAGATATGGGGACGGAAGGCTTTGGTTATACCCTCACTGACAAAGATGTGTATGTAATACTATAAACTAAGGGGGATAAAACTCCCGTTTCTATGTTGTAGCTGCTCACAAGAAAGACAATTACACCATCTATACGGGCAAAACTAAGCAGAGTCTTTATGATGGTGACAAAAAAGTATATCGTATTTATGAGGATTAGTTGCCTAGACGTCTATTCGAATGCCCTACCCACGTTGATTAGAATTCTGCTTACCATTTTTTACACTTCTATGAACTAGCCTTCTTGGTACTAAGGTATCGAAGAGTATTTCACACAAGTTTCCCCAATACCGGAGTCATCAAAACCACATTTTTACAATGAGTTACGACCCTCTGCCATTACCCGAGTTACGACCCTTAGCTATCACCCGAGTTACGACGCTCTGCCATCATCCGAGTTATGACCCTCTGCAATAACCCCGATCACCAGATTACTCTGTGGAAACTTCGATTGTAAATGGACTTATCCAGAAATCACAACTTCCACAGACCGTTAACAGTGACATTGCGGTGAATTCCTCTGCCTCCTACTGCCTCGCCAAGTTTCCCAAAATTCGTGTGGCAACCTTGAAAAACGCAAGGCCTCTGTGGCTCTAATCTTCACTGATTTCACTCCAATTTCTGCCCTAATGAACTATAACACAATCATCACTAAACCATTTCCACTGGACTGCGATTAAGCCTCACTCCATATCTTGCAGACATCAACAGAACGCAACGAGGTTGTGTGCTTCCGAGAGGTAATTTCCACCTTTCAGTCCCTCACCTGACAGGTGCCACTGGGTACGAAGATGAGACCTTTATGTTTCCTGATCCTCATAAACGATACCCTAATGGATGGACCTGCTTGATGAATGTATGATGACAACATCCCTCCCGACTTCACAACCCTCCAGAACACCCTTAATGACTTCTGGAGTTGCGCCAACGCCAACTTCATCACCAACTAAATGAAGACTATAGTTACGCCCTGGAGTCTCGCCTCCAGTTACGTTCGAGGGTAAACTTGCCGTCTCCAGGGTGTTCAGTCCACCAAGCTTCTCGGTGCCGTACTAGATAAGATAAACTGGAATGAGCAGACCAGCACCATTTTCAAGTCCTCCGGTCATCATCTCTACATTTTCCGACTGTCTAAAAGACACTTGGACTCTCTTTACCTGAATCTAAGACCGTCAACGCAACATTCATCTTCCCCCCCTATCCACCAGCTAACAGGGGCTTCTACAAGAGATAAAGAACAGAGCATGCAACATAGTCCTCGGTCCCTCTTACATCACTTATCAAGAGGCACAAAAGACGCTGGCAATCCTAACTATCCAACCATTACCTGAACCTCAGCCGAGAGTTCGGAAAGAAGTTACTGCACCCGTCTCGCCAATTTCACCTCCTGCCGCCAGAAGTCTTTAGTCCCGTAGTCGCAGTTTCTCATCACAGCTACATTTAACCCATCCAAACTCCTAACTCCTATTGTTCTTAGGTGCATATGTTATACATAGACTGTGTTTTCGTTATCAAGAGCATAAGCAGTGTAAGTACTCCACCATAAATGCTTATGTGATAAGAGCGATCTCTCTCCTCGTCCTGGACCTCTACCAATCAAGAACTAGCCCGAGTTGCTCAGGTCCTTATCAATAATGGTTATTCAAACAGGGAAATCTGGGCCTCTATTCGCAAGAGCCTGGAGAGATGGAACCAAGGAAACCACACAATACAACCATGGAGATCGATGCCCCCAGATCAGACAGTGCGCCCGACTCCATCCACCTTTACTTCAAGGCACTTCAATTCCTCTTTTTACAGGTTGGATGAACGTGTGATCAAGAAAAGCCTGAGGCATACCAAACAACGACCAGAAAATTTATTCTATTATCTATAACCAAAGAAAACATCACATCTCTTGCTTAAAAACAATCCAGCACCAAGGCCAGCACCTTTCCAGGGGAGTCATGTCATATACGAATTCCAGTGCCCTTCATGCGGACTGCACGCCCCGTTCGTCATATATATGCATGATCACCACTAAATTGTCCCGACGTCTTTCGCGTCATTTATAGAGCGGGAGGCACATATAGGGAAGGAATGTAAACGATTGGAGTTGTATAAGAGAAAGTGAGATGAGGTCAAGAGGAAGGTGCAGGGGTTGAGAAAGAGGTCAACGAGAGTGGAAGGAAGGAGGTAAATAATGTGGGAAAGACAAAAGATGGGAACATCAGTGAATGGGGCAAAAGGGGAATTGATAAAAGGTAGTGATGAAGTAAAGAGGAGACAGTGTTTTTGAAAGGCTGTTAAATGTGTTTGGTGATAGACAGGCAGATGTCGGGGTGTTATGCGAAGTG
This sequence comes from Panulirus ornatus, assembly GCF_036320965.1. Classification (NCBI taxonomy): domain Eukaryota; kingdom Metazoa; phylum Arthropoda; class Malacostraca; order Decapoda; family Palinuridae; genus Panulirus; species Panulirus ornatus. The sequence goes on along the minus strand of NC_092245.1, from coordinate 2,102,850 downwards.
AGAGAGTCATGGAGACTGGTTTGATGAAGAAAGAAGAGGTGAAGAAAGCCTTCCGTAAGATGAAATGTGGCAAGGCGGCAGGAGTGGATGGTAGTGATGTCGAAAATATCATGCTGTGCTGTTGATTGGCTGATAAGGATATTCAATGTCCGCAACGTTTAGTGCAAATGTATAAACGCAGGGAGGATAAAGGTGAGTGTTCATACTACTGGGATGCAAGCTTGATGATTATACCTGGTAAGTTGTATGGGAGGGTACTGATTGAAAGGGTGAAGGCATGTACACCGCATCATTTTTGAGGGGAGCAGTTTAGTTTCAGAAATGGTAGAGGATGTGAGGATCAGGGGTTTGCTGTAAAGAATGTGTGTGAGAAATACTCAGAAAAACTGATGGATTTGCAAGTGACATTTATGGATCTGGAGACGGCATATGATGGAATTGATAGAGATGCCTTGTGTAAAAGAATATAGGGTGTGGGAGAAGAGCTGCCAGAAGCAGTGAGAAGTTTTTATCAAGGTGAAGGCATGTGTACGAGTAGGAAGAGAGGAGAGTAAATGGTTTCAAGTCAAGGCTGGGCCGCGGCAGAGCTGTATGATGTTACAATGGTTGTTCAATTTGTTTATGGATGGTGTGCTGAAGGAAGTACATGTCAGTGTCTTGAGAGAGGGGCGAGTATACAGTTTGTGAGGGATGAGAGACTCTACGAATCGTAGAGTCTCTCATTGTTGTTTGTTGACGGTACAGCACTGGTGGGGGATTCGAGTGAGAAACTGCAGAAGTTGGGGATTCAGTCTGGAAGTGTGTGGGCAAGGAAAAAGTTGAAAGTAAATGTGAATAAAAACAAGGTTGTTAAATACAGTAGGGATGAAGGGCAGGTTAGTTGGGGTGCGAGTTTGAAAGGACAAATAATGGAGGAAATTAACTATTTTAGATATCTGGGAGTGGGCATTGCAGCGATTGGAAGTATGGAACAAAGTGAGTAATGGGGTGGGGGTGGGGGGGTAAAGGTTCTGGGAGCACTGAAGAATGTGCGGAAAGAGAACGTTATCTGGGAGTGCAAAATAAAGTATGTTTGAAGGAATAATAGTCCCAACAATAGCAAATGGATGCAAGGTATAGGATATATACAAGGTAGTGCGGAGGAAGGGATGGATATTTTGGGAATGAAATGTTTGAGGACAATATGTAGAGTGAGGTGGTTTGATCAAGAAAATAATGAAAGGATAAAAGAGATATATGGTAATAAAGAGTGTGGTTGAGAGAGCCGAAGAGGGTGTACTGTAATGGTTTGGATATATGCAGAAAATAGGTCAGGAGAGGTTGACAGAGAGGATATATTTGTCAGGATTGAAGTAAAAAGGAGAACGGGTAAACCAAATTGGAAATGGAGGGATGGAATAAAATGATTTTGAGCGACTGGAGCCTAAACATGCAGGCGTGCAAGGGACAGAGTGAATTGGAATGGAGTAGTATACCAGGATCGACCCGCTGTCACTGGACTGAACCAAGACATATGAAGCGTCTGTGGGAAACCATGGTGAGGTATGTGGGGCTTGGACGTGGACAGAAAATGGTGGTTTCGCTGCATTACACATGACAGCTAGAGAATGGATGTGTGGATCAGGTGTATGCTTTGAAGAATGCATGCGAGAAATAGTTAGAAAAACAGATAGACTTATAGGTAGCATTTATGGATCTGGAGATGGCATATGATAGAGTTGATAAAGATGCTCTCTGGAAAGTGTTAAGAGTTATTGGTGTGGGAAGTAAGTTGCTAGAAGCAGTGAAATGTTTTTATCGAGGGTGTAAGGCATATGTACGAGTAAGAAGAGAGGAAAGTGCTTGGTTTTCAGTGAATGTCAGTTTGCGGCAGGGGTGTGTGATGTCTCCATGGTTGTTTAAATTGTTTATGGATGGAGTTGTTAGGGAGATGAATGCAAGAGTTTTGGATAGAGGGGCAAGTATGCAGTCTGTTGTGGATGAGAGGGCTTGGGAAGCGAGTCAGTTGTTGTTCGCTGATGGTATTTATAATACTCAATCGCCATCTCCCGCTTAGCGAGGCAGCGCAAGAAAATAGACGAAAGGATGGCCCAACCCACCTACATACACAATGCATATACATAAACGCCCATACAGGCACATATACACACATACATTTCAACGTATACCTACATATACATACACAGACATATCCACATGTACATATTCATACTTGCTGCCTTCATCCATTCTCGTCGCCAGCCCCACACACATGAAATAGCACATCCACCCACCCCCGTACGCGCGCGCGAGGTAGTGCCAGGAAAAGACAAAAAAAGGCCACATTCGTTCACACTCAGTCTCTAGCTGTAATGTTTAATGCACCGAAACCACACCTCCCTTTCCACATCCAGGCCCCACAAAACTTTCCATAGTCTACCCCAGACACTTCACATGCCATGGTTCAATCCACTGACAGCACGTCAAACCCGGTATACCACATAGTTCCAATTTATTCTATTCCTTGCATGCCCTCCTGTATGTTCAGGCCGCGATCGCTCAAAATCCTTTTCACTCCATCCTTCCACCTCCAATTTGGTCTCCCGCTTCCCCTCGTTCCCTCCACCTCTGACACATATATCCTCTTTGTCAATCTTCCTCATTCATTCTCACAACCACACTTTTTATTACCACACATCTCTCTTACCCTTTCATTACTTACTCGATCAAACCACCTCACACCACATATTGTCCTCAAACATCTCATTTCCAACACGTCCAACCTCCTTCTCACAACCCTATCTATAACCCATGCCTCGCAACCATATAACATTGTTGGAACCACTATTCCTTCAAATATACCCATTTTTGCTCTCCGAGATAACGTTCTCGCCTTCCACACATTCTTCAACGCTCCCAGAACCTTCGTCCCTCCCCCACCCTGTGACTCACTTCCACTTCCATGGTTCCATCCGCTGCTAAATCCACGACAAGAAATTTTAAACACTTCACTTCCTCCAATTTTTCTCCATTCAAACGTACCTCCCAGTGAACTTTTTCCTCAACCCTATTGAACCTACTAACCTTGGTCTTATTCACATTTACACTCAGATTTCTTCTTTCACACACTTTACCAAACTCAGTGACCAAGTTCTGTAGTTTCTCACATGAATCAGCCATTAGCCCTGTATCATCAGCGAACAACAACTGACTTACATCCCAAGCCCTCTCATCTACAACAGACTGCATACTTGCCCCTCTCTCCAAAACCCTTGCATTCACCTCCCTAACCACCCCATCCAAAAACAAATTAAACAACCATGGAGACATCACGCGCCCCTGCCGCAAACCGACATTCGCTGGGAACCAATCACTTTCTTCTCTTCCTACTCGTACACATCCCTTTGGATAGGGGAGAAAGAATACTTCCCACGTATTCCCTCTGGGTTGCTGGAAATCCTCCCCTCCCGTCTTTAATTTTCCAAAAGAAGGAACAGAGAAAGGGGCCAAGTGAGGATATTCCTTCTAAAGCTCAGTCCTTTGTTCTTAATGCTACCTCGCTAACGCAGGAAATGGCGAATATGTAATATATATATATATATATATATATATATATATATATATATATATATATATATATATATATATATATATATATATTTTTTTTTTTTTTTTTGCTTTGTCGCTGTCTCCCGCGTTTGCGAGGTAGCGCAAGGAAACAGACGAAAGAAATGGCCCAACCCACCCCCATACACATGTATATACATACGTCCACACACGCAAATATACATACCTACACAGCTTTCCATGGTTTACCCCAGACGCTTCACATGCCTTGATTCAATCCACTGACAGCACGTCAACCCCGGTATACCACATCGCTCCAATTCACTCTATTCCTTGCCCTCCTTTCACCCTCCTGCATGTTCAGGCCCCGATCACACAAAATCTTTTTCACTCCATCTTTCCACCTCCAATTTGGTCTCCCTCTTCTCCTCGTTCCCTCCACCTCCGACACATATATCCTCTTGGTCAATCTTTCCTCACTCATTCTCTCCATGTGACCAAACGATTTCAAAACACCCTCTTCTGCTCTCTCAACCACGCTCTTTTTATTTCCACACATCTCTCTCACCCTTACGTTACTTACTCGATCAAACCACCTCACACCACACATTGTCCTCAAACATCTCATTTCCAGCACATCCATCCTCCTGCGCACAACTCTATCCATAGTCCACGCCTCGCAACCATACAACATTGTTGGAACCACTATTCCTTCAAACATACCCATTCTTGCTTTCCGAGATAATGTTCTCGACTTCCACACATTCTTCAAGGCTCCCAGAATTTTCGCCCCCTCCCCCACCCTATGATCCACTTCCGCTTCCATGTTTCCATCCGCTGCCAGATCCACTCCCAGATATCTAAAACACTTCACTTCCTCCAGTTTTTCTCCATTCAAACTCACCTCCCAATTGACTTGACCCTCAACCCTACTGTACCTAATAACCTTGCTCTTATTCACATTTACTCTTAACTTTCTTCTTTCACACACTTTACCAAACTCAGTCACAAGCTTCTGCAGTTTCTCACATGAATCAGCCACCAGCGCTGTATCATCAGCGAACAACAACTGACTCACTTCCCAAGCTCTCTCATCCCCAACAGACTTCATACTTGCCCCTCTTTCCAAAACTCTTGCATTCACCTCCCTAACAACCCCATCCATAAACAAATTAAACAACCATGGAGACATCACACACCCCTGCCGCAAACCTACATTCACTGAGAACCAATCACTTTCCTCTCTTCCTACACGTACACATGCCTTACATCCTCGATAAAAACTTTTCACTGCTTCTAACAACTTGCCTCGCACACCACATATTCTTAATACCTTCCACAGAGCATCTCTATGAACTCTATCATATGCCTTCTCCAGATCCATAAATGCTACATACAATTCCATTTGCTTTTCTAAGTATTTCTCACATACATTCTTCAAAGCAAACACCTGATCCACACATCCTCTACCACTTCTGAAACCACACTGCTCTTCCCCAGTCTGATGCTCTGTACATGCCTTCACCCTCTCAATCAATACCCTTCCATATAATTTGCCAGGAATACTCAACAAACTTATACCTCTGTAATTTGAGCACTCACTCTTATCCCCTTTGCCTTCGTACAATGGCACTATGCACGCATTCCGCCAATCCTCAGGCACCTCACCATGAGTCATACATACATTAAATAACCTTACCAACCAGTCAACAATACAGTTATATATATATATATATATATATATATATATATATATATATATATATATATATATATATATATATATATATATATATATATATTTTTTTTTTTTTTTTTTTTTTTATACTTTGTCGCTGTCTCCCGCGTTTGCGAGGTAGCGCAAGGAAACAGACGAAAGAAATGGCCCAACCCCCCCCCCCCCCATACACATGTACATACACACGTCCACACACGCAAATATACATACCTACACAGCTTTCCATGGTTTACCCCAGACGCTTCACATGCCTTGCTTCAATCCACTGACAGCACGTCAACCCCTGTATACCACATGACTCCAATTCACTCTATTTCTTGCCCTCCTTTCACCCTCCTGCATGTTCAGGCCCCGATCACACAAAATCTTTTTCACTCCATCTTTCCACCTCCAATTTGGTCTCCCTCTTCTCCTCGTTCCCTCCACCTCCGACACATATATCCTCTTGGTCAATCTCTCCTCACTCATTCTCTCCATGTGCCCAAACCATTTCAAAACACCCTCCTCTGCTCTCTCAACCACGCTCTTTTTATTTCCACACATCTCTCTTACCCTTACGTTACTTACTCGATCAAACCACCTCACACCACACATTGTCCTCAAACATCTCATTTCCAGCACATCCATCCTCCTGCGCACATCTCTATCCATAGCCCACGCCTCGCAACCATACAACATTGTTGGAACCACTATTCCCTCAAACATACCCATTTTTGCTTTCCGAGATAATGTTCTCGACTTCCACACATTTTTCAAGGCTCCCAAAATTTTCGCCCCCTCCCCCACCCTATGATCCACTTCCGCTTCCATGGTTCCATCCGCTGACAGATCCACTCCCAGATATCTAAAACACTTCACTTCCTCCAGTTTTTCTCCATTCAAACTCACCTCCCAATTGACTTGACCCTCACCCCTACTGTACCTAATAACCTTGCTCTTATTCACATTTACTCTCAACTTTCTTCTTCCACACACTTTACCAAACTCAGTCACCAGCTTCTGCAGTTTCTCACATGAATCAGCCACCAGCTGATTATATATATATATATATATATATATATATATATATATATATATATATATATATATATATATATTATACTTTTCATACTTGTTTGTCTTTTCCTGCGATAGCTAGGCAGCGCCAGGGACAAAGAGAAGGCAACTCTAGCTGTCATGTGTAATGCATGGCGAAAGCACACCACAATCCCCTCTCCACCACAAGGGCCCAACAGATATATTGAACATACAGTTCACCACCAGGAACAGGGACCTTACTGATAACTGTGTGGTCGACGAAAAGCCAAGAAAGAGTGGACACAATATCGCCAGATTCATTCTAAACTGCCAGCTCGATTTCAAAGAGAAAAATATATATGATGATATGATGGTACCCAATTAAGCACATGATTACATCAGACCGCATCATGAGTCAGGTAGAGGGAATTGGATCAGACTATTAGTCGTGGATACAGCTGAAAAGATATGAGGAGTAATTTCAAAAACGCATAATAGTCATTGAAAGAATTAGTGTCCCTTGAAAGTGAAAAAGAGCCGTGGAAGGGAAGAGAAAGATGGGATAGACGAAAAAAAATAAAGGTAATCTAACTGAACGTATAAGAGGGGCTCACCGGGTATCAAGTGAACATAAGAGTGCGTAGGATGAGAATCAGAACCAGTCAGAAAAACTACAAGTAAAAAACTTTTCCCTGTAAATGAAAAAGAATTTTTAAGAATTCTTTAAATACTTTAAAAGCAAAAATGAGTTAAAGAGGGACATTATTTCCCCATTATCAAATGACAATATCACAGTAACAAGTGGTGATTAAGTAATGGTTGACCTTACACGTATTTCGACCCAGCGGTTATCATCGAAAGTTGTTCTTATGTACCACAATCGCAAACAGTATTTCAGTACACCGAAAATAATAATTGGACATTAAGGATACTTAACGCCACGAAGTTCGTAAATATCCAGGCAAACTGAATGTGAACGAATCGGCTGGTTCAGACAATACCTACACCAGAATACTGATCAAGAAATGTCAGCCGGCAATTAGGTCTTCCAGTCACCAGAATATTCAGGTGAAGTTCATGACGGCTGGAAACTGGCTAACGTTACTTCAGTATTTGATAACAGTGGCAGGATATGAGCTTTGAACAACCGCCTCATCAGCCTCACTTCTGTTCTAGCTAAAGCAATAGAAATAATAATCTATAAAACAACATTATTAGATTTTCAGAAATTGTATTCATAATCATGAATATGGTTTCAGGAACAAAAAATAATCTGTAACGAATGAGAAATTTTGGTCGTGCATATAACAACTAAGATTCCAAAATGTTCCCAGCTGTTTACTTAGACTTTCGTAAAGCCTTCGAAAAAGCACCACACAAAAGACTGGTAAATAATACACTCGTTACCCCATGGTATAGGAGATCGAATCTGTGGGCGGGTAGTGGATAGGCTTTCGTGGCTGAAATACAGTCATATCACATGGGGAAAACACCTCACCAGCTTCACACGAGCTCCACAAGTCTCATTCATGGGAATCATACTTTCCATCATATACATCAACGATCCTGAGACAAGACCCACCAGCTGAACCTCAAAATCTGCCGACGACATAAAATCAGGACAGAGAGGCAACTTAAAGGAAGGCTGCCTCAAACTTCAGAGGGATTTAGATAAGCTGGTCGAGTGGAGACACACGCGACAGATGGATTTCAGTGCAAGCACATAGCAAATGTACGCACATTGGTGACATTTATAACCATGGGTACAAGATACTACTTGATAAACCTCTACGTCAAATTAAAGAAAAAAAAAGGAGTGATTATTAATAAACACCTTAACTATGGTAAAAATCCTTAGCTGCTTACAATGTACACTATAAAAGGAAGGATATAGTGCCCTGGTCTGACGTCATTTAAGAGTAAGCTAATCAGTTCTGGTTAAAAAACCTGGTTAAATACAGAGAGAAACTTGAGCGAAGTCAAAAAACAACAAAATTAACACCCTCAGAAATAAGCCAGACGAGAAAAGACGATGAGGCTTAAAATCATTCTGAAAATATAGCGAAAACCCCAAGGAAACCTGATACAGTTTTCAGATTACTAAATAAATTCGACAACATAGAAGAAAATTTCTTCAACTTTAGAGACTCAATGACCAGATATAATGGTAAGAAGATAGAAAATATGGGAGATATAGTATAAATATTAGCAGTTTTTTCACATCTGGAAAGGTGAATTATTTGAATAAAGTTCTTTCCAAAGTAATAAATGCAAAGACTATAAATACCTTCCTGTCGAGGACAGAGAAATACTTCACTGACGTCTGTTATCAGTTTAAAATTTGTCAGAATCCAAACACTGAATAGATGTCGTCAAACTGGCATGGATTCTCTTTCCCGTCCACACTTTCCTATAAAATTCCCATGACAGTATCTTTCCAAAATATTGCATGGTCATTTTGTTCTCATCTCTTCCTGCTGGCAGTTGAGCCGGAGGGAGAGATGGGTGGGGAGGAGCCTCGTGCATTGTTATCCTATTTTCATCATTATATCTAAATTGGTTTACAATAACCTCGTTAAGGACCATCAGGTCACCTGTTATCTTTCCTTCCCACGTCCTGCGCCGGTAGTAGAACGTGTTAGTCAGTACCCACCACCTCATGCCACTACTTACCCAAGCTAAGGCTTATGGCGTAGCCGAATGGCGCCTGGCACCAGACGAGTCCACTGGCGAAGACTGCCTCTGCTGACCCGTTGATGTATCCGCCGCCAACCCATGTGGCTGAAACGATAAAGAAGACAACTGTACATACCTAATACATGAACAGTTACAAGTTACGCTGCTTTTAACATTAGAGTTACGTGATGAGCCAATATTGTTACATCAGTGGAGTGGAGTGGAATGATGTTGGTACAACGGGAGGATGAAGAATTGCTCCAGAATAGAGAAGAATGGAAGGTCAGGAATTGACTGGCCAGTGATCTTACAGAAAGTAGGTCAAAAGAAAATATTACATATACACATTAATATCCATATATCCCCAAACCAGGTGTTAGCAATACACATCTTTATACTTCATTCTTAAGGTTACAAGAGATCATTCATTCTTGACGCTTGCGAAGGAATTCTTAGCAGGTTGCAGTACAGACGACAACTTCTTATTTGGATATCATTTGTTATCTGTTCCTTGAGATATCCAGTGGCAGCAGGATACTATCATTACGCTACATCCTTCAACACTCTCTAGAGATGGAATATTAGGAGAGGGAAGTCTGGGATTGCTGGGGTCCGTAGAGGAAACTACAGTGACCCACGCCGTTTATACAGAACACAACGAATGTGAAATGTACACACCTGAGCGATGGAGGAGCTTCACCAACCAGCCCAGCACCGTTACAGAATATGTTCTGCAGTGACGCTGGATGGCTGTGATTAGGCACAGGGATGCATCTCACTTGTTAACTACTAGTCCTGTGTTTCTGGTATCACTCTGAGCAGAGGGGGTCGTCTTGTGGCTACGGTCCAACCAACCCAATAGGAATAACCTACAATATAACGTATATCCGGTATAGGTTCCCCTAGGGCCTAGCTTACGCCCGAGTTACGGCACAGCTCCTACAGTAGAGGCAATGTTCAATTATGGGCAAAGGATTGAGCGATTATGTCTTACAAAGGACCGTGACTTTCTCTGTGGGACTATGTCACAATGTCACTAACATTCTGCCATTGTCAACGTTGCAGTGAGTTGATCTCCATAATACTGGATGTATGTGGGGTGGGTGGGTGGGTGGAGTTATGTCACAGTGCTGGTCTCCCACGGATGATTAATATTCAATTAGCGTGTGCTGGGCAAAACCTCTGTGTGGATGGCTTACAGCATAACCGACTCTTCTCCATCCATCTCTTCACGATGTGATCATACGTCATCTATCTTCCCCCACAGATTATATCATCAGTTGTAGATATCCCTTTACTGTACACACTACTCATTTATTTGTTCCAGTCATTCTATCGGGTTTACTGCCAGACCTGTTGATGACGCAAGTTTCCAACCCTATTACGTCAGAGCAGGTCTCCCCCCACCTTATTTTTGTCGAGACGACACGGCCAACAGAATGCCTTAATCAAGGACATCTCATTAACGCACCCGCGCACACACACACACACACATTTCACATATATATATATATATATATATATATATATATATATATATATATATATATATATATATATATTTTCTTTTTTTTTAAACTATTCGCCATTTCCCGCGTTAGCGAGGTAGCGTTAAGAACAGAGGACTGGGCCTTTTTTGGAATATCCTCACTTGGCCCCACTCTGTTCCCTCTTTTGGAAAATTAAAAAAAAAACGAGAGTGGAGGATTTCCAGCCCCCCGCTCCCTCCCCTTTTACTCGCCTTCTACGACACGCAGGGAATACGTGGGAAGTATTCTTAATCCCCTATCCCCAGGGATAATATATATATATATATATATATATATATATATATATATATATATATATATATATATATAAAATAAAATAATAATATATATATATTTTATTATTTATTATTATACTCTGTCGCTGTCTCCCGCGTTTGCGAGGTAGCGCAAGGAAACAGACGAAAGAAATGGCCCAACCCCCCCCCCCCCCATACACATGTATATACATACGTCCACACACGCAAATATACATACCTACACAGCTTTCCATGGTTTACCCCAGACGCTTCACATGCCTTGATTCAATCCACTGACAGCACGTCAACCCCGGTATACCACATCGCTCCAATTCACTCTATTCCTTGCCCTCCTTTCACCCTCCTGCATGTTCAGGCCCCGATCACACAAAATCTTTTTCACTCCATCTTTCCACCTCCAATTTGGTCTCCCTTTTCTCCTCGTTCCCTCCACCTCCGACACATATATCCTCTTGGTCAATCTTTCCTCACTCATTCTCTCCATGTGACCAAACCACTTCAAAACAACCTCTTCTGCTCTCTCAACCACGCTCTTTTTATTTCCACACATCTCTCTTACCCTTACGTTACTCACTCGATCAAACCACCTCACACCACACATTGTCCTCAAACATCTCATTTCCAGCACATCCATCCTCCTGCGCACAACTCTATCCATAGCCCACGCCTCGCAACCATACAACATTGTTGAAACCACTATTCCTTCAAACATACCCATTTTTGCTTTCCGAGATAATGTTCTCGACTTCCACACATTCTTTAAGGCCCCCAGAATTTTCGCCCCCTCCCCCACCCTATGATCCACTTCCGCTTCCATGGTTCCATCCGCTGCTAGATCCACTCCCAGATATCTAAAACACTTCACTTCCTCCAGTTTTTCTCCATTCAAACTCACCTCCCAATTGACTTGACCCTCAACCCTACTGTACCTAATAACCTTGCTCTTATTCACATTTACTCTTAACTTTCTTCTTCCACACACTTTACCAAACTCAGTCACCAGCTTCTGCAGTTTCTCACATGAATCAGCCACCAGCGCTGTATCATCCAGGTACTCCATTTCTCGTCCAACTCATAGGGAAGGATGAACGGCTAGTTTGACTGTGGACCAACTGCCGGGCGGCTCGTAACTGCATCACGCTCAGCAGCTCTATCCACTACACTAGGGAAGTTCACTAGGAACTTATGAACCTCCGTGGTGTAGCGGTTAGTGTTCCTCACCATGACACATTCACGGACCTCCCAAGGTCGAGGGTATGAGCTCGAATTCTGCTTGCAGCATTTGGTCGACAGTCAACTCAGCTGTTCACCCACCCCTTGGAGTTGGTCGATAAATTGGATACCTGGCTCAATTTGATACCTGGAACGTTAATGAAATGTCTTGATTAGGGCTTCAGCTGCTCGTGCCGTCTTCACTAACACAAAAAATAAGGGCAATAACGCGACCAGAAAGTCATTTTCAGTGAGAACGTATTATCATAAAATTATCATAAAGGGAAGAAAAACAGCACAGCATCGTTGAGGATTTGCCCGTCCCTCTGGAGCCCACCTTGCCTCAGTCCCACATGCAAGGCAACGTCAGAGCTGCAAGAGCTTCGTAAATGGAGATCTTAGAATTACATAAACACTCTCAATAACCCCTTTGATACACATGTGTATAATGTTTTTCTCTCTTATCTTCATCTTACTGAATATCAGTGATACAATATGACGCCACAAGGACACTGCCATCGATGGGTTAGTCGTATTGTACAATTATAAAGTGTAAGAGAGTTCAAACACAGCACCAGCCATTCAGGTTGATCATATCCTAACTGCCAGCCATCACAAGGAATCTACTGTCTCATGTCTCACACTGTGACAATCCTCTTCTATCATGCAGTCGTTGTTCATGGTCTGGGTACCTCTCTGTTAACAAGCAGGGTGACACTTGAACTAGGAGCGGTAATATACTTCCAGTGCTACTGAGAAGACCCGTTTTGCTCATCCACAGTACAATGTCATCTAGAACTAGATCACACAAGTCACATAGTCATAGATTTAAGATATATTTCATGAAGATTCAGCAACCTACCATTTCTTTTTTAACGCAGTAATTCATATAAAAGTACCAGTATGGCTCATCTCTCTTTTTTACTTCTTGTTACTTCCCTGGATAATAGTGAGCGCGTTGCACTTGGACTAAGACAAGAACGTTGAGTCTGCAGTATTCCAGGAATGCTGTCAGCTTTTACGAATTCCACGGCAACCAAGACGACCCCCTTTAGACCCCTAGTTTGATGACTTGGTGAAGGTCACCTGAACCCAAAGAATAGTAGTCTGCTAAGTTCATGTTAAGAGACAGTCCAGGTGAGGCTTGAGGCTACTTGCCTTGCTGATGATAAATACACCACTGTGCGAAGCAGTCAAGATGCATGAGGTAAGACTGCTGCTGGATATCTTGACCGAACGACCGCTGAGGTAGGGATGCCAGAGAGTTGCACCAGAGCTTGTGAGGGAGCTTGCAGGAGCAGCTGGGAGACATCAAAAATCATGTGCGCGCAAGAAGCTGAGGTTTTCGGGAAGTTTGTGAAGATAAAACAATGGGTCGGATTCCAACGCTTGAAAGGCGTCCAGCTACCTCGACTACACGGAGGTTGCACGGCACAGCCACCAGTTCCCCAGAGTTGTCCCCGTGTTCCAACCTCAACTCATTGGCGGAAACATAGAATTTAATCTATTGTGGCTCCGATGGTATGATTAATACATATATCTGTCTTTCCGATCATATAAGTTTGCGAAGTTCTACGATTTTAAACCCTCTAAGGTAATATTTCGATGCAAGATCGCATGTGGCTGTGCAACCTACAGAAGAAGGAAGGAACGTCGTCGAAGATAAGCGATTGGGAAGGGCGTTTCCACATCCTGCAGTAGATGTCTAACGTGACGTAACGCATCCGTGGAGCGAGGAGGTCCATCCGGAAGGTGGTGCATACTGACGGGTTGTGACGGTACCATGAACCAGGCCACCACTAATGGGCAACGAGCGACATGAGCAACGATGGTGAGGAGTACCCGTATCCGAAAGGCGATGACGATGTGTTCCCTTAAAGTAGAGGATAGTGACAACCCGGAGGCCGAGGGCGAACCTAGGACCAGAACGATAGTAAACAGACAAGCTGAGCCCGCGAAACCGCGACTGTCACTAAATGACGGTATGTTATTTTTTTTTATCACTTCCTATTATTTTTGCTTGCAAGTAGTCAAAATATAGTTAGTGATCTTCTGGATCAACAGATGTCTCATAAGGGGACAGTGCTAACTAAGCCCATCTTCAACTACGAGAACCAGCCTGGCACCTTCCAACACCCCGCTACTTGTTGGCGAGTCTGCAGTGTGGGGAAGATGGCTTTATCTTTCGTTTCGAGACACTTCTGAATCGTTCCTGGGAGGAAGGATGCATACAGGGTATTCGCTGGTAGCAAATGGAGCTAGTTTTACAGCCGGCATCAAGGCTGCGAGTGTATTTAGTGATTTGATCTGAAGGAAGCTCCTTATTTTCCAGGTTTAAGTTGAGGAAATCCTTTGAGTGATTTCTCTGTTGAAATACTGCTGTAGGTATTCGATTTTATGACGAACACACCAGATTTAGTTATAGCTACATACATGGATCTCTTCGACCGTGAAATGGTTGAGAAAAATGTGGTTAAAGTGATCATTGTCGAATTATCTAATCCTTTTCTTCGAAAACGGACACCGTGGTCCTTCACCCCCATCACTGGCGGATAATAAAATATTTTGCAATGTAATAACACAATCAAAATATACCGTCAATATTAAACGGGATGTAAGTGTAAGGAATGGCAGGCCCTAATTAGTTTTACATACTACGAAAGTCAAAGATAAGGTAGTTAAGTCTTTGATTGATCTTATAATCAAGTCACCTCTGTCATGTAACACCAATATTCGAAAGAGATAATGAATCCCAAATCGGACATCATCGCCCAATTATCTCGAGCCCGTTGCTGAAAAAAATCTAATGAATTCGAGAAAAGAAGGTAAAGTTTTCGGCAAACGACTTTTTTAATCAGTGATACGCAATGTGGTTTCGAAGTAATCGTCTGACCAATCTGCTGGGTATTCTTGTAACAGAACTTCAGAATGTATTCGATAAAGATAACGGAAATGTTAACGAACGTAGTAAATATGTGGGTGTATTTCGGTAGTTTAGAGAAGTGGTTGACCGACCGTAAACAAAGAGTCGCGATTTATTGTCAAGCCTCAGACTGATTAGACGTAAAAACTGGTGTGCCGCAGGGATCTATTTTGGAACCTTTTCTCATTATGATATATATCAGTGACTGACAATGGGCTTTTCTGAATTATGATATTGATGCACACACATACGGGTCCTCTCCTGGTCGCTGTTGCGGAGAGCCATCACACCCTTCCTCACTACCACTATTCCATCCTTCCATAGCAGCTACAGTCAGAACGGCGCAATGACATTGTTCCTTGGTTTAACCACTAACCTAGCTATTTTCTTCTACATACCTACAATCTTTCCGCCCATCATTATAATACATATGGTATAATACTTAGATGAAAATGTATCACCCTAGCAGCCAGCAATGCCAATATCGCCAAGGAAATGGATGAATTACTGGCAAATGTTTATAAGGGTTAGCTGTCGTTTGGCAACTTCCTCGCCCTCTTTGCAGACTGAGGACAGACGAACGGACAGACAGCAACGCCTTTCTCCAGTACAGAAGTTCAAAGCTTTACATATCGTGAGGTAAAAACACACACAAGCTACAACACGAACTCATATAATGTGAACGAAGCAAAACAATTAGGTATTACAACCCCTGTACTAAAGTCGTGGTGGCTTAATGAAGGGGGAAGGGGGATGCAAGGTAGAATTCCCTGGGCGAAGCGGGGAGGTTGCTTGTCGAGGGTCTGGGGCTTGAGCTTCGCGTGTTATTTTCGTTTTCAAGTTCCACTTAATCTTATCTATAAATGTAAATCGAAAACCCCGATCTTCACCATCGTTAGAGAATGCACTACAAGCATTTTGCTTAGCTTATGATCCCTTTGGTGTCCTGATTCGGGATCTTCCTTATAGAAAATTCTTAAAAACAAATGAGAGGAAGGGTCGCTGAGAACACTGCTGGCTCACCTCTCTTCCTATCAAAGGGGATGGGGTTGTTTGCCTCGGGGACAGGGCTGGTTCTGGACGCCCCTGAAGCCGTGTAAGTCGTGAACATATGTGGTGGAAACGGCGAATGAATTATTGGCTTCATACGAGAGGCATTCGAATTCAAGTCTCAGATGTGTTGTCTGTCGTGAAGGAGGCGATATGGTGTCTGTAGTGAGGGTGACTGTGTGGTGTCTATGGTGAGGGATGCTGCGTGGTGTCCGTAGTGAGGGTGACTGTGTGGTGTTCGTGTTAAGGGAGGCTGCGTGGTGTCCGTAGTGAGGGTGACTGTGTGGTGTTCGTGTTAAGGGAGGCTGCATGGTGTCCGTGGTGAGGGAAGGTGTGTGGTGTCTGTCGCGTGGGAAGCTGTGTGTTATCCGTGGTAAGGGAAGCTGTGTGGTGTCAGTGCTGTAGAAGGGTGTGTGATATCCGTAGAAAAAGTAGGCTGTGTGGTGCGCGTGGTGAAAGAATGTGTCTGATGAGAGAGGCTGTGTGGTGTCTCCTGAAAACGAGGCTGCGTGGTGTTTGTGATCAGTGAGGCTGTGAAGTGTCTGTGGCGTGGGAGACTGTGTGGTCTCCGTGGTGCGGGAGGTCGTTTGCTCTCCGTGGTGAGGGAGGCTGTATAGTGTCTCTGGTTAGGGAGGCTGTATGGTGTCCGTGATGAAGGAATGTTGTGTTATATCTGTAGCGTGGGAGGCTGTGTGCCCGTGGTGGTAGAGGCTGTGTGTGTAGCCCGTGGTGGTGGAGGCTGTGTGTGTAGCCCGTGGTGGTAGAGGCTGTGTGTGTAGCCCGTGGTGGTAGAGGCTGTGTGTGTAGCCCGTGGTGGGGAAGGCTGTGTGTGTAGCCCGTGGTGGTAGAGGCTGTGTGTGTAGCCCGTGGTGGTGGAGGCTGTGTGTGTAGCCCGTGGTGGTGAAGGCTGTGTGTGTAGCCCGTGGTGGGGGAGGCTGTGTGTTGTCTGTGGTATAGGAGGTTATATGGTGTCCATGATGAAGATGGCTGTGTAATGGTGGTGGTGTGGAAGGTTGTGTGGTATCTGTTGTGGTGACTACATGGTGTCCATGGTAAGGGACACTGTATGATATCCTTGATGAAGGAGGCAGTGTGGTGATTGCGGTGAGGGAGACCGTGTGGTGACTGTGATGAGGTAGGCTGTGTGGTGACTGTGGTGAGGGAGGCCGTGTGGTGACTGCGGTGTGGGAGGCTGTGCGGTGTTTGCAGTAAGCGTAGGGGCACATCCTGTTACCTCTTGCACCGCCCACATCTATCCAGAGCATTACCACTAGGCTGTGTTGTGGAGGAAACTACATCGTTGTCGAGCAAGAAAAGAGAAAAGTAGTGATTGTATGATGTTCAGTAGATGTTTTTATACCAGTACACATGGACCAGCATCTCCCCCTTCACAATGCGCTCATATACTTCATCAATACTGACAGATTGTTTAGAATTAGCCTTGACGTACCTTTGTACTACACGCTGATGACCTTCTTACGACCATAATCACACAGTGATATCCATGGAAGAAAAGCTCCAGGAGGTAAAATAATGAAATGTATATTTTCATTAAGTCTAAAGACTTTGGAGAACCGTTTGGTGTCTGACATTCCCAGGGTAAAGGTTATCAGAGAACCTCATCCCGTGGCCTAACTCGCACCAGCACAAAAACACCAGCGAGGGAGTGATTATATGCGACAAAATAGTAAAGACCAGAGTAAAGATGTCACCGTTGACATTGCTGGAGAGAGATTAGAGTTTTTGTTACAATCTCCTGACTTAACCACTGACAACGTGTACGAAACTCGCAAATGCTAGCGACGCATAACTGGTCCCTACACACACACACACACACACACACACACACACACACACACCTCCCCCTACCCAGCCCCCAACACCTGGCTCATGACTCATTTCAGGTGGGCTTTGGTATTACACAGCATCCAGGTTTTTCTTCCCAGTTTTATCCTTGAGGAAATTAAGAGAGAAAGAGGGAGAGAGAGAACAGCTACTCCCTTAATATAACTGCTGGCCAGTAATTTCTGACAGCAAGTGACCAAATCGGTAACCAAAAAAGTTGCTGTAACATCGCTGTAACTTGGCCCTGTTTGGAGGTAAGGACCTAGATAGCTGATCATGAGGGTAAGACCCATATATAACAAAAATACATCTCAGTACCCGGAAGAAAAATGAACATATAAAAACTGGTGGCCTCAGGCACATTGCCTGTAACAGGATACCCAGCTTTCTCCTGGATATCGGAGGGGAGGAGATGATGAAATAGCTCCACACAAAACCTTTCAACATCCTGGTCTTAAAGAATCTTGGGATTTTGGGGAAGTTGGAAGGTTTGTGATTACGGATGCGAAAAGTTCAAGAGTCGAAGGAACCGTTCTATACACGTGAAGGGAGGTGTCCTTAAGGAAGGCCAGCTAATAATGAGAGACACTGTGTCAAAACCCTTGTTGTAAAGTCCCTCTCACATAAGCCTCCAAGAGCACCATGTCTGACGCCCCATCTAAACATACATCATATAAAGAGTCGGATCAATATTGGATTATGAAAAAGGAGCTTCATTTCCTAAATGAAAAGGAGTTTAAGGTTATTAATCGTATATCACATTCGACTATTTTCTCACTAAGGTCCGGGATGAAAAGAAAAGAAAAAAACCTTTCCTTCTAGTAACTTTTGTAATCAATTTGTTCAGAGAGCATGGAATGCATCAACATACACGCCGTTGTTACCAGGCAAGACTGGAATTGCATTGGCTCGAATTCCCTTTCACAAGAAAAGTGTGACGGCCGAGCGGGAGAAGCTGGTGATCCCATCAGTGACGGCTTGGGGCCACTTTGATCATCATATGCAGTAACACTTTCTGCAAATTTGCCTTCTTGATTCATGGCCCAGTTTGCGTTGTTGATTTATGGTCGGAACGCACGCACTCGCACACCAGGCAGGTACGAACACGTGAGCATTCCCGCACACAGACAGCACAAGCAAACACGGGTTAGAATCTTGGGTGTGGCAGGTGTCCCACAGACACCCAAGCTGTTCGGGGTTGGACGATAAATTGGTACGTGCCTTAGGCTTGTGCGTGTGATTACAGACACGAAGGTGTAAATACGTGGTACACGTACAAGGTCAAAGAAAGGGGCAACACCAGTGTAGTATCCTCCCCCCGTAGCACTTGTTATAAATCACAAGAAGTAATTATAGATATGGAATTATTTGCCACTGATACTTTACCACTGTTACTGAAGGTCCTGCGAGATTTTCAGGGAAGTAATAGGTATATATTTTCCTCGTTTCAAATATCATATATATATATATATATATATATATATATATATATATATATATATATATATATATATATATTCTTTCAAACTATTCGCCATTTCCCGCGTTAGCAATGTAGCGCTAAGACCAGAGGACTGGCCCTCTGAGGGAATATGCTCACCTGGCTCCCTTCTCTGTTCCTTCTTTTAGAAAAAAAAGAAAAAAAAAAAAAGAGGGGAGGATTTCCAGCCACCCGCTCCCTCCCCTTTTAGTCGCCTTCTACGACACGCAGGGAATACGTGCGAAGTATTCTTTCTCTTTCTCCCCTATATATATATATATATATATATATATATATATATATATATATATATATATATATATATATATATATATATTTCTATCTTTTTGCTTTCTCGCTGTCTCCCGCGTTAGCGAGGTAGCGCAAGGAAACAGATGAAAGAAATGGCCCAACCCACCCAAATACACATGTATATACATACACGCAAGTATACATACCTATACATCACAACGTATACATATAAATACACACAGACATATACATATATACACATGTACATAATTCATAATGTCTGCCTTTATTCATTCCCATCACCATCCCGCCACATATAAAAAAACAACCCCTTCCCCCCTCATGTGTGCAAGGTAGCGCTAGGAAAAGAAAACAAAGGCCACATTCGTTCACACTCAGTCTCTAGCTGTCATGTTATAATGCACCGAAACCACAGCTCCCTTTCCACAACCAGGCCCCACAGAACTTTCCATGGTTTACCCCAGACGCTTCACATGCCCTGGTTCAATCCACTGACAGCATGTTGACCCCGGTATACCACATCGTTCCAATTCACTCTATTCCTTGCACGCCTTTCACCCTCCTGCATGTTCAGGCCACAATCACTCAAAATCTTTTTCACTCCATCTTTCCACCTACAATTTGGTCTCCCACTTCTCCTCATTTCCTCCACCTCTGAAACAAATATATCCTCACTCATTCTCTCTATGTGACCAAACCATTTCTAAACATCCTCTTCTGCTCTCTCAGCCACAATCTCTTTATTACCATACGTCTCTCTTACCCTATTATTACTTACTCGATCAAACCATCTCACACCACATAATGTCCTCAAACATCTCATTTCCAGCACATCCACCCTCCTCCGCTCAACTCTATCCATAGCCCATGCCTCGCAACCATATAATGTTGGAACCACTATTCCTTCAAACATACCCATTTTTGCTTTCGGAGATAATGTTCTCGACTTCAGCACATTCTTCAAGGCTCCCAGGATTTTCGCCCCCTCCCCCACCCTATGATTCATTTCCGCTTCCATGGTGCCATCCACAGCCAAACTCAGTCACCAGCCTCTACAGTTTCTCACACGAATCAGCCACCAGCACTGTATCATCAGCAAAGAACAACTGACTCACTTCCCAAGCTCTCTCATCCACAACAGACTGCATACTTGCCCCTCTTTCCAACACTCGTGCATTCACCTCCCTAACAACCCCATCCATAAACAAATTAAACAACCATGGAGACATCACACACCCCTGCCACAAACCTACATTCACTGAGAACCAATCACTTTCCTCTCTTCCTACACGTACACATGCCTTACATTCTCGATAAAAACTTATATATATATATATATATATATATATATATATATATATATATATATATATATATATATATATATATATATATATATATTTTTTTTTTTTTTTTTTTTTATACTTTGTCGCTGTCTCCCGCGTTTGCGAGGTAGCGCAAGGAAACAGACGAAAGAAATGGCCCAACCCCCCCCCATACACATGTATATACATACGTCCACACACGCAAATATACATACCTACACAGCTTTCCATGGTTTACCCCAGACGCTTCACATGCCTTGATTCAATCCACTGACAGCACGTCAACCCCGGTATACCACATCGCTCCAATTCACTCTATTCCTTGCCCTCCTTTCACCCTCCTGCATGTTCAGGCCCCGATCACACAAAATCTTTTTCACTCCATCTTTCCACCTCCAATTTGGTCTCCCTCTTCTCCTCGTTCCCTCCACCTCCGACACATATATCCTCTTGGTCAATCTTTCCTCACTCATTCTCTCCATGTGCCCAAACCACTTCAAAACACCCTCTTCTGCTCTCTCAACCACGCTCTTTTTATTTCCACACATCTCTCTTACCCTTACGTTACTCACTCGATCAAACCACCTCACACCACACATTGTCCTCAAACATCTCATTTCCAGCACATCCATCCTCCTGCGCAGAACTCTATCCATAGCCCACGCCTCGCAACCATACAACATTGTTGGAACCACTATTCCTTCAAACATACCCATTTTTGCTTTCCGAGATAATGTTCTCGACTTCCACACATTCTTCAAGGCCCCCAGAATTTTCGCCCCCTCCCCCACCCTATGATCCACTTCCGCTTCCATGGTTCCATCCGCTGCCAGATCCACTCCCAGATATCTAAAACACTTCACTTCCTCCAGTTTTTCTCCATTCAAACTCACCTCCCAATTGACTTGACCCTCAACCCTACTGTACCTAATAACCTTGCTCTTATTCACATTTACTCTTAACTTTCTTCTTCCACACACTTTACCAAACTCAGTCACCAGCTTCTGCAGTTTCTCACATGAATCAGCCACCAGCGCTGTATCATCAGCGAACAACAACTGACTCACTTCCCAAGCTCTCTCATCCCCAACAGACTTCATATATATATATATATATATATATATATATATATATATATATATATATATATATATATATATATTCCTATGAGTCCACGGGGAAAATGAAACACGATAAGTTCCCAAGTGCACTTTCGTGTAATAATCACATCATCAGGGGAGACACAAGAGAGAAATATAAGTCAACTGACTTATACTTCTCTCTTGTGTCTCCCCTGATGATATGATTATTACACGAAAGTGCACTTGGGAACTTGTCGTGTTTCATTTTCCCCGTGGTCTTATAGGAATATCTTGATCAAGCGCAAAATTGTGATCCTTTCCAATATATATATATATATATATATATATATATATATATATATATATATATATATATATATATCATACTTAGCAGCTGTCTCCCGCGTTAGCGAGGTAGCGCAGGGAAACTGATGGAAGAATAGTCCAACCCACCCATGCACACATGTATATACATAAACGCACACACACGCACATGTACATACCTATACATTTCAACGTATACATACATATACATACACAGACATATACATAAATACACATGTACAAATTCAAACTTGTTGCCTTCATCCATTCTCGTCGCCAGCCCACACATATGAGATGGCTCTCCCCTCCCCCCACGTGTGCGCGAGGTAGTTCTAGGAAAAGACAACAAAGGCCACATTCGTTCACACTCAGTCTCTAGCTGCCATGTGTAATGCACAGAAACCACACCTCCCTTTCCATGTATATACATAAACGCACACACACACACATGTACATACCTATACATTTCAACGTATACATACATATACATACACAGACATATACATAAATACACATGTACAAATTCAAACTTGTTGCCTTCATCCATTCTCGTCACCAGCCCGCCACATATGAGATGGCTCTCCCCTCCCCCCACGTGTGCGCGAGGTAGTTCTAGGAAAAGACAACAAAGGCCACATTCGTTCACACTCAGTCTCTAGCTGCCATGTGTAATGCACAGAAACCACACCTCCCTTTCCACATCCAGGCCCCACAAAACTTTTCATGGTTTACCTCAGACGCTTCACATGCAATGGTTCAGTTCACTGAGAAGCACGTCGACCCTGGTATACCACATCGTTCCAATTCACTCTATTCCTTGCACGCCTTTCACCCTCCTGTATGTTCAGGCCCCGATCGCTCAAAATCTTCTTCACTCCATCCTTCCCCTTCCAATTTGGTCTCCCCCTTCTCTTTTCCTCTACCTCTGACACATATATCATCATTGTCAATCTTTACTCACTCATTCTCTCCATGTGACCAAACCATATCAATACACCCTCTCCTGCTCTTTCAACCACACTCTTTTTATTACAGCACATCTCTCTTACCCTTTCATTACTTACTTGATCAAACCACTTCACACCACAACACCATCTATAGCCCATGCCTCGCAACCATATAACATTGTTGGAACCACTATTCCTTCAAATATACCCATTTTTGCTCTCCGAGATAACGTTCTTGTCTTCCACACATTCTTCAACGCTCTAAGAACCTTCGCCACCCTGTGACTCACTTCAGTTTCCATGATTCCATCCGCTGCTAAATCCCCTTCAAGATATCTAAAACACTTCACTTCCTCCAGTTTTTCTCCATTCAAACGCACCTCCCGATTAACTTGTCCCTCAACCCTACTGATTTTATGTAGATTTACTCTCAGCTTTCTTCTTTCACACACTTTACCAAATTCAGTCACCAACTTCTGCAGTTTCTCACTCAAATCAATCACTAGCGATGTATCATCAGCGAACAAGTAACACACTTCCGAAGCACTCTCATCCACAACAGACAGCATAATTGCCCCTCTCTCCAAAACTCCTGCATTCACCTCCCTAACAACCCATTCATAAACAAATTAAACAACTATGGAGACATCACGCACCCGTGCCGCAAACCTACATTCACTGGGAACCAATCACTTCCCTCTCTTCCTACTCGTACACATGCCTTTCATCCCTGATAAGAACTTTTCACTGCTTTTATATATATATATATATATATATATATATATATATATATATATATATATATATATATATATATATTTTTTTTTTTTTCTTGCTTTGTCGCTGTCTCCCGCGTTTGCGAGGTAGCGCAAGGAAACAGACGAAAGAAATGGCCCAACCCCCCCCCCCCATACACATGTATATACATACGTCCACACACGCAAATATACATACCTACACAGCTTTCCATGGTTTACCCCAGACGCTTCACATGCCCTGATTCAATCCACTGACAGCACGTCAACCCCGGTATACCACATCGATCCAATTCACTCTATTCCTTGCCCTCCTTTCACCCTCCTGCATGTTCAGGCCCCGATCACACAAAATCTTTTTCACTCCATCTTTCCACCTCCAATTTGGTCTCCCACTTCTCCTCGTTCCCTCCACCTCCGACACATATATCCTCTTGGTCAATCTTTCCTCACTCATTCTCTCCATTTGCCCAAACCATTTCAAAACACCCTCTTCTGCTCTCTCAACCACGCTCTTTTTATTTCCACACATCTCTCTTACCCTTACGTTACTTACTCGATCAAACCACCTCACACCACACATTGTCCTCAAACATCTCATTTCCAGCACATCCATCCTCCTGCGCACAACTCTATCCATAGCCCACGCCTCGCAACCATACAACATTGTTGGAACCACTATTCCTTCAAACATACCCATTTTTGCTTTCCGAGATAATGTTCTCGACTTCCCCCTCCCCCACCCTATGATCCACTTCCGCTTCATGGTTCCATCCGCTGCCAGATCCACTCCCAGATATCTAAAACACTTTACTTCCTCCCGTTTTTCTCCATTCAAACTTACCTCCCAATTGACTTGACCCTCAAACCTACTGTAGCTAATTACCTTGCTCTTATTCACATTTACTCTTAACTTTCTTCTTTCACACACTTTACCAAACTCAGTCACCAGCTTCTGCAGTTTCTCACATGAATCAGCCACCAGCGCTGTATCATCAGCGAACAACAACTGACTCACTTCCCAAGATCTCTCTTCCCCAACAGACTTCATACTTGCCCCTCTTTCCAAAACTCTTGCATTCACCTCCCTAACAACCCCATCCATAAACAAATTAAACAACCATGGAGACATCACACACCCCTGCCGCAAACCTACATTCACTGAGAACCAATCACTTTCCTCTCTTCCTACACGTACACATGCCTTACATCCTCGATAAAAACTTTTCACTGCTTCTAACAACTTGCCGTATATATATATATATATATATATATATATATATATATATATATATATATATATATATATATATATATATATATATACGGTGAAATCGCTCTTCAGTAGGAGTTCATATGATTTTATTTACATGTGATTTTTCTACACATGTGGCATGACATGTTTCGGGGAGACAGTCCACCTCATCAGGTGCCAGTACTTAACTAAGCTATTTGAATCCCAACATCACGCTGGAGAACCGCCGTCTAGAGCCAACCAGTACAAATCAACCACTGTCTGCTGCTTTGACAACCGTTATAAAGGGAGGAGAGAGAGAGAGAGAGAGAGAGAGAGAGAGAGAGAGAGAGAGAGAGAGAGAGAGAGAGAGAGAGATGCTTCATTAGAAGATATAATAAAAAAAAAACTCAGCGATAAATTGTGAGAAGATATATGCGGTAAAATGAATATCCAGCATCTAACAAGTATAAATAGGTAGGGAATAGGTTTAGCAACCAGTATAAGGAAAAAAGCAGAGATTTTGTAAAGAAAAAAGTATGGACAAGACAGGGGTTAATACAAAACTCTTCCATAGATTCATTAAGAGTAAGCTCTCCGTTAAAGAGCAGCTAATCTGACTTAGGAATTTAGAGAGAAGATTTGTAGAGGAAATCATTAGGATATGCGAGGAGCCGAATGTAAAGTTCAAGGTTGTATTCATAGTGGAAGTGAATGCTATTGAGATCGGATGGGGAGGAGGACTTGGAAAGGACTTTAATGTCTAAGACATAAACAGACTTTTAATGCACCTTGATCCATGTAATACAGGAACATGGTCCTGATGAGGTTTTTCACATTTTCTGAGTTAAAAGTGCAGATACGCTTGACAGACCGCGTGAAGTGATCATGATGTTACCGGTAGTCCTTTAAGACTGCAATTCATCTAATGAGTGTGGTCTGTAACATACTGGAAAAGATAACCAGATGGCGTGCCGCAGGGTCTGTCTTTGGACCACTTCTCTCCTTGATCATTGTAAATCACTTGCCAGAAGGACTGGACTCTCTTCTGATGATGTTTGCGGGTGATGCTAAGATCATATTGCATCAACATACAAGGAAGCCTAGACAAGCTCCAAAGATGATATGATGGTTCCTGAGGTTCAACCCACTTAAATGCAAAGTAATGAGGATGAGGTACAGTGAAAAAAGGTCTCAAGACAAAATATTATCTATCAAGAGAGTAGTTAAAGGATTTTATGTATAAAGGGGATTTGAAAGTCTATATTACACCTAACCTGACACTATAGCCCCACCCTTGGAGAACTGTAAAGGTGACCAACTGACTAGACAAATATCAGAATAACATTTAGGTACATAGATAAAAGAATTTCAAAATGTTCACATTGTATATTAGGCCAAAGCTGGAACATACTGCTCAGGTTTGGTCGTCGCACTTATAACACAAATACTTAACAGAAAAGGTCCAGATGAGGGGTAACAAGTGTAATAAAATCACAAGAGTCGATTTACATTGAGAGATTGAAGACCATCATTTTTTTCCACTATGGATGAGAGGAGAGCAAAGTCTTAAACCGGTTTTATGTTGTCATCAGTAAACAGTTCTTCGAAAAGATACCCAGTACAAGAGTAGTAGATGACTGGAATATATCAAGAAACGAAATTGTGAAAGTTGACAATATACAAAGGTATAAACTGTTGTAGAGCTATTTCAAGAGATGGGGTACCATGAGTGAAGAATCCTTCCCCGTTCATCTGAAGGCATAAAGCACACACACACACACACACACACACACACACACACACACACACACACACACACACACCTGGCTTAGGCTGGGATGTGTGTATACACACACAGGAGTATATGAATTAGGATGCATCATTTTCCCAGAGATCTTAGAACTCGAATTTTGGGTCAGTCTGGGAATCTCAAATCCCACTAAAAGCCTAAATGTAAAAAAGAATACGAAAAATTGGGAAAATCCACAATTTCAACATTTCATTTGATATATCCTATTGCATTCCTTTGTTATTTTGGTATTTTCAGTCTGTTATATCATTTATAGTTCATACTCCACCATCTTCACTAGTAGAGTTGCTGAGAAAACCCTTCAGACACAATTTTTGATTAATAAAAATCAACAATCACTCACTGATTACGGTGAGACCACTACAGTTCAACACACAAACTAAACTTCTCTCTGTGAGTACATTAGAATTAAATTTCTCAGTGACAGATCTGCCTTCAAAGCATTTGTTACACTGAGTATCGCTTGTGCAGGTTCGGAGCATATGCAAAATATCCTGAATAGTCATTGATGAACTATAGTGTCATCAGGTTGACTGCAGTTATCTGGTGGGCAGTAGACTGTTGCTAGTCTTCAGGAAGAAATTCGGGTCGAGCATGAAATATGAACCAGGAGTCGCGACTCACCAATTAAGCAAGCGTTGTTGACCAATAGACTGTCGATGGAAATCTATTTTTCCCAAATCACATTCCATAGCGTTCTCGTGGTTTGGTTAATTCATTGTCTGGTTTGATTTGTTGGAGACTGTTGGGAAGTGCACGACGTTCCCCTGCAGGCACCTTGTTGCTAAAGAGTACAAGAAGTACCATCTCAGCAGTCAGGTGCTAGAGAGGCCGTTAGATTGTACTGCAGTCTGGATGATCAAGGTATTAACAGCTTCACACTGCAGCAGATGTTGGAATAGCTTTATTTCGTGCCATGGTGCATCCATAGAAGACGTACAGGTCATCCACCAAGAACTATAGGTACGGGTGGCAAAGATGACAAAGGCTTTCACTTCTGACTCTTGTTTCCTTGTGGTGATTGTACCCGGTGGTAGCTACTGGATTGGTTTCTCAAACATACAGGTTCTGATGCACTACAACAACTGTGATACTCATTTGGTCTTGTGCAAGCGCTCCTGGTCGTTCGAAGTTGACCTATTAGTCAGGCACTTCTCCATCGAGAGACACTATACATGGATCAATAAACTCGATGATCATCTCTTTTGAAATGAGAGCTCTGAACGGGCAACTTGTAAATTACTGGCTCTTCACTCCTCCAACCGATTTAGTGCCACTTCACTTGATGCAATTGCATCACTCCGTGAAAGTGGCTCATCCCATCTATGCGACGGGAATTCAGAGTTCTTGTGAAACCGGGAGAAGAGGAGGATGTCTGCTGACTTGGAACCTTCAGTTTGTAGGTCATCAACCACACGAGATAGTGTAACGTCACCGACATGATGACGATAAGATGTCCAAAGAAGATGCCGGTTTTGACGTTGTTGGATTGTTAACACAGAGTGCGACGATATTTCGTGTTGGGTGCTGTAGTATCAGCGCCATACTGACGGTAGGTTTCACACAGTTCCAGGATTTCAACAACTCGAATGTCAGATCAGCAATAGTATTACCAGAATTCTAATTCGTGTTGGCGCTAATACTTTGGAACACCAAGAAGTTTCATGTCATGCACATTTCCTATCATGATAGATGATGTTCTTGTGTGACATTTTGACTGAACAATGACGACACAAGTTTCGCGTCCCAATGTAGACTGGCAAGCACAGGAACAGTCCACTGTTTTTCGCAAGCCTTTGTTATCTGCTGAAGAGGCGATGCTGAAACTTTAGAGGGATCTTCTTCTGCCTCTGCTATCAGGACCTCTGTGTAAGCAGCAGGCTGTGCTGTGGTAGTTTTCATACCAGATGCTAACGCAACGAGTTTAGGTTTCTTCATTATGTCAAGTGGAATGAAGGCTTGTGCTCCAGTACGAGCCATATGATATGGCAACAGTGAGTTATTGCTATTCGAAAGTTATTATCAGTATTCTTATTGCCAACAATAAGAATGGGGACTGAAGTTGTAATTCAAGTACATTTACATTAGATAAAGGTGGTAATAAATAAGGTGCAGCATTGTGATTGCAGATTCACAATACTCTGACCTCGAGGTAGGGGACCTTATGGGTTTTAGAATTACGAGAAAATATTATAGAACAATGACCAGACCAAATGTAAAGTTTTAAATCTAGGGGCAAAAAGAATTCTCGGCTTTTGGGAGTATAATGCACCCTTGTATGCATGGTAAAAAGAAGGGGCAACATCTCTCTTTGTAACACACAAATATCAATTACACACACACACAAACACAAACACACACAAACACACGCAAGCGCATTCATGAAAAAAAAAGAATATATATATATATATATATATATATATATATATATATATATATATATATATATATATATATATATATTTTCATTTATCTATTATACTTTGTCGCTGTCTCCCGCGTTAGCGAGGTAGCGCAAAGAAAGAGACGAAAAAATGGCCCAACCCACCCACATACACATGCACACATCGTCCACACATGCACATATACATACCTATACATCTCAACGTATACATATATATATATATATATACACAAACAGACATATACATATATAAGCATGCACGTAATTCATACTGTCTGCCCTTATTCATTCCCGTCGCCACCCCGCCATACATGAAATGACAACCCCCTCCCCCGGCATGTACGCGTGGAAGCGCTAGGAAAAGACAACAAAGGCCACATTCATTCACACTCAAGTCTCTAGCTGTCATGTATGATGCACCGAAACCACAGCTCCCTTTCCACATCCAGGCCCCATAAAACTTTCCATGGTTTACCCCAGACGCTTCACATACGCTGATTCAATCCATTAACAGCACGTCGACCCCGGTGTACCACATCGTTCCAATTCACTGTATTCCTTGCACGCCTTTCACCCTTCTTCATGTTCAGGCCCCGATCACTCAAAATCTTTTTCACTCCATCTTTCCACTTCCAATTTGGTCTCCCACTTCTCGTTCCCTCCACCTCTGACACATATATCCTCTTGGTCAATCTTTCCTCACTCATTCTCTCCATGTGACCAAACCATTTCAAAACACCCTCTTTTGCTCTCTCAACCACACTCTTTTTATTACCACACATCTCTCTTACCCTATTATTACTTACTCGATCAAACCACCTCACACCACATACTGTCCTCAAACATCTCATTTCCAGCACATCCACCTTCCTCCGCACAACTCCACTGCCCACGCCTCGCAACCATATAACAGTACTGGAATCACTATTCCTTCAAACATATTCATTTTTGCTTTCCGAGATAATGTTCTCGCCTTCCACATATTTTTCAACGCTCCCAGAACTTTCGACCCCTCCCCCACCCTATGACTCACTTCCGCTTCCATGGTTCCATCCACTGCCAAATCCACTCCCAGATATCTAAAACACTTCACTTCCTCCAGTTTTTCTCCATTCGAACTTACCTCTTAATTGACTTGTCCCTCAACCCTACTGTACCTAATAACCTTGATCTCATTCACATTTACTCTCAGCTTTTTTCTTTCACACACTTTACGAAACTCAGTCACCAGCTTCTGCAATTTCTCACACGAATCAGCCGCCAGCGCTGTATCATCAGCGAACAACAGCTGACTCACTTCCCAAGCTCTCTCATCCACAACAGACTGCATACTTGCCATTCTTTCCAAAACTCTTCTATTCACCTCCCTAACAACCTCATCCATAAATGAATTAAACAACCATGGAGACATCACGCACCCCTGCCGCAAACAAACATTCACTGAGAACCAATCACTTTCCTCTCTTCCTACTCGTACACGTGGCTTACGTCCTCGATAAAAACTTTTCACTGCTTCTAACAACTTGCCTCCCACACCACTTTCTTAATACCTTCCACAGAACATCTCTATCATATGCTTTCTCCAGATCCATTTGCTTCTCTAGGTATTTCTCACATACATTCTTCAAAGCAAACATCTGATCCACACATCCTCTACCACTTCTGAAACCACACTGCTCTTCCCCAATCTAATGCTCTGTACATGCCTTCACCCTCTCAATCAATACCCTCCCATATAATGTCCCAGGAATACTCAACAAACTTATACCTCTGTAATTTGAGCACTCATCTTTATCCCCTTTTCCTCTGTACAATGGCACTATGCGAGCATTCCGCCAATCCTGAGGCACCTCACCATGAGTCATACATACAGTGAATAACCTTACCAATCAGTCAACAACACAGTCACCCCCTTTTTTTGAATAAATTCCACTGCGATACCATCCAAACCCTGCTGCCTTGCCGGCTTTCATCTTCCGCAAAGCTTTTACTACCTTTTCTCTGTTTACCAAATCATTCTCCCTAACTCTCTCACTTTGCACACCACCTCGACCAAAACACCCTATATCTGCCACTCTATCATCAAACACATTCAACACACCTTCAAAATACTCACTCCATTTCCTCTCATCACCACTACTTGTTATCACCTCCCCATTGGTCCCACTTTACTGGAAATCATTAAAAAAAAAGATGGTGACTGTATTGTTGCCTGGTTGGTGAGGATATTCAATGTATATATGGCTCATGGTGAAGTACCTGAGGATTGGCGGAATGTATGCATAGTGCTATTGTACAAAAGGCAAAGGGCATAAAGGTGAGTGTTCATATTACAAAGATATACGTTTTTTGAGTATTCCTGGGAAATTATATGGGAGGGTATTGATTGAGAGGGTGAAGGCATGTACAGAGCATCAGACTGGGGAAGAGCAGTTTGGTTTCAGAAGTGGCAGAGGATGTGTCTGTGGATCACGTGTTTGCTTTGAAGAATGTATGCGAAAAATACTTAGAGAAACAAATGAATTTGTGCGTGGCATTTATGGATCTGCAGAAAGCAAAGGACAGAGTTGATAGAGATAGAATATATGGTGTGGGAGGCAAGTTGCAAGAACTAGTGAACTGTTTTAATCGAGGATGTAAGGCATGTGCACGAGTAGGAAGAGAGGAAAGTGGTTGGTTCCCAGTGATGTCGGTTTGCGGCAGGGGTGCGTGATGTCACCATGGTTGTTTAATTTGTTTATGGAGGGAGTTGTTAGGGAGGTGAGTGCAAGAGTTTTGGAGAGAGGGGCAAGTATGCAGTCTGTTGTGGAGGAGAAAGCTTGGGAAGTGAGTCAGTTGTTGTTCGCTGATGATACAGCGCTGGTGGCTGATTCGTGTGAGAAACTGCAGAAGTTGGTGACAGATTGGTAAAGTATGTGTGAGAAGAAAGCAGAGAGTAAGTGTGAATAAGAGCAAGGTTATTAGGTACAGTAGGGTTGAGGGACAAGTCAATTGGGAGATAAGTTTGAATGGATAAAACTGGAGAAAGTGAAGTGTTTTAGATATCTGGGCAGTGGATTTAAAAGCAGATGGAACCATGGAAGCGGAAGCGAGTCACAGGATGGGGGAGGGGGCGAAGGTTCTGGGCGCGTTGAAGAATGTGTGGAGGGCGAGAACATTATCTCGGAAAGCAAAAATTGGTATGTTTGAGGGAATAGTGGTTCTAACAATGTTATATGGCTGCGAGGAGTGGCTATAGACACGGTTGTGGGGAGGAGGGTGGTTGTGTTGGAAATGAGATGTTTGAGGACAACACTTCGGTGTGATTTGGTTTGATCGAGTAAGTAATGAAAGGGTAAGAGAGATGTGTGGTAAAAAAACGAGTGTGGTTGAGAGAGCAGAAGAGGGTGTTCTGAAATGGTTTGGGCACATGGAGAGAATGAGTGAGGAAAGATTGACAAGAGGATATATGTGTCGGAGGTGGAGGGAACGAGAAGTGGGAGACCAAATTGGAGGTGGAAGGATGAATTGAAAAATATTTTGAACGATCGGGGCCTGAACATGCAGGAGGTTGAAAAGCGTGCAAGGGATAGAGTGAATTGGAACCATGTGGTATATCGGGGTCGACGTGCTGTCAATGGATTGACCTAGGGCATGCGAAGTGTCTGGGGTAAACCATGGAAAGTATTGTGTTGCCTAGATGTGGAAAGGGAGCCGTGTTTTCGGTGCACTACACATGCCAGCTAGAGACAGTGTGAACCAATGTGACCTTTGTTGTCTTTTCGTAGCGCTACCTCGCGTGCGTGCGGGGGTGAGGGGGTGCCATTTCATATGGGGCGGGGTGGCCACGGGAATGGCTGAGGGCAGCAAGTAAGAATATGTACATGTGTATATATGTATTTGTCTGTATTTGTATATGCATGTATACAATGAAATGTATAGGTATGTATATGTGCGTGTGTGGGCAGGTTGGGCCATTCTTTCGTCTGTTTCCTTGCGCAACCTCGCTAACGCGGGAGAGAGCGATAAAGTATAATACATATATATATATATATATATATATATATATATATATATATATATATAGGGAGCGGGGGGCTGGAAATCCTCCCCTCTCGGTTTTTTTTTTTTAATTTTCCAAAAGAAGGAACAGAGAATTGGGCCAGGTGAGGGTATTCCCTCAAAGGCCCAGTCCTCTGTTCTTAACGCTACCTCGCTAATGCGGGAAATGGCGAATAGTTTGAAAGAAAAGATATATATATATATATATATATATATATATATATATATATATATATATATATATATATATACATATATATATATATATATATATATATCAACCATGTAATGTACACATGACATCTGTTGTATAGTATTTGCCACTATACCCCGCGAATCGATCCCCGGACCATCTGTGTGGCAGCCAAGCAGCCTAAATCTCAAGCCATGATAGATAGAAAATTTAGCAAGCAGTTCATATCCTACAGAAGGCCAAAATAGGAATATACTTATTAGGTTAGGTTAGGTTAGGTTCGGTCACCGCACCTTAAGAAGCACTAAGAACTAATTAAGAAGGTTCAAAGATGGTACAAGGAATCAAGAGATGTATGTTAAAGAGAAAGTCCAAAGGCTTCAGATTTACCCACCTTGGAAGAAAGAAGAGTGAGGAATGACCTGATCACAGCTGTTAAACTTTTAAAACAGATTGACGACCTGTGCAGTAAATAGTTTTTCGAGACATAACTTAAAATTAAGTAAGAGACTAGTTAAAAAGGATGCAAAGAAAGATGTACTTTTATAGTATAAGAGTGGTGGATGACTGAAACAGAGTGACTGACAATATGCTCATTGTAGACAGCATAAACAAATCTAAGATGTATGATAGTGGAGAATGTTCAAGCGATGGGGACCCCCACCAAAGCATAACTCCCTCCCCTGTTCTGGATGTTCTTAGCATGGGTACACATAAAGAATGGAAGTCTCCCAGTCAAGGCAGAAGATGAAGCAGGAAGGCAGATAGACAGGACGAAGAACAACGAAGGAGAGACGAGTCAAGAACTAGACGACTTTCGGTCTGAGAATGACACAAAGGAGAGGAAACTTAGGAGGTGCGGAAGCCTGTGGACTCTGAATCAGAGAGGCAGAACAAAACGTCGTATAATGCCACTCAGGAACAGGACACTCAGGAAAGAATGTTTGGCAATGGACGAGGAAGACGACACAGCATAACTAAAGGATAATTAACAGAATAGTGGGCCACTACGCAAATGAGGGAAGTTTATAGAGGAAGGTTATCAGACTAAGTCCATGATGATCTCTCTCGCTTGGAAGAGGACCATTTTCCAAACTATTAGGAGAGGGAAGCCACGGAAGGGAAGCATTTCAAGAAGTTACTTGATGCGACGGACTGACAAATGCAGGTTAAGAAATAAGAGAAGTTAGGAGAAATGAGAAACATAGGCGAGACACTAAGGCAAAGTCACTGAGGATTATATGTGATTTTCTGCTAAAGCAGACAAACAAAACTGACGAAAAGAAGTTAAGGGGAGTTTTAATCACAAACAGAGAGAGAGAGAGAGAGAGAGAGAGAGAGAGAGAGAGAGAGAGAGAGAGAGAGAGAGAGAG
This sequence comes from Panulirus ornatus, assembly GCF_036320965.1. NCBI lineage: Eukaryota > Metazoa > Arthropoda > Malacostraca > Decapoda > Palinuridae > Panulirus > Panulirus ornatus. The sequence goes on along the minus strand of NC_092245.1, from coordinate 2,067,792 downwards.
AGTGTGTGTACTTGCAACGAGATTTGACCAAAGACAGAACTAATTCGTAACGCTCACCGCATGGAAATCTAAAGCTGCGACTTTTACTTCTCTTAAATAATTTAGACATCTCTCCGCCAGCTGTAGGTGACAACCCCAGATCCCAAGTGCTGGTCCCAAAATCCTGACTATTATCACTCATTCTGTAGTAACAGCGGACTAAGTGCACAAAGAACAAGGATGTAACCACCGCATGCTAATGATTCGAGTTTATTGGAAATTCTTTGTTCATGGGAAACAAATGCAAGCCCCAGACCCTGTCTTGAAGGGGTTTGAACAGGTTATCCGCTCCTCTTACACGGGTTGAATAGGTTGATGCCTTCAGTGTTGCGTGAGGCCCAGAAAATATAAGGACATCACAGACATATCACTGCTCTGAGGCATGCGAGTTACCTGTTGTCAAGGGTGATGGAGAGACTGTATGTTTGTGAACTAAATGCCAGAGGTAGAATGAGAAGACAGCAACTTAGGGCCATAGGAGTGAAACGTGACAGTCACTGAAGTGCGGGCTCACTACGCAGCTGTAAGACCCAGGAGGGTAGTACCTCCGTGGACGGTAGTCGCAGTGAGAGAAAGAATAGCGATTTACGAGTACTTACGACGAAGTTCCGCCCCCCCCCCCCACCACACCCCCAAAGGGAGGGGCCTGGTGCGTAGCGTTCACCGCAAAAAAAAACAACAATGGGGTTACGAAAAACGAGTCGTATGATATACTTGTTCTCTAATACTATGTTTTAGAAAGAGAAATAGTATGCTTTGTGGACCGAGAGCCAGCTGCCCACATGCAAATGAGGCAGGAAGAAAGGACAAATATCTGGGCTAAAAGAAATGACATTCGACAACCACTGAATTGCCGGCTCACTGCACAGTCGTTGCAAACCCTCCTGATACCCAGGTTGCACTGCAAGTAAAGGAAGGTAGTAGCCCTAGTGTACTGGACGCAAAGGGATGTACTTACTGTGTTACGGTAACGGAATGTGCTAGCTTTGTTATACTTCATGTAAAGGGATATATAAGCCCTGTTGTACTGCATGTAAAGGGTTATAGTAACCTTATTGTACTGCAAGCAAAGGGATGTACCAGTCCTATTGTACTGTATGCAAAGGGATGTATTCGTCTTACTGTAAAGTATATAAAGGGATGCACAAACCTTGTTCTAGTGCATGTGAAGGGATGTACAAGTCCTGTTGTACTGTATTCAAAGCAACTTGCAGAGGCACCTGCTAGGCCACTCATAATGTTGTTCAGTTGGTCACTGAGTGAAGGCGCTTTTCAAGTGATGTGGAACACTGTAAATATCGTGACTATATTTGAGGAAGGTTTCTCATTGACACATTTGGTTTGTAGAACGGTAGATATCAGAGCAAAGTGATGGCTACATGCCAAAGAGAGACTGTCTCACTGGAGCAGAACACAGACTGAGGCAAAGGAAGCCATGCATTACGAAAAGTCTGCACTATGAGAGGGTAAGCTCTAAAATGCCAGAAAGCTTATGACACTACATGGATCGGAAACTGATCCAGAGGCTAGAGCTATAGGCAGGAACAAGGGATAGACTCCTTCACTGGACGGATGATTGCCATTGTGGAAGGAAACAAAAGACGAAGGTAAAAGATTCAAATTCGATGAGGGTCATTAATGGGATGCCGCAGGACATGGTTATGAGCCCACTGCTATTCTTAGTGTATGTAAAGGCCTTGTATGAACGAATGGACCCTTGCCTAAACATGTTCAAGGATGATGCCAAGGCCATGAAAGAAATAAAGAACGACGATGATTGCATCAGATTACAAGAGGACCTGAATAAACTTCAGAGATGGTCTGATAAATAGCTGATGAAGTCACGTTCGAGTGAAGGGATACACAAAAAAGGCCTTAGTGCAATTTTCACTAAGCGGGAAATAAGCTACGGGAATATATGTTTGACAGGAGATCTAAGTAATGACACAATGCCTAACCCGTTAATAAAGCTCCACATCACATCCAAATGTTACAACACAGACCAAAATTGGATTATACCTTTTCAGTCGGGTCACCACACCAACGGAAGCACAAACATTGGACTGAAAGGGTCAGGAAAAGAGCAACTACGATGGGACCTGAATTAAGAAAGCTGAAGTGCAATGAGAGGAGGTTGAGGGCTAAAGATCTTCCATCATGGACGAGAGAAGTGTCAGGGATGACGTGATTGCAGAGTTCGAGCTTCCAAATCAGATGGACGGCGTCGAAAGTGTCCAGTTCCTTATGTGATGTCGTAACAGGCAATGAGAAGAAACTGGTTAGAAAGGATGTAAAGAGCTACTGTTTCACAATAAGGTTAGTGGATGGTTGGCAAAGATTAAACAAGGAAGCCATGACTACAAGCAGTTAACAACAACTTAAAAGGTTACTTGATGGTATAAAAGATTCAGATAACGATCCACCGCACAGGACAAATTATCAACAAGTTAGTAATTACACACACACACACACACACACACACACACGCACACACACACCAGTACGCTCCCTTGGACAAATACCGGCAGTTTACACGGCATTTTAGTGATATATCGCTAACACCCCACGTCACAGACGCCTCCTCCCCTCTCGCCGACCCCCAACCTTCACGGACCACCGCGCCATCCATCACGTGCACCAGTAACAGCTCGTACAGACAGGTATAACAACATCCCTACACCCACTACCGTAAACGTCATAAACAATCCATGAACAAGTGCTTACTTAGCAAGATGTCAGCTCAATTTCTTAGTTACGCTGTGTGGTATGTCAGCTACTATATTATGGCAACAATCAAAACGTATAACTATTTATCACCTGATGGTCAACTATAACCTAGGTGTATGATGCATAAACCAAAGTATCTGCACCGTAAAACTTCCTGTATATCTCCACTGTGTAGACGTACCTAGCTCGTGTGTTTATCCTACCTTGAATTTTAGCTTTTATGATTAGCGAGGTAGTTATTGTTATGACCTTCCAGTTCCATAACATAACTGTATATTTTCAGACAAATGGCTGCCTAAATTTAGTCAACCTATTCATTATCATCATCATCACACACGAGTGTTCGTAGTGCAGTGGTAAGTGCAGATCCGAGTGCCGGACAGAGTGGCCGGCCCTACAGTCAAACCATTTACTCATCTTCCCCTTTGAGCTGGAGGTTGAATGAGTACCTTGCGTATGCTGAGGCGTGTGTGTGTACGTACACACAAGGCTATGTTTTATACACACACACACACACACACACACATACACACACACACACAGTGTTGTAAGGATTTACGATGAGGATAATGAAGAACCAGCCACTCAGTAACTGTGATCACCTGAAGGACGCCAACACAAGACTTGCAATAATCCAAAATAAACGTAAATCTAACAACGATGTCCATCTGTCTAATACCCTTTACACCTTCCCCAGTTTTCCATGGAACATACATATAGCATCTGGAAATCACCCCTATACCTCCCTCCTCGACCCACGCCCAAATCGCTGGCGTAACATGGACTTACTTACACCTTTGTTACATAAACGCCTCTACATTATCACCATCACTCTACACACGAAGCTGATGCCTCACGCGAGATCCAACATCTCTATTCTTACGTACTATAAACAGGTGGTAATTTACGCTGCCGTAAAAGTGAACAAAACTCTTAGTTATACGGTCGGGTAACAGATTACCCTCATACGCTCGGCAGTCTCACCACCAGGGAACACAATAATGACCCCCACCGACCAACCATGCGTCCTGCCTCTCGGTTATGAGGCTCTACACGGAACTCTACTCTTTAGGGTGAGGAACTCCTGTCAACTTATAACAGGGTTGTGTAATACGATATTGTTGACGCACAAGTTTAATTTATTATAGACTCGGGTCAGACGATATTGCTGAGGCATAAGCTGCTCTAAACTTACTGCGTTTCGTAGAGCGAATGGACGGAAATTTACTATGAAAATGTAAGTATAGCAGACGTTTTCAGTAGTCGACTATGCGATTGAATACAGCTTTAATCCACAAGGTTGACCTCGTAAGATACAGTACATTCAGGCAGCTCACTACCAGCGTCACGCTCCACTGTATATTTATCATGAAACCGAAGTAGAAAACTGATCTAAAATATATTTACAATTAATGATCAAAGGGTGCTGTTTGCACCAGGCCGCTTCCCATTTTCTGCCACACAAAGAGGACTTTCCTAGACAAACTTTTTTTTTAAGAATATATCAACAACTACTCAAGTGTTCAGTATTTCACGTTCATCGCATCATTACATTCAAGTGTATATATACATATATATATATATATATATATATATATATATATATATATATATATATATATATATATATGGATTTGTATGTAGCATTTATGGATCTGGAGAAGGCATATGATAGAGTTGATAGAGATGCTCTGTGGAAGGTATTAAGAATATATGGTGTGGGAGGCAAGTTGTTAGAAGCAGTGAAAAGTTTTTATCGAGGATGTAAGGCATGTGTACGTGTAGGAAGAGAGGAAAGTGATTGGTTCTCAGTGAATGTAGGTTTGCGGCAGGGGTGTGTGATGTCTCCATGGTTGTTTAATTTGTTTATGGATGGGGTTGTTAGGGAGGTAAATGCAAGAGTTTTGGAAAGAGGGGCAAGTATGAAGTCTGTTGGGGATGAGAGAGCTTGGGAAGTGAGTCAGTTGTTGTTCGCTGATGATACAGCGCTGGTGGTTGATTCATGTGAGAAACTGCAGAAGCTGGTGACTGAGTATGGTAAAGTGTATGAAAGAAGAAAGTTAAGAGCAAATGTGAATAAGAGCAAGGTTATTAGGTACAGTAGGGTTGAGGGTCAAGTCAATTGGGAGGTAAGTTTGAATGGAGAAAAACTGGAGGAAGTAAAGTGTTTTAGATATCTGGGAGTGGATCTGGCAGCGGATGGAACCATGGAAGCGGAAGTGGATCATAGGGTGGGGGAGGGGGCGAAAATCCTGGGAGCCTTGAAGAATGTGTGGAAGTCGAGAACATTATCTCGGAAAGCAAAAATGGGTATGTTTGAAGGAATAGTGGTTCCAACAATGTTGTATGGTTGCGAGGCGTGGGCTATGGATAGAGTTGTGCGCAGGAGGATGGATGTGCTGGAAATGAGATGTTTGAGGACAATGTGTGGTGTGAGGTGGTTTGATCGAGTAAGTAACGTAAGGGTAAGAGAGATGTGTGGAAATAAAAAGAGCGTGGTTGAGAGAGCAGAAGAGGGTGTTTTGAAATGGTTTGGGCACATGGAGAGAATGAGTGAGGAAAGATTGACCAAGAGGATACATGTGTCGGAGGTGGAGGGAACGAGGAGAAGTGGGAGACCAAATTGGAGGTGGAAAAATGGAGTGAAAAAGATTTTGTGTGATCGGGGCCTGAACATGCAGGAGGGTGAAAGGAGGGCAAGGAATAGAGTGAATTGGATCGATGTGGTATACCGGGGTAGACGTGCTGTCAGTGGATTGAATCAGGGCATGTGAAGCGTCTGGGGTAAACCATGGAAAGCTGTGTAGGTATGTATATTTGCGTGTGTGGACGTATGTATATACATGTGTATGGGGGTGGGTTGGGCCATTTCTTTCGTCTGTTTCCTTGCGCTACCTCGCAAACGCGGGAGATAGCGGCAAAGAATATATATATATATATATATATATATATATATATATATATATATATATATATATATATATATATATATATATACCAGTATTCATTGAAGATAAACACCTAAGTGGTTACGAAACTTCTCAACGTTATAGCAATAATGACTAAAAACAATTATAATAACGAGATATATGCATATGATAATGATATACACAAATCCGTATGAATTCTGACGATAGCGAGTGTGGTCAAATTCGACCAAAACGTTTTGAAAACTATCTGGTACACTTAAATATAATCATTTACCTAAGAATGAAATGCACGATATCATAATTCTAACTAAAGAACAATATTTAAGAAAAAAAAAATTGCTAAGGTGAAAATACTCCAACACCCGACCTGTGAAAGTAACAGGCAATATCCACGGTGAATATATCTTACCAAACTTAAGATGGGAAGCATAAAAGCTTTGTCGAGTCCTGGAGGATACCAGCGTGCCTTAATCAGGAGGTCATGTTGCCACTCACCCCTGCTCCGTACTGACGACATGAAGGCTCACACAGAGTAGCATTTTTCCCCGCGAGCGAGCGGTTCCTCACAGTCGAAATAGATGGTTTGGTGATTAAGCGCTCGTTTGCGCCGAACGGCCAAACAATTTCGATATATATATATATATATATATATATATATATATATATATATATATATATATATATATATATATATATTTTTTTTTTTTTTTTGCCGCTGTCTCCCGCGTTTGCGAGGTAGCGCAATGAAACAGACGAAAGAAATGACCCAACCCCCCCCCATACACATGTATATACATACGTCCACACACGCAAATATACATACCTACACAGCTTTCCATGGTTTACCCCAGACGCTTCACATGCCTTGATTCAATCCACTGACAGCACGTCAACCCCGGTATACCACTTCGATCCAATTCACTCTTATTCCTTGCCCTCCTTTCACCCTCCTGCATGTTCAGGCCCCGATCACACAAAATCTTTTTCACTCCATCTTTCCACCTCCAATTTGGTCTCCCTCTTCTCCTCGTTCCCTCCACCTCCGACACATATATCCTCTTGGTCAATCTTTCCTCACTCATTCTCTCCATGTGACCAAACCATTTCAAAACACCCTCTTCTGCTCTCTCAACCACGCTCTTTTTATTTCCACACATCTCTCTTACCCTTACGTTACTTACTCGATCAAACCACCACACACCACACATTGTCCTCAAACATCTCATTTCCAGCACATCCATCCTCCTGCGCACAACTCTATCCATAGCCCACGCCTCGCAACCATACAACATTGTTGGAACCACTATTCCTTCAAACATACCCATTTTTGCTTTCCGAGATAATGTTCTCGACTTCCACACATTCTTCATTATATATATATAATGTATGTATATTGTATATTGCAGGAGGTCACACTGGTGCGTGTGATCTAGTATTTGCTGATAACCACGAGGAAAATAAAACACAGTAAGTTCCCAAGAGCACTTTCGTGTAATAATCACATCATCAGGGGAGATTAAAGAATGAGATAGTAGACGTAGAACAGTCAGTTCATATACATGGATGAGACGTAGCTAAGACGCCATTGGTAAACAGGCGTTACCGGATGGTGGGTTTTTCTATATTTAAGGCTCCTGTCAAGGACAAAAGTCCACATCAAGGTCTGGCCTTAGTTGAAATAAAGAGAGAATTACTGAGCGATATAAAAAGACAAGGGAACGTATTCATGAATTTTTGGGGATTTGAAAGCCCTGTCTTTTGAAATGCCAGGTCATACGTATTGGGAAAACATGAGAAGGTAGAGAGTTCCAAAGCTTCGACGTGTAGGGAAAGAAACAGGTATCACAAAGGCCCACCCATGAGTTGCTAATGGCCACAAAATAATCACATGACGCAGCAGCTTGCCGAGTATTGCGTGGTCTAGCTAGTGGTGAAGGCACACAAGCAGCCAGCTCTCGGGAGCAAAAACCAAAGTAATACGTATAGAAGAGGGAAAGTGAACCAGCATTGCGGTGTTAGGCAAGGGGGTCAAGTTTGGAAGTTAGCCTCGGACAGTTTATAACTCGGACCGCTATCGACTCGACTCTTTCAAGTAAGGATACAAAGCTAGAACCACTCCAAATATGAGAACAGTATTCCATATAAGGACGAATCAATCCATTGTATAAACGGAGCAACTGTTCAGAAAAGATGAAGTTTCGACTACTAAACAGGACAACCAATTTCTAAAAGGCAGAATTAGCTATTCCTGTGATGTGGGGTTTCCAAGAAAGAGTGGATGTTACAGTAACACTAAGTATGTTTACTGAGTCAAGAGGTGGAATTACAGAACCGTCAAAGGAGAGGCGAGGGTTGTGAGGAGT